>NW_006262688.1:35224672-35231187 GCF_000493195.1 Citrus x clementina
AATTGAACATATGTACGTGGAGACACCATTTTTCAGTGTTTGACGTAACAAGCAAAGAAATTGTATTTATTTGACTTGGAGAACTTTTGGTTTAAGGGGAATCATTTCAGTTTCAGCAAATTCATTGCGTCAAGGCATCAAAAAATTCGAATTCCATCGGTTGAAACTATAAGTGCCATCGCACCAAACGCTGCGGAAATAATTGTATATATATTAATTGATGTTGAATCACAGCAGAGAGTTGATACCATGATTCATCCATTTCAATAATATGTCAAACACTACAACGTACCCCCACCGACACAGACTTCTTATTTTTCAAAATCGCCCACGTTCAATGTCATTTCTTGGAAATCTTTGCCCTCATTTTATAAAAATACCATGACAAAAGAGATAATGAATCATTTTTATTACCCAAGTAAAAATACAAGTATAGAAAGTAGGAGGAGCACACGCACATTTATTGCCAATTATCGAAGAGTTCTTGAAAGGAAGAAAAGATAAGAGGAGACTACAGCAAGGGTTGACCCAAAAAAGAGGGAAAAAAAAAAAAAAGGCAACGAAGAAAAGGTCAATTGATTGATATAGTGAAGCACCAAAAACATCATTATTCGCTACAATGAAGTCAATAGCACTTCAACTTTATCGGCATGGAATACTTTTTATTCTTAAAAGTAACTCCTGAAAGTGAATTGATGATCAATACACATCTATCATCAATGCCAGTTCGTTCAAATCCATTGATCCTGATATAGAAAGACACTAGCTACGGGAAATATGAGACTTATTAATAAAGTTATTCCATATATCAGTAGAGTTGTCAGGATTAATTGAAGATGCATATATAATTGACAATGAAAATTACTCGCGCGTAGATGCAAGTTGGTGATTGAACAATGACGTGATGATGATAAATAGAAGCATGCATCAACTAATGATAAGTTTTCGAAAGTGGAGTCGATAGTGTTATCCGATATATCTCAATTGAGGTGGTGACATAGGCGTATGTGCTAGTAGATTAAATGATCCTTTAATAATTTGGTGTTAATGCCTAGCTAGTAAATGTTAATTATTAATGGCTAACATAAGCCGCTGCCATGCACATTTAGGCAGTTGAAATTGACAACACTATACAATAGTACTAGCTAGTTGACGTACGAACATTCAAGTTGCTTGTTCCAGAAAAGCCTGCCAGCTTGGATTAGCATGGCCGCTTAGTCGACGTCCAGAAGTGATGACTACACAAATGGCTGCCATGGACCACAAGTTTCTCCTGAGAAAATTAATAATTACTTTAAATGAGGTTGATTAATTTGTTGCGAGTTACATATAGATGCAATTCGAAAACAGAAAACTACTCCAAACCAAAAAGAATACAGAAAATGAATATCAATTAGTTAGTCTATGTATATATATGCCAGTCATTTTCTTTCATTGGAGTTTGCTTTGCAATCATAGAGAAAAAAAAATGGTTTAAAATTTCAAGAAAATATATAATATATGCCTAACCTTGAAAATTCTACCACTATTGCCTACCTTGAGTTTGAGTACATATGACCAGTAGTATCATAAACAAATTATCATATATCTAGTCTAAGATTATGTACCATTTCTAAAAGACCAGTGGTCCTGGTTCATGCACCGGCACACAATTGAATTTTCATTATGTAATTACAGCCATGAATTTTATGTAGAAGTTTATTGAGCTGCCAACCGAAAAATCACTGCCGCTAGACGCTAGTGTAGTGCCAAGAGAATACGAGAGAGAGATCTGAATTAGGTAGAAACGTAACATGAATTTTATCATCAAAGTTCCAATAACGTGCAAAACTCTCAATTTAAAATGCGTGATTCGCTCAAATTCACATAATATTAATATCCACACAAAGCTTCCACCGAATTAATGCCCGTTAGTTTTAAGTTTTTTTATTAAATCAAATATATACGACGACCATTTGCAATTTGCAAATAAGCCACGTAAGAATAATTTGGTCAATTGAACGATGCCCAACTTTTAATTAATAATACTAATGATCAAATAAATATCCAACCGACCGCGCCACACATACTCTTCCCATATTCTATGCAAAGGATGTGCCAACAAATACACAATCCCATCGAATCACTCTCTCTTTCTTAAGCAGCCTACCTTCGTCCTGTCAACTTTTCGACTAAGGTCCAACATTGGCTTCGTTTCGTTTTCGCTTGTTAAAAGAGGAATTTCATACCTAATTCTTGGATTAATACATGATTTTCTAGAAGAATTTGACCCTTCTTAAGTTCTCTTACTAATGCATGCACTATGGAAAAGTGGGAAACCGAAAAGCTAACACGAGAGTAAGAGAGTCAAAGACGAAGAAGAAGAAGAAGAAGAAGAAGAAGTAAGACCTCATTTATTTTCCAAGGTAATAACAATATTATTACCACATCATTCACTGTCATCTTAATCAATGGAGGTGCTAGATTTAGGTGGGTATTGGCAGTTAGTAGTTTATTTCCGGTTAGTCAGGTCGGTTAGGGAATCTACTCATTATTATATTATTGTATTTAAAAAAAATTATATTAGTGTATACATGTTAATTAATTAATTGTATGGCTAGCTATCCCATATTATCGAATATATTGATTAGAGAAAGAGGAGAGGACCGCTTGATTCGCGTCCCAATTCCCATACATAATTCATAAGTTAGTGAATGGGTGTTGAAAGCTTTTAACTTTATATTGTGAGTATTGAAAAAAATATATGGGTTGGGCAACGGCAATTTAATTACCTCGTACCTAATTAAAAACTTTATTGATTTGCTTAATCTTACCTGCCTAGCAATTTGTTTAAGAAATGAAAAAAGATTTTGATCTTTTCAATATTCAAAGAGGTTAATTAAGACGCCTTGACGTGCAACAGGAAGTATTAGGTTTAACATTTTCCAATCAGTGGTCATATGTACTTGAAAGATTCAACGACGACGATTAAATTGGTAATTTGAATCACTAATTCCACTTAAGATAAAATGTAAAGCATATCTATAAGGATATTCATATGGATGGGCGCACATGTGCACCCATGTGCACACTGAGAATTAGATTAACAATTGATTGGGAGGAAAATTTTTTCAGGCGGACTTAATCTTGCACGTGGCACACATAGGTGGCACTGGTTGATTTTTATTTTTATTTTTTACTAGGTGATGATTGCTTTTAATTTTTCAATATTGCATTGAAATATTGAAATACGATGCATTCTCAAAAGATTGTTCAGTTGGCTTAATTCTTGCAGTGAAATTAAAAAAAAAATTATGGGTTTGAGTCTGAGGGGAATGTGTCTAATTTAGGTTGGGGGCAGAGGCAAGTACGTTTAATAAAATTGGAGAGAGATGGGTGCAATGTAAATTAAAATATATATGTAACTTAAAACACTGCCTATTTAATTATTAATCATGTGATCTTGTTAAACTTAAATTATATAGTTTTGAAGTGAAGGTCTAGATTCGATGACAAGAAAAAGTTTTAGGAAGATTCATGTCTTAAGAATGTGACTGATTTAACAATAATAAAATATGACAGGTAGAGGTCTAGCCAAACCTTCCACTATCTTAGTAGTTTCAATAATAATATTAATAATAATAATAATAATAATAATAATAGAAGTAATAGAGGAATGTGATTGATTGACCAATCGGTGAACTGTTTCACTAATTAACTAATATTGCGGAAATTTTAATTATATATATTTCATATGCTACTTTGAATGGTAAATTTTCTTAATCATAATAATTGAGTAATGATGATTGATTTGATAAAACTGAGACTCAAAAATACTGGCCAAACTACGCAAATAAGATCAACTAAAAGTAATGACACTGAATATCTTGAGTTATTTTCTTTCTGATGTTGCTCCATGTGCCATCTGTTAACTACGACAATTATTGATTGCCATCTAATCCATGCCGAAATAATAGAATAATTAAGCCAAAGCTACACTAATTAATCAGTTTATGACGGGCTAACAGTATGTTGCATGCGATACAAAATCCCAAGGGCCAACCAAGTGAGTTCCTCGTGTCGTGGATTGCAACCATTTGTTATCCTTATATTTGGTTTGATTATGGATAATCCTCTCAAGTATAAAATATATTACATATCAAAAGCTTCTCCCATGTAGTGATTTCATCATTAATAAAGGATTAAGCTCTCACAATTCTTAACTAGTACTAAAGATAAGACTGTAAAAGAGTTTCGTCCTTAAAGCCAGGAAAAAAAAGAAAGAAAAACAAAGAAATAAATTAAGAACCAAAACCTTAATCTAGATCTTAATGGTGCATTTACTTCATGGAATGAGAATGGGGTGGAATGTGAATGAGGAATGAGAATTAGATTTCAATGTTTACTTGGCAAAAATAAATGGGAATGAGAATGTGTTGGAATGTCATTGATGTGTTTACCTAGCAAAATAAATGGGAATGAGAAATAAGAATGAGAATCAATTTACCAAAATATCCATAGTATTAATAATTAATAAAAATAATTAATTTATCATTATTAACAATATTATCATTATTGTTGTTATTATTACTATTATTATTATTAATAAAAATAATATTAACAATAATTAATAATAACTAAAATAATAAAGTTAATAAAATTTAATAATAATATATTATCATTATTAACATTTATTATTATTAAATTTTATTAACTTTATTATTTTAGTTATTATTAATTGTTGTTATTATTATTTTTATTAATATTATCATTATTAACATTTATTATTATTATTATTAAATTTTATTAACTTTATTATTTTAGTTATTATTAACTATTGTTAATATTATTTTTATTAATATTATCATTATTAACATTTATTATTATTATTATTATTAATTTTATTAATTTTATTATTTTAGTTATTATTAATTATTGTTATTATTATTTTTATTAATATTATCATTATTAACATTTATTCTTATTATTTTTTAATTAATATAATTTTATATCTAGATAATGAAAATTACATTATTATTATTATTAAATTTTATTAAATTTATTATTTTAGTTGTTATTAATTATTGTTATTATTATTTTATTAATAATAATAATAACAACAACAATAATGATAATATTGTTAATAGTGATAAATTAATTATTATTTTTATTGTTAATAATGATAATAATAATAAAAATAAATAATAATAACTAAAATAATAAAGTTAATAATAACAATAATTATTATTATTAATGACATTTAAAATAATAAAATTAATTGTGATTTGAATGAGGGTAATTTGGAAAATATGAAAAAATTAGAGGGATACAAAAGTAAACATATATTCCATTCTTATTCCTTTATTTTCATTCCCAACTCTCCCATGAGAATGAGATTCTCATTCTTTATTCTCAAATTGTGTGGGATCCATACATTTTATTTTCATTCACAAATTATATTTTGCCAACACATTAATTTCACGAAGTAAACACACCGTAAGTGTACGTTGAAATATTACTCAAAACAAGAGCCATTATTGCATCCAAGTGTTACTTTACTAAGAGGTAATACCGTTGTCCCCATTCTGCAAAGCCACTTGGTGGATTGTCAATGTCACACCAATCAAGTAAGTTGTGTGAAAATTGCCATATGACTAAAGAACTGTCACTTCTTTAACAAGTGGGATTGCAGCATTTTTCAAACCAGACAATTTGCTAAATAATTTGCTTCTGCAAGTAGAAATAATAGTGCATGATCATCTAAAAGAAAGTATTTGCCAAGCCCAGAAACTAATTGGATGCTTTTTTCGTAGACAATCACAACTATCTGCAAGTTGCGTTCTGGATTGGTTAATGGTTATTGAATGAACGTCGAAGACTCAACATCAGCCTGTCATGGTGCTTAACTAATGGCAAAGCGACCCCATTCCCTAATCCTGCGGAATTTTTTGTAAGTTGCAATGATAATCATCTATTCTATTTGTGAAGCCAAGCGACAACTTATAGCAAGTTGCATAAATGGACACCAAAAAGCATCATGCAAAAACACATACATAATGCTATTATTATAAAGTACGTGCTACCTAGTTAAAATCAAATTGTGATAAGAAATGCTTTTAACTATAATAGTTCCAATCTAGATTGATCAGCTTCGATTATAATAGCAACAGCTTTCTCCTTGCATCTGCTCAATCAGATATTCTAGGTGAAAGGAGATTGGATTGATGAAAAGTGGGGATTGAATTTGGACATTTCAATTGCACTTGTAATTTATACTGTGAAAAATAAAGAAAAAACAAATGAAAATCCCATCTCAATTCTAAAGGTGTGTATATATATATATATATATATATATATATATATATATATATATATATATATAGTTATGATATGATTCGATCGAGCAATAGCTTTTTAGCATGATAATCTATTAAAGTTCAGTGAGGTGATCGAGCCGCTCACCTACTGTCATGTAAATTAAATTAATTAAAGAAAAACTGCCAACATGCTATTCTTCCTATTTATTAAATAAAAAA
>NW_006262688.1:35233567-35357793 GCF_000493195.1 Citrus x clementina
CATTTTTTTTTTTTCTTTTTGGGGACCATGGTCGGTTTCTTAATTATCAACAAGAACAAACAAGAGGAGAAAAGTTAACTAGGCAATCCAAATCAGAAGTTACATAATCTATAAATTTTTGATTACGTTAATTATAATACAAGAATGAAGGGTGATATATCATTTTCATCCTTCTTTGTCTGGTGGCCCTCTACGGTGTTTCCGTTGGACCGCAGCAAGAAACTCGTAGAGGACAGTTGCTAAAATACAAAAAAAAAAAAAAAGACAACACCATCAGCCATCTTTTCCCACCACGGGCATTAATATTAATGGCATCATCTTTCATATTGAAGGTTACGCTTGCAATTGGATTCATTTTGTTTCACGTAGATAGGTAATTTGGGGACCTCTCAATTAAATGCTGTGCCGTTTCAGTGCTGATAAGTATCAAAACGTTATTTTCTTTGATGTTAGATATAAAAATATTATTTTTATATCTAAGTGCCCTACGTATTGACCTAGCTTGGTAATTTGCTGCATATTTCAATTAATATTTTCGGCGATCACGTCCTTAAAACATATTTCATTCTTGAAGTTTCATCAGTAAGACAGTAACTAAGTCTTCAATCATTAGTAAGTTCAATATAAAATTATTTCATTCAGGGCGGTTATAAATGAATGCTACACTAACTAAGATGTGAGCCTATATATAAATTACAAAACATTAATTTATCAAATAATCAAGGTCGGTGCCGCATGTGACATTCATCATAAACTGTTTTAGTGAGTGATTCGCCAAAGGAAGAAGAAGAATTTTTCTTTTTCTTTTTTTCCCTAAAGTCGAAAAAATGTAAATAAATAGATGTCAGTTAGGATTGCGGAAGTCGCAGACAAAGATGGGGCCAGGGGTAATCGATGTTGAATTGTTGATAGAAAGAGAAAATAGGGCTTTTCAACAGGCCATTGCTGTGTCGTATCATGTGTATGTGTATGAAATTTGAAAATGAATGGTTTTTTTTTTTTTTCCTTTTTTTTTTAAATTTATCTTACGTTGAGAAACACAGAAAGAGAAGAGGGCGTGTGGGGCTACTTAGTGATGTGACCTAGATTTCGTGGTCGAAAGGAAGTGGAAAACGGTCACGTGGGTACTGGGTGGGAGGGGTCTCCGTTTTAGTCTTAGAAGTAGAGGGCAAAACGCGGAAATAGAAGATATAACAACAATAATAATTAATAAGGGCTTTCTAAGTTACATTTTATTAAACTTATTACTTAATTAAAATACTTAAAAAATAAGTAATATGAGAGATGGATCATGTAATTTGTTTATTATTTTAATTGAACTGTAAATTATAATAAATGTAACTTAACTAGTTCTTAATAATAATAACAACGATAAGTAATAATAATTATAGATTTTTTTTTTTTTGCAAGAATTATTGAACAAGTTGAGCATCAATTGGAGTGTTTGATTTTTTTCACTGTTCCTTTCTGTGGGCATGACTGTGTCTCTGACTCTAACTCTCACTCTTATTGGCCCTTAATTTTAGGATCCCTCCAATTATTTTACTTTCTTTTTATTGTCTAAAAAGAAAAAGTTCCTTTTCTGATGTCAATCCTCAAGTGCCCTTTCCACAAATGCACCACGTGGTCTTCTCTGAGATGTCTGAGGTGGACCTCTACTAGAAACAAACGTTTTAATAGACTAAACTCTCTCTTCTCCTCCCCCAACTCTATTTATACCCTTTATTTTGTTTTCTCCCTCAAACTCACTCACTCTCCCTGCTCTCTTCCTCTGCTCTTTCTCTATAGTCTAAACAATACACCAAACACAAAACTTTCTCCCCAGTCTTGTGCCATATAGCCATGGCTGCTTCTACTACATCACCCAACTCTTGTAGTTGGGGTAAATCTCAAATTCTTAACCCATTCTCTTCATCTTTGGTTGACATGGGCTTCCCAACGAAGTCCATAGCCTTGAAGAAGAAGCCCAATAAATCCTTGAAAGTAGAATCTGCCTTACACTCTCCTTCAGTTCTTCATTTCCCTAAACAGCCTTACCAGAATCCTGTAATTACCAGACAGGACTCTACAGCAAAACCCGAAAACAAGAGCAACAAAAGCCAAGGACAAACACAGCAATCACAATGGAATCCCCTCCAAAGAGCCGCTGCCATGGCCTTGGACATGGCGGAGAACGCGTTGGTCTCACGAGAGCGCCAACACCCACTTCCCAAAACAGCCGACCCACGTGTCCAAATTAGCGGTAACTTCGCTCCGGTGCCGGAATGGCCCGTCCGGCATGGTCTCCCAGTCACTGGCTCCATCCCCGAATGCATCAACGGCGTTTACCTCCGCAACGGTGCCAACCCATTATTCGAGCCGGTTGCCGGTCACCATTTCTTTGACGGTGACGGCATGGTCCATGCAGTCACCATCGGAAACGGAAGCGCAAGTTACGCTTGTCGTTTCACAGAGACACAGAGATTAATGCAGGAGAGAGAATTAGGGCGTCCTGTTTTTCCAAAAGCAATAGGCGAATTACACGGACACAATGGTATTGGGCGTCTCTTGCTTTTCTACGCAAGAGGATTGTTCGGACTCGTTGATCATAAACAAGGCACTGGTGTGGCAAACGCTGGCTTAGTTTACTTCAATAACAGGCTTTTAGCAATGTCCGAAGATGATCTTCCATACCAAGTACGCATCACTCCTTCTGGGGATCTTGAAACCGTTGGGCGTTACAATTTTAACCACCAACTTAAGTCAACAATGATAGCTCATCCGAAAGTTGATCCCGTATCAAAGGAGCTTTTTGCTTTGAGTTATGATGTTGTTCAAAAGCCTTATTTAAAATACTTTAGATTTTCTGCTGATGGAGACAAATCACCCGACGTAGAGATTCATCTGCCAGTGCCCACCATGATGCACGATTTCGCTATCACTGAGAATTTTGTGGTGATCCCGGACCAACAAGTCGTTTTCAAGCTCCAAGAAATGATAACGGGTGGCTCTCCGGTGATTTATGACAAGAACAAGAAGTCCCGGTTCGGGATTCTTGCAAAGAATGCTAAAGATTCTAACGACATCATCTGGATTGAATCACCGGACACGTTCTGCTTTCACTTGTGGAACGCTTGGGAGGAGCCGGAAACTGATGAAGTTGTTGTCATTGGATCATGCATGACACCTGCTGACTCAATTTTCAACGAGTGTGACGAGAGTCTGAAGAGCGTTTTATCCGAAATTCGGCTCAATTTAAAGACTGGTGAGTCCACGCGCCGCCCGATTCTCTCGGAGTCTGATCAAGTGAACTTGGAGGCTGGGATGGTGAATCGCAACAGCCTTGGTAGAAAAACTCAGTTCGCTTATCTAGCGATTGCGGAGCCATGGCCTAAAGTTTCAGGTTTTGCTAAAGTGGATCTCTCTTCAGGAGAGGTTAAAAAGTATTTTTACGGCGATAATAAATATGGCGGCGAGCCATTTTTCTTGCCAAGAGATGCTAATAATTCTGAAAATGAAGACGATGGTTATATTCTTGCATTTGTTCATGACGAGAAGACTTGGAAATCAGAGCTGCAAATTGTGAATGCCATGAATTTACAGCTTGAAGCTTCGATTAAGTTACCTTCGAGAGTACCATACGGTTTTCATGGAACTTTTGTTGACTCCAAGGACTTGGTGAATCAAGCATAAGCACGATGGGGAAGGGTTTTTCTTGTTAGTAAGTTAATTTTGTGAGAAGAGACGAATTTACAAGGGAGAATTTTACCAGAGGGATGTATGCTTTAGATGAGGACAGGTCCCCGGATTCTCCTGGACATTCGTTTAAAAAAAAAAAATTACGTACCTTTTGTTTCTGTTAGGTTTGTGTTTATTACAGGACTTTTAGCTATACTAGTTTTTACGGAACCAAGCTTGTAGCTTTTGTCTTGTAGGTAGCATTCGAGCTCAGCTGGTTTCTGGTTTGTTTAATTTGTATTTTTACTGTGTCATGTTCTGTGAAAGGAGGAGACACTCTTTCTCGGTCTCACTGTCTTGAATTGATCAAGAAGATGTCTTCCTCTCTTTTACTTGTACTTTCATTCCCTCTTTCCATATTACGCCTTAGAAAATACTAGGCGTCCTGATATTTAAGTTCTAATTAATATGACATTTATTCGTCTTAGAAATGTTAGGCATCTTGTTTTCTAATTAATATGACATTTATTCATTAGATGATAGTTAAATAATTTTAAAAATTATAAAATCCATCATTCAATAAATAAGTGACATATACCATTGAGACCCAAAAATTGAGATTTCTAATGTTATTATAAAGATAAATATTATCCTGCTTATTTTTTGTTTAATCTTTCACATTATTTTTTAATTATACTACGTTTTACTAATTTTTTATAATTTTTAAAGTAACTTTAATTTGTGATATCGTAACCTGGATAATTTAATCATATTACACGTATTTCTTTATAATTAGAAGTCTACCAAACCCTCTAAATTGTGATATCTAACTATTCAGTGGTTACCTCCAATGTTTTTTTTTTAAACCTTGCAAGAGGAAGTTATGTGTAAGCAGCTAAAATAGTACGTTGAAAATAGGGAGATTATCAATTATCCTCTATTGAAATCAGTATATATCATTTATTCCCTTATTGTTTTCATAATATCCAATATCCTCATTTATTCCCTTGTTGTTTTCATAATATCCAATATCCTGCTGGCACCATAATTTTACAAGATTACTCTTATTTTCAAGTACGCTTTTATTCATATTGATTATAAATTAAAATAAGAGATTTAATACTAAAAATAAGAAATATAGGTTTTTGTGTGAATAAAAAATTACTAATAATACATTTTTCTTGTAATTTTTGTAATTTTTTAAATATGTTTTCTTATAATAACTATTATTTTATATTCCCAAAATAGAATATCAAGTAAAGGACCCATTTATCCTTTCCTTTCCTTAAACTTTTTGTCTAGGGGATTTTTAAATATTATGCAAATAATAAAGAGACAAGTAATATATATTGATTTCAGTAGGGGAGTAACTAGCAATCTCTTGTTAAAAATATTTGGTAATTAGCAGCAAAAAAACTAATAAACTAAATCATGAATTGGAATTATAAGTGGGAAATAAATTACTTATACTATTCCAACAACAAATAATACGGTTCTTATAAAGATTTAAATCTTTTTAGAAAGAAAAATAAAAAATTAATAGTTTTTCTTTGAATTATATGATCTATAAAGTTTGCTTCATGAGAGTGAAAAGAATATTTTAACAATCATCTCCACCTATTTAATAATTTGAGTCTTCCTAAGTCACATTTATCATAACTAACAGCAACACGCACTGGCTCTGACCTTTTTCTCATTTTTGCATATTTTTTATAGGTTGTTAGGTTACGTCTACTTCTAAAATTCTAATAACATTCTTTGGATCACATGGACAAGTAAAGTTAATCACTACATTGAGGAAGAAATTAAGTACATATAACGCATGAAAATATGCTGTATGAGTCGTTGAAAAACAAGATTAAAATATTGTACATTAATTTAATCCATAACAAGGAGAAGCATAATGATGGTAATTATCTGACTAATAGCAATACGACCGAGAGACATTTATTAACAGGAAGCGTAATTATCATGAGAAGATTTGAAATAGAAAAAGAGAGAAAAGTAAGAAAGAGAAGCAGAGGCAAAAGTCAAAACTCGAACACCCACCAACGGTTATAAAGTAAAGTGGATGAAACGCAGTCAAACAACTGCGTGCGGTCTTGCCGGTGAATGATGATCAACGAAAGCAGAAGAAGTGATTGCATCACTGGATCATGATGCAGGTGAAAGCTGAGGATGAGGAACGTAATTGGACTTCTTTTGTTTCCGAGAAAAATGCCGGTGAAAGCTGGAGCTGCAATTTCAACGAAAGGTCATGGCTACTTTTAAGTTGCTCTAAGTTACAGTACGAATTATAATCACATACGTAAAATAATAAATTATAAAAAATATGTTATAATTTTAATCGTGTAGTTATAAAAAAATACTCCACCATAGAGTGGTTCTAAGTTCTAACGTAGCGAGACCCTCAAAGAAATTAGAGATATTTATTTTTTAGAAGCATTTGAAATTTGATATTCATATATTCCTCTTGGTTTTCTTCTTCTTCTTCTTCTTCTTCTTTTTTTTTTTTAATTTGAAAGTAGTTATTTTATGATCGGAGAAAGAATAGGCTTATTAAATGATGACATTAAATTTATACGTCCGCATGTATATACTGTTATAATTAAATTTATATTTTCTATGATGTGAACATTCACCAGAGACTAACTACATAACATTAGAAGCTTATACTTATCGATACATAGTATGTATATAATACTATAGTGATTTTATTAGATAAAGATCAATAGTTATTGATGTTAGTTTTAAGAAAAAAATAAATTGTATTAGTTACGCGAAAATGGAGTATATTTTATTGATTTTTTAATATTAAATTTAGTAGATCCTCAAGTGAAATTCAATTGATGATCATATTTTAAAATCTATTGCCCCGTCGTATGATAGAGCACCATTAAACTGATAGCTTTGCGCAAGTGTTTCTCTAATTTCAAATGTATATATATCTTGTAACCTTTTTATATGTTTAAAGATTAAATGAACAACATATAACCTCTTAGTAACAATTACTGACGTTAACATAAAAATTAACTTGTGAAGAGAAAATTGGGTTATTATACTCTAAATATATATATAAAAAAAAAAAAACTACTTTTAGAAGTTGTTTTCGTTTGTACACAACTAAGAGACAACTGCAGTCTCCTTCGAGGTACAAATGTAATCTCATTCACGTGCAAGAAGAAACCAACCACATTAAATGCGAATCACATGACAATAAGGGCATGCGTGATGTTGAATGCTTGGTACATTGTAGTAATAGTGTAGTGGTAGCAGTAAACTCAACTCCATGAACTACACAGTTCTTTCTTGATAATCATATTACTTACATCAAACATAAAAATAATTTAGTTGTCGAATTATTTAATCTTACTCTTATAATTGTTCTAAATCACATAATTAACTTGACGGCACTCTTCTTTCAAAATTTGGAGGGGGAAAAAAAGAAATAATAATGTAATATTCTGATTTTGCCGCAGAATCAATCTTGGCCATAACTTTTCAAAAGATGTTTTGTGGGCGATGACGGTTACATGTTCACTAAGAGAGCAATTAATGCAAAGTGGGAAAGGGAGCATAATGCCCCACTCACCTTCATCGTAGGTTTTTCGAAAAAAAAAAAAAAGGGAAAGAGAAAAAGGCCTAGTCTCTTTCTTCATTCACGAAACGATCGTACAAGACAAAGACTTAACTAAAGCCATAAACTTTTTTTCCTTTTTCTCCTTTCTTTTTGTAGCAATCAAGCTATTTAGCAAGGATTATGCTCATTTTTTAAAAAAAATTTCTCTTCTAATTTCTGTTTAATTTAAAATTTAATTAAAATTTATCTTAATTATGAATAAAATATTAAAAAAAAAACTGATTTGGTTATTAACGTTAAAATTGAAAACTCACTTTTAACTACACATTTAACAACAAGAGACTAGGAGAGAAAAATTTATAGGGAAACATATTTCTAGATCCTCACCCCCTTTTAGCAATTGAGTGTTAATTTCTACCGACATGTGCACCTTTCACCATAAATTTCCATGCAATAATTGCTAAAAATACATAGAATTTCTTTACTCAAAACTATTATATTTACCTTAAAATATATTAATATTACTGAAACGTCAATAATTAAGGACTAGCCTAGATATATTATGATACAACATAAATTTTAATATTTTAATATATATTATAATATGTCTTCTAGAAATATATTTATCCCACCAAATTTATAGGGAAACATATTTCTAGATTCTAATTGGGGGACTCCAACCCACAATTTCAATTTTTAGGGCTTGAGTTACCACTTAATCATTAAACACATAAAATTTTCTTAGTGACTCACAGATTGGAATTATTCCTCTTAAAATGACATTTTGATATGTAGGCATTGGCTAGAATGATGATTTTGAAAAGGTTTGGTGCAATAAGTAACATACAACGTATGAACTCTTTTAGTTGAAACGCTATTGGTAAGGATTGTTTGACCGTGATATTTTATTCTATCACCCTTATTCTATCAATTAACTTTAGTCTTCTCATTTTAGAGGGGAAACATAGGATTCACAAATTTAATGGAATAATATTTTTAGGGAGATTTTTTATCTAAATCAATATTGTGAGTTTTCCCTATTTAAATGAATACATATTACTTATCTCCCTACTCTATTTTTATAATACTCAAATAACCATGGCACCATACTTTTACAATATTAATCTTATTCTCTACATTTTTATTTATATATATTATTAATTAAATGAATTATATAAACAGAAGTTAAAATAAAACAATGTTTTAAATACTAAAAATATGAAAATTTTCTTATCTTTTTTTTAAACATCTTTTCTTGTAATAATATATATATATATATATATATATTATTTTTAAGATAAAATATTAAATAAATGATATATTAATTATTATTTTCTTTTAATTTTTTTATATTAGGTGTTATTAGTTATTATAAAAATAATTTGGGATAAATGATATATATTATTTTAATTAAAAAAGTGGCAATCTCCTTAATAATTATTATAGTAGTAAAAGATAATGATAGTCAATATGAAATGCCTCAGTGGTGGCAGTGCTTTGAATAATTATAAAAATGAAGAATCAAGACAACAAACTATATAATGTTTCGAAACAGCAGTGAAGGCCGTCAAGGTCAGTCGCTGTCGTTTTATCATAATGGCAATAACAATTAATTAGATTTATCACGATCATTATTTTAATAACATGAGGAGCATGTTGGACAATTAATAGTTTAACTAGAAATGTTTAAAAGAATCTGTCGCCTGTTCAAGAAATCAATTTCTAATCATAACGGTTGAAGCTTTTAAGGGGCGCAGTCGATTGATTATCACTCTCAGAAAAAAAAAATGTCCTTATTAGATGGCAATGCTTTTCATTCGTGTATCAAACTTCTTATGGTGACATGCGCCAAGAACAAGGTGAAATTGGGCAGTGAACAAAACTGAATATTGTTGAAAAACGCAAGGTGCTAGCTTCTATCATGTATATGGTTCATTGGTTGGTCCATTTCTTCTGCTTCATTAATGAATCTACACATACGTCTATGGTCCCTCAGGTCCTCACTGGTCCATCAACATAAAAGTTTTTTGAGTCAATGAATTTTCTGTAGGACCTTTAATTTGAAAAAGATAGGCGACCAATCGGGGCAATTGCATCATTTATACATTTTGTGAAAAAGCTCGAGCACTGAAAAGCAGACTAATTTCTCATATGAGTTTCCACTTTCTAAGTAGCATATAGCCGACCGCTAGGTCCATTACCCACGTAATATTTCTCTATATGTGAAGAACTGCATTATATCTGACGTCATTAATCAATTAATTGCCACACACATTGCACGACGTAGAAAATGTCTTCTTTTGAGATTTTCAGCGCAATTGGTGGACTCATACGCCATCCACGTGGGAGCAACATAAAGAAAAATAAAGAAATTTTGAGTTTTAAATGAAATTTCATTTATATCTTCAAAGTCTTTAGGTTTTAGTTATACATTTACTCAACGTTTAGTTAGATGGGTAATTTTTAAAAACCTCCCCTGAGGTTTGGGTTTGTTGCAAGTAGATTGTGAGAATTGGTTTATTTGTAACCGTCAGTTAATTTTAACATTGACCGTTAGTTGACTGTGCAAAGACAATATTATCCTTAATAATAATTTGTAGACGAAAATAACTAAAAAAAACTAAAATTATTGGCTATTTTACCCTCTTTAAATTATTGATATTTTCTTAAAGTTCCTAAAAAAAAGATAAAATTAAAAACTTGAAAAATCCTCTTTAAATTATTGATATTTCCTTAAAGTTCCTACAAAAAAGATAAAATTAAAAACTTGAAAATGAAATAGTCATAATCTTTACCTATGATATTGTAAATCTTTGGAATTAACAAGGATAAAATTGTCAAAAAATAAGGTTTGTGCTTTTCGCGCCAACAATTTTAATTTTTTTTTAGTTATGTCAGTCTACAAACTATTGTTAAGGGCAATATTGTCTTTGCACAGTCAACTAACGGTCAATGTTAAAATTAACTGACGGTAGGGGATTTTTTACAAATAAACAGATTCTCGCCATCTACTTGCAACAAGCCCAAACCTCAGAGGAGGTTTTTAAAAATTACCCTTAGTTAGACATATAACTGCTCATATATTGTGAATTTGCATCTCAGCTATCCAAAGTCCTGTTTTAGTAGTGAAGTGAAGTATTTGTTGTTCGGAACCTTTTTTTTTTTTTGTGAGTTTTTTATCCATTACAGGCACAACAAGAAAAGAATGATTCAGCTTTTTTAAACAAAAGCTAGCTGTTTATTTGAGTTTTTCGCCGCCAAAGAAATAAGATTAAATAGCTTTATTTGCATTTAATTGACTTTCACATGCCAGCTTCTGAAATTTTCGTGGAACCATTTTATTGGTAATTGGATTTCTTATAAAAGTTATTAAAAATATTTTTGAGTTGAGCGGCAAGCATATATAGTCAATTAGTCATAGGCTAATTCTGTAGCATTTCCTTGGAAGTCTAGTTTTGTATGCATGAAATTCAGTTCTTTGCTGATCGATCAGAACGTTTCCATGTAGAATTGGAAGATTCTAGCTCCTAATTGGTTTTATTTTTGGTAGGTTCTGTTTTTCCCAAGTGAGAAATTGCATGAACCAGCTGTCTACAAGACTATAACTGGGGAAGCTTTACATATCGGCTGCCTTAACTTAAGAGAAAAATTTTGACCAAGAAATACGCTGCTTTTAGCACAAGTGTCAAGAACGCCACAAAGTCACAATTTTCAAGACAAAAATATGGAGTCAATGGTCTAGCAAATTCTAACAAAAAAAGAGGGCAATCTCTATCTTACATGCATATAAGATAGGGGGATCCAAGAAAGAAACCGATGTTGCCACCTCTCATATGTAAGATGGGAGGTTTTCATCGAACTCAAAACCAAATCTAAGTGTCATTTAAGTCCAAATTAAATAATTAATCTTCTTCAACAAAAAAAAAATTCACGGAAAAAGACTCTGAAAATTTAACAAAATGGACAGATAGACTTTATTTGCTTAATTTTTTTTTATTAATAAATTCTGTTTATTTAAATAGAGTTGATAAGTTTACACTAATGTGTACTGTAATGTAATTGTCTCTATTTATATAATATACATAAATGTTAACAAAAAAAGAATTTGAATATGTATTTTCTATAAATAAATAAAATCTGACTGTCTATTTAATTAAACAAAACTTTAAGAGTTTTAGGTACCACCGATCGTACCAATAAATAGCAAGTACTGTGAGCATTTAGCCCTTTCACGCACAGGCACAGAGTACGCAAAATCCAAGAAAATAAAAGAGACAAGAAAATAGAAGAAAGGCAGTCGACGTAATTTCCTTTTTATTTTTTTGTAAAATTAAAATGATGTAAGAAGATGGTCGTGTCAGAGTCCGACAACGGCCTCCATTGGTTGGCAGATGTTGTTTCTTCCTGACAAAAGGCCGAAATCTGAGTAACATGTGCGTGCATCATTAATGCGGCGGACACGGCCCCGCTTCGCATTGAAATAAATTACAAACTAAAATTTAATTTTCTTCATGAAAGTGGAGAGCACACGATTGACGATCACTTAGAATAAATTTTGGTCCTTCTCATCATCTGAATCCTGAAATCTGTGGACCATGACGAGTGAAATGATGCAAACTTCTGTGAATTTAATAAGAGGATAAATGATTTGAGGCCTTCTGAGCACAAACATTATAAAATTTACAGCGCTTCGTTTAGTTGATAAACAATGATATCGTAAAAGCAATGTGCATTTACAAAATGACACATTGTTCTTTCTTATGTCATCTTCACACTTACCGAACTCCCCTCATACTTAGTGTTTCCTAAATGAAACATCAGCCTCTTCATTAGTTAATAAGTAATGTTAGTATCTTAATTTAGTTGCAATTTGGAACCTTGGAGGGAGAGGTGGTGGGGAGTGGCCACTACCACCTTTTCCACTTCCATTGGATGGATAGGTATCAACTTTCCATTGTGTTCCAAGGATAAGAAAAAATAAAATGGAGGAAATACTTAAGTTCTTAATCCCAAAACCTTGTATTTTTAATAGTAGGGCATTGAAAAAACACCGAGGCAAGCACAATAAAATATACAAAAGAAATGCGAAAAGTGTGCCTTGCTTGTAGTCGGTCAAACATTACTTTAATACAAGTATCCTCATCCAAATATTCTACCGTTTAATAACATATATATTAGCGGTCACTACATATAATTTTGTTAAAAAATTATCTTTGGACAATGATATATACATGGTGGTCTATTTTGATTGTTGATGAGAAAACCAACTTAAGCAGTTACTTCGAATCTTTCAACCATTTAGGTTTGGTGGTTGGATAATTCCAAATGAGTGTTTCTTTAATTAGGATGTCAAGGCAATTTAAATAGGCTATCAAGCTTGAAACTTGAGGTTCATTAGAGCTCATCAATATCACTTAATTGAATACTTGGGATATTTTATCTTTCAAATTTTTTGACACTATCATCTATTTATAATTATGAATCACGTTTTATTTCTATGCACTTGCCCTTATTACATCCCACTTTGACGATCTTTGAATTTTTTCTGAACTACTATCTATCTTTCTGAGGAGCTATTATTATTTCATGAGAGAGATGACATAAATGGAAAGCGGCAAAGCAAATTAATTAATAAGTTTAGTGTCAATTGCAACCTCTGAAAAAATATAGTTAATATAATGTCAGCTACGATAACTCGTGGAAGATCATTAGGATTTAGAGACCCATTAATTAGGAAAAATATTAATGAGAGTATGATAGGCTATGTTCATGTACTTATTATATATGAAACACATAGGGTACTATGTTTCGTGTGACATTTAATTACCATTTCCGGATATTCCCCTACATTTTCGTCATGATATATGAGAATTAAGGTTGCTCCAGGAGCACCATAGACTTTCTCCATTTCTTAATCCAAGTCTAAAAAATTCACATGTATTTTTCAATCAATCATGATAATGTCCATTTATACTTGTGTTAAAAAGTAAACCATGTATCTCCTTCTCCCTTTCTTAGCCTAAGTCTCAAAATTTTTGTTTCATGTGTCCATCGTAAATGGTGTGTAATTGAGATTTATCTACTTTTATGATTGTTTATCTCTAATCACTAACATATATTATGCTCAGAAGAAGCTTCTATCCTGAAGGAATCATGGTCACAACGTATATGAAAATAAAGGCATATAAGCCCGAGCATCTGTATTTCCCGTTGAAGTATTGAACTCTACTATTCACGGATAGGACAAGAAATTGTACCAGCGCATGTTTAGTTTATGATATATTAATTAGATCGAATAGTCTATTTTGACCGAGATTCGAATAATGTACAATATTAGATACTACGGAAATCCCGATTTCATCTGATAAATATATGTTCACTACGTAAATAAAGCCCTAGTTTTATAATTGATCTGAAATTTGCTCTTAATTTTCCTCACGATCAATGGGGTGCATAATTGATAGAACTCTCCAGTAGTTTATGCATCACAAACAACGACTTAACATAATAACTACACTACTCGATCTCTCCATTTCCCAAGTAAGGTGCATAAGGTGTATGCGGCCAATTTCAAGCCACAAATTTCTTTTTTCTTCATAAACAGCCCCCAGAATGCTACAATCCGATGGCACCGAAAGAATACTCATTCAAAACCACTTACTTTCGAACCTTTTACTATATAATTGTAAAACAACTTAAACATAGTGTCAGCATACAGTCTTTTTCCGTAAAACCTGCGACATCAATATGAATATGATATCACAACCTCAGTCTTAAAGTGACACCATGGTCGGTAACAAAACCATATTTAATTAATACGTAATAACTTGGTCATCACTTTGTATGAAATCCTAGCATCATCATCTCATCGCTAACTAATATTAAGCTGGCACCGCGCAATTAATTTGCACTATATATGCCCCAATATGACCAGTCATCAAAAATTTTTCCCAAGGGCTTGGAGATCAGAACATGTGTACATGCAAATGTACAAGTGAACTATGCGTGTGCGATGTGTCGAGAAAATTTTAGGTCACGTATCTTCAGTCTAATGGTTCCCATATTTCGGGTGGTTATGCACTCTGTTTGCTATAAAACAAGGAGATTGGCGTTTGCATGGAGGCCTTGATTCGTGGCCCTTTCAAGCTCCTTCAAGCTAAGTTTCTACAAACTTAATTACCCGCAATAAAAGGTCCAGAAATATTGGCACCGTGTCCGTGACCAAACTTCCGAAATTGTTGGGCAAACGAGGCAATGGGAATGAGCTATTACCACCACAAATGCATAGGATTAATAAGAAGTTTTTTTTTTTTAATTTTAATTCTCTCCCGTCACGTCATGTATTATTATGGCCTTTTTAATTAGGGTTTCTTTTTAACTCAAATTAATTTCAGATTTGAATAATCCTTTTAACACATTTACGTTTTACTTATTCTTGTAACAATTTAGGATTATCTCATGATCGCAATTCTTCTAAGCTTAATTTTAAATATTATTTGTTACTTGTGGTTTTATGACTTAAGATGTAACTACTTTTACATTTTTTATTATCTAATTAATAACCAACATACAAATGCTCAATTCTTTTTTTGGAAATTCGTTACTAGTGTATATTCTACTAATATTTTACAATCATAAAAATTTATTAGAATGTCAATATTAGCAGGTGCATTTCAAATATTTGACCCCAAAACAAACTAGATATATTTAAATATCTTGACACAAATTAGGCCATTGATTCACATGAGACATTCAAACCTCTGCCAACATTTAGGGTGAGAATGGAAGTAGTTTATCACAAGGTTATTGGGCGATTTCCATCAATGTTCCATGTAATAAAGGAAACTTTTAAACTTTGTGTGGCCCTTCGAATCTTCTAACTATGTAATGGTAACTTAAATCTGAACTGGATTGCTGGCAACAGATCAAAACGAACAGTTTATATATATCGTTTTCATTATCTTGAATTTTGACTTCCACATTAATGATTAAAATATTATTAATAAAAGGGAGAAAAAAAAGATGCATAAATAATTAAATACAGAGAGAAAAAGGGAAAAAAAAAAAAAAGAACTCTCGAGACTCCGTACTTCATTTACCAAAAGAATGACCAGATACAAAGAAAACTTTGAGCCATTAACAATAACAGCTTGGACCCGTACTTGATCTACCAAAAATCAGGAGAAACAAACACATGCAGAGAGGAGGGGATACCACAGGCACAGACTTGTTAACAAGAACAATCCGAGTGAATTAAATAATTGATTTACATGTCAGTGGCTCTTTGAGCAATAGTTAGGGCAAAGGAAAATCTATACCCACGTTAGACAGCGACCTCATATAAAGGGACCCCATTTGTGACCATTAATATCATCGTTATCATCTACACCATCTGTAGAATTATATCTTATAATTCTCAAAACCAGAAAAACCTTCGTGTACGTGTAAGAGACATAAGACTTGCACAGGCGGATTCTCTGTTGGCCTTTTTTGTCTTTTAAAATCAGATTGCATGTGGAATTGCTTATTTATGAGTTGTCTATAAGCAACATTTCATGACTAATTAGGTTATTTTAGAAGTTAGAGAATTGGAGAAAATGTTAATTATCCATTCAGGACGTCCGCATTGGCAATTGATGAATTCTATAAAATTCGGATTGACTACGATAGAAGAAGGGGACTACGTCTACATGCAAGTTTATTAGGAATATTGTCCAACATTAGCTAGCAATGAATCTTTGCTTAAGTATATAATGAACATTCACTTTTTATCCTTATGAGATAATTAGGCTTTGTGTTTTAACTGATAATTAAGAACTTGATGGTATTAAAGTATCAAACAGCTCTAACAATAAATCATAAGAGTGAGATTTATCTTCCTTACAGTATTCTTTAAAAAAAATTTGTGCAAGGCTTGCACAATCCACATTTTGAGGTAGGTTTTAAATATGAGTTAAGTAAATGAACTACTATATGATATCAGAACTAAATTTACTCACAAATGAGCTCACATTGTAATGTGATGCACGGTGAGAGATTCCCCCCCCCCCCCCCCCCCTTCTATGGCATTTGTAATCAAGTAAACCATGCGAATCAGTTATAAAACATGAATCTACAATAGCCATAGATTCGCATGGTCAAAGTTAGGTCAACTCTCACATTCCAAGTGGTTAATTTCTTTTCAAATTCTAATGATTGAGGCTGATTTTTTTTTAAATAAAAGAAAATTAAAAATAAGTAAATAACATAAAGATTTGACAAACTCATTCTGGAATAATCATAGAAACGCCAAAAAGAACCCATATATAAAAAAATGGCCAATAATAATAATAATAATAAGACGACACCGCAGTCCCACAGTGGCCCTAGTATGTCCCCACTGGGAATTCCCAAATTTCCGCCTCTATGCCTTCGATTTGCTTGTAAATATCATGCTGAGAATACAATTTATAAGAAGACACCCATTCCCACAGAGTGGTCCTATTATCTCCATACTGCATACATTGATTAAACTATATTTTGCGTATCGTCACCACATTAATTTTTAACACAGGTACTGGCCACAATTTTACCACATTCAAATTTGATTCCCATCGTGGACTTGGATATTTTCGATAAGAAACATGTTTGAAAAACAATGCTTGCTGTAGAGTAAACAGAGTTAATGGACTTGGTCTAATTGATCGTTTGATCTGTTCTGTTGCTCAGCTGTGCAGGAAGCAATGAGTTGCCACTGATCCGTTTTGTGTTTGCAGAGAATCCAGCATGGTCGTTATAGTATTTAAATCACACACATGCACACAAAGAAATGTCAAGAAGACATGTTAAAGCATGTTTCTAACAGGTTGCTATCGTAATAAATAAGTTTTGTTTATATATATGAGATTATAATGAGTCTTCTACCAAATGTAACAAATTAACTATGAATTTTGTTAATTAATCTTAGATTAAAACGATTTAAGGGCAGACTTATTATAAGCGAAATCCATTAAGGCATTAATTAATATGAAGAATAATTTGATTGGTATATATCAATAGCCGATCCTCTCCTTTTGTTGTCTCTTTTTCTGTTGTCTTTTTCTTAGCGCATGTGCATTCCAGTAAATAAATAATTCAAATATCATAGGCCAATTTCCATGGCCACGGCAAAAAAGTTTGGACAAAAGAACATGAAAAAAATCATATTAAAGACAAATCCACATATTCTTATCAGATTCCACATGGGTAAATTCAAAAGCATATACTAAGACAACAGAATAGACAAATCATATCCTTGAAGGATTCTTGTCCTGGAAGCGAAATCATAAAAAGCACTTTTTACAAAACTTTGCTTGTTATGTTCATGAACTTGATAATTTAACCTACCATTGATCCCATGACTTGTTGGAATCAGGGAACAAGCAGCCGGCGAGCTAGTTGTAAAGTGTTTGCAACTTGCATGAACACACCATCTTTCTTGTTCTAACATAAAACCAGTCACATGCCAATAACTTAGAGCTAACGGACATGTTGGTTCATGTTTCTGAGTTCAGACACAAACTGATCAGTAAGCTATCTAAAAGGAATTGCTGCATTTGGTTCGCAGCGAATCAAACTATAAATGTCTATGTTTAAGCTTTAGAAGGATTTGCTGCATGTTCTTAAGAAAAAGAAATGTAGCAGAGATTATACATTTAATTAACAATGCGGCAAACTTCAGACACAAGAAAATGACCTTTCCTTTCTGATAAGACAATCCACTGATAAATCGATTTGATTCCATGTGTTTCTTCACAATTTTACAACATTATTCGTGGACCTGGTTCGATTCCAAATCAGTGCTTTGATTTCGCTTAGCTGTTTTCAGTGAGCAATGGAAACTGACCTACCGAATGCAACAAGTGTACTAGCTAGGAACAAACGATCACCACGTTCAGGGATGAATCGCTCTCTTGCCCAGCGGCAGCATCTATTAACATAAAGCATTTACAGCTATGAAAACCCACTTACCTACTCATGCACATGGAAAGCAACAGTGATGGGAACATATCATTAAACATGATAATTAATTTTTGAAATAGAAATTGCAAAATGAAGAAGGTAAAACAAACAAAAACAATTTTTGTTGCAACTTGCGATAGTGCCATGTCTTCATGATAATTTTACATGCACATGCGCAAAGAATTGTTGTGTTGGGTGGCTCTCCTTGGGCTGTCAGCTTTTGAAATCCATCATGAAGCTCTCTTTTCCGGACATTTTATTTTAATCCTCGTTCCTACTACATGCCGGACACAAATTCTTGACCGTTGAGAGAAACTTTTTTGTTTTTCTTTTTAATTTTTCATCCTTACTTTACCTCACTTTGTATCATAACATTGTAACATTTGGATTATTTTAGGGAAATTTACACTAATAGTCATAAAAATTTTGGCTTTTTCCATCTTTAACCCCCAAATAAATTTCTATCAACATTAGCCATAAAAGAACTTTTGAGAACAAAATACCCCTCTCTCTCATCTCTCCCCCAACACTCTCTTTCACCTATCTCTCCCAAACCGAACAAACTCCCATCATCAGCGGTAACATTAGCCCTCGTCGGCAGCAGCTTCATCCCTCATCGGCGTCCGATCTACCATCTACAGTCTTCAACAAAACCTAGGTTAGCTATTTTATTTATTTTCATTAATATATAGTGGTATGAGTTATTTCTGAACTTGTTCGAGAGTTTCAATGAACTGCCAGTCGTGGGTGAATCTGGCGACAGACCTTGGTACGACAGGTGCCTGTCGCACCAAGTTTTGGTGCGACAGGTTCCCTGTCGCGTGAAGCTTCGTGCGACAGGCAACATGTCGCCAGATTCACCCACGACTGGCAGTTCATTAAAACTCTCGAGCAAGTTCAGAAAATAACTCATACCACTATGTGATGCCGATTAGTGTTGGATCCGGATAAATTATGATCAGATTTCACTTTTATCGTTGCCTTTTGTCGTCGTCGTTGGTTGATGATTCAAGAGTGGAAAGCTGCCTTTAGTTTGATGAAAGGGGAGAAAGAAAGTTGCTTTTGGTTTGTAAAGAAGGGTAATTTGGAGAGAAAAGCGTGTGTTTGGCTACTGTTGATAGAAAAAAGTTGAGAGGGTTAATTGTAAAAATAGCAAAAGTTTTATGGTTATTTTCATAAATTTCCCATTATTTTAGTCAAAGTTATTCACACATCTTGTTCCACTACAAGTTCTTGGTATTAAACTTCCTTTTTTTTTTTAACCAAAAAAAAAATTGGCTCTTGGCTCTGGCGATTAAAGATGTATTAAGGGTTACATCAATGCAGCGCATACTGTATATCTCTTTCCTTTATAAAATTATAATAAAGCGCATGAAATTAAAATAGAAATTTAATTAATCTTTATTATCATTTCGAATAAATTAATTATATTATAAACATACTATTATGAGGTAATCTATTTCTTCATTATTTTAATTTTATCAACAAAATAAATAATTTTATCATATATTAGAGTTTCAAGATATTTTAGTTTAATTAAATTTATATTTATCATTTTATGTAATTTTCAATAACAATAGAACTATAATTACACAAATGGGGTGAATCATAAATGGGGTGTCATAAGGACATTAATAGGGTGGGAGGAGCATTACTCAAGAGAATATCGATACGCAAGAATTGGCTCGGCCCATAAAAGAGTTACGCTCTTCTATTAGCCCAAAATGATAGAAGTTAGTCTTCCTCTTTACTTTTCGGTAGCAAAACGTGCATTAGCCAGAAAGTTTCTTGTGTGTTGAAAAAAATCGGGAAATTTACACTAATAACCATAAATATTTTGACTTTTTCCATCTTAACCCCCCAAACAAACTTCTATCAACATTAGACATAAAAAAGCCTTTGAGACCAAAATACCCCTCTCTCTCATCTCTCCCCTAACAATCTCTCTTGCTCCCATCTCTCCCAAACCGAAGAACCTCCCATCGTCGATGGCGTCGACGGCAACTTCAGCACTCGTCGGCGGCGACTCTATCCTTCATCGGCGTCCGATCTACCATCTACAACCTTCAACAAAACCTAAGTTAGTCATTTTATTTATTTTCATTAATTTAAAATGAAATTTTAAAAAAATAGTGGTTGTAGTTTGAGAATAATGGTGGTGATGGTGGTGGTGTTTGTGGTGGTGGTTGTTGTTTTGGGAGTGTTTCTTTCTCAATTTTCATTGACATTCATGAGAGAACCGCTGCTCAGCGTGGGTGAATCTACCTCTTTGTGCGACAGGCTGCCTGTCCCACCAAGTCTTGAAGCGACAAGCTTCGTGCGACAGACTGCCTATCGCTCCAAGGCTTGGTGCGACAGGCACCTGTTGCACCAAACTTTGGTGCGACAGGCGCATGTCGCACCAAAGCACTGTCGCACTAAGCCTTGGAGCGACAGGCAGCTTATCACCAGATTCACCCACGACTCGCAGTTCACTGAAACTCTCGAGCAAGTTCAGAAAATAACTCATACCACTATGTGATGCCGATTAGTGTTGGATCCGGATAAATTATGATCGGATTTCACTTTTATCGTTGTCTTTTGCCGTCGCCGTTGGTTGATGATTCAAGAGTAGAAAGCTGCCTTTGATTTGACGAAAGGGGAGAAAGAAAGTTGTTTTTGGTTTGTAAAGAAAGGTAATTTGGGGAGAAAAACGTGTGTTTGACTAATATTGATAGAAAAAAATTGAGAAAGTTAATTATGAAAATAACAAAAATTTTATAGTTATTTTCGTAAACTTCCCAAAAAAATCTGCCAATCAACATGAATCATTGGAGAAGAAAACTTAGGGAATCTAGAAAACACCGTAAGCTCTCAAATATTAATAATAGATAGCACCCTAGCATTCCACCAACATGATAGGTTTCATGGGTTTATCTCACTCCGATCACCATTCACCAGCATTGGGGTAGAGATGGTAAATCCGGGCCTACCGATAATTAATGCAAAAACAAAAACTCGCTATCACAGTGAACGAAAACAAGAACAAACTTGATTTCGTGAACAGTTGCACGTTTTTATCGCACAAAATTTCTAACAATCTTAATAAATAAATATTCAAAGCAAAGGTGCTGAGAACTAACACTGCATAGATAGATTCGGTTATCACACTTCGGTATTCAAAAACTATTGGCAAAGCTGCTCAACTGCTGTCACAATCTGGGCAGGTTGAACCACAGTCCATTCCTCTAATGTGCCAGCATATGGAGTTGGCACATCCTGTGATGATAAGCATACAATAGGAGCATCCAAGTAATCATGGAAATTCTCAGTGATAGCTGCAGTTAAACTAGCACCAATTCCACCAGTCCGCATGCACTCCTCCACAATCAGTACACGATGTGTCTTTTTAATTGAATTTCCAATGGTATAAAGATCAAATGGTTTCAATGACCTGATGTCAATAACCTCAGGATCATACCCTTTGTTTACCAAAGTTTTAGCAGCTTGCATCACATGATACCTCATTCGAGAATAGGTTAAAATAGTGACATGCTCCCCAGGCCTAACCATCTCAGCTTCCTCAAGATTACAAATGTATTCCTCATCTGGAATCCTTTCCTTGAGGTTGTAAAGCAACACATGCTCGAAAAGTATAACTGGGTTCTCACTTCGGATTGCAGCTTTCATCAAGCCCTTGGCATTGTATGGGGTCGAGCATGCCACCATTTGAATTCCGGGGATTGATTGAAAATATGACTCAAGGCGTTGGGAATGCTCAGCTCCAAGTTGTCGGCCAACTCCACCAGGTCCACGGATAACTATTGGTATGGTAAACTGCCCACCAGAAGTATAGTGGAGCATACCACAGTTGTTGGAGATCTGGTTGAAAGCTAAAAGAAGAAATCCCATGTTCATTCCTTCAACAATTGGCCTCAAGCCAGTCATGGCAGCCCCAATGCCCATACCAGTGAAAGAGTTCTCAGCAATAGGGGTATCAAGAACCCTGAGATCCCCATACTTATCAGCCAGGCCTTTGGTCACTTTGTACGAACCCCCATAGTGACCAACATCTTCACCCATGACACATACATGTGGATCTCTGTCCATTTCTTCTTCCAAGCCTTCTCGTAGAGCTTCAAAAAGTAAAAGTTCGTGCCTGAGAAGAGAATACATAACCACTTAACCATATGCTCAACGTGTGTGTTTGGAAACAATACACTGGCACAAATTAACTAAAGATAATGGCTGCTAAAATGCTCTCAATGCAAGTCCATTCAGCCAATATATTCCCATTGAAAATTATTTTAGTTAATACCTAAACAAGACTCTCGGACGAAAAAGATAACAACAGCGTTATATAGCACACACTTTAGAACAAATATTTATCCAGCTGATCTGGTTTTATGTATAGATAACTTTGAAAAACTAGGAAAATCAGCAGCACTGCACACATGGAAAAAGTTCAACACAGCTCCAGAAAAACCAAAGCCACAGACTGAGGAAAGAATAATTATTCGGCATTTAATGAGAAACATACATCAATTAAAAGCAGAATCCCATAACAGTTAACCACTTTTTCTGTTAAATAGCTTGATCTTGATCAATGCTAATCAAGCAACAGACATTTTCTTTATTCTTTTTCTACATAATAGCACTACATAGTTTGAGATCTGCAGACTCATTATCTAACAGATACACCACCACCACCACCACCAAATGAAAGACCCTTTTAGGTGGTAACAATTTGTTAGAAGTAAACATATAAGGCATACGGAGTATTGAATGGCAAAGAAATGTTTAGCATTGTAAAATTCTTGAGATTACATATAAGGCATGCGGAGTATTGAATGGCAAAGAAATGTTTTGCATTGTAAAATTCTTGAGATTAATTTTATTTCCAAAATAAAACTGAGGTTTGAATAAATTAGAAGGTGTACAGAGTATTGTACAGTTCATATAACTAAAGGAAAAGGCATCGAACTTTTTCGGATACAACTCAACTGCTGACTTTTCTTTCTATTTATGTCAAGAATTTCTACCTAAACAAAAATGGGGCTCTGGGTTGATACTGAAAATTCTGGATTGCTTTCTATTGTTGAGGATTGTTCTGGTGAAGAAAGCCTAGTTTTCAGATAAATCCTAGATTAGGAAATGCTTGTTAATCAATTTGAAAAGGTTAGGATATTCTTTCCCTAGCTGATCCTAGATGATATGGACTGTGTGTTCACTCTTTGTGAATCTCCCATACTATTAGAGCAATTTTCTTTGGTACCCGTATATTTAAATAAAAGGATTCTTCCAAACTAAAGAAACCAGAGGTATAGAAGAGCAAAATTGGATTAAAAGAGACAGCTGGGTGTAAAAGTAGACCAAGACACATAATAATACAGTACATAAAGGAAAGTGAGAGTGAGTTAGCAATTAAACAAACACTTCTAGAGTTCAATGTCATCTTGAAATTATCACCAGTTCTTATATGATAGTGACTTTTAAATAAACAATATAACTTGATAAAAATTTTATGGTTACAAAAGAAAGCTACTTTGAAGCATAAATCAGTAATTAAAGACAACATTAATGGAATTAGAGATTACATATACAAGATACACACGTGTAGTTAAAATAACAGAAAAAATGATTATAGAGAATTAGAAATAACACATTTAGCCAAAGAAAAGAACTATACCCTGGCTTTGATGCCGAAGTAGAAGCTGCCGAATCAGCCTTCGTCTAAAAAAATAAACGACGCAAATTCAGAACCAAAAAATAATTGAAATTTAAAATAAAATAAAATAAAGCGAGAGCAATGAAGTAATAACTGCAACTGCATTAGTGATCAACTGCTGAGTCCTCCGGGATCTTTGATTCGAGCCTAAGTTGACGCTTCCATCAGATCTGACAACTAAGAACCACGGTTTCCGTCCTGAATCAATCACGAAACAACATGCATTAGCCAAATTTATAATTCAAAACAACAGGCAATTCAATTCAAACTTAATATCAAAAGTTGATACACGAGACTGAAAGGCATGACTGAACCTGAGAGAGATCTGCGAGTTGAGAGCTGGAACTTCTTAGAATCGAAGCAATTGGACGGTGATAAAGCCGTTGCAGCTCCCACGCCCTGGAAAATTGCAGCCATTGGATTCGATTCGATTCGATTTGAAGAAATACGAGAGGTTTTTCTTCTTAACTGAAAGAAGGAAATGGCGAAAAGAAATTGAATGATTGTTTAAAATTTATATTGGAAAAATGGGCGGAGAAATTGAGGCAAGCAAGCTTGTGTGTTTATGAGCTGCTTTACGTTGCTCTCGTTTTCGGCGATTTAATTGAAGCCACTATCACAGAGGTGAGCTACCGCGTGTTAACATAGTTTCTATCGCCATTTCTCTTTATATGCTGCCAACTAATAGGAAGTGGACACGTCAAAATATAAGGGTTATTACGTCAATTCATAGAATTTTTGAAATTATGAATTTACGTTATAGCCTTTCTGTATGAAGAAACATTTTACAAGCAAAGCTCCGACTCGCTGATTCAGTGCTTTGTGGGTTTGGAGGGTGTGGATGATGGATCGTTTGGTGGCCCAACTTGAACAACCCTGACAAGCGGCATGCATGTTAATGAGAGAATTGTCGGGAGCGTCCGGGACTCCACTAGTGCTTTGTAATCATCGATCATTAAACTATATTTAGTTTTGATAAACCTACGTTTACTTTTTCGTATGATTAGATCCTCCATCATTATTGTATCACTTCAGAGTTCAGATCAACTCTTCCAAATAATTTGGACATCAATTTTTCAATTCATTTAGTATTTGTATCTAACATCAGTTGGTTAATCAGCAATAATTTTTATAAATAGCTTGAAATACCTCCAAAGTACAAAATATTTGAAAATATACATTTGTTTAGTTTAGTAAGTTTATGATTTTTTTTTTATTGTCTGTGATTAGTTTAATTTGAAATCTCAATTTAGTGTTATATAGACAAAAACACTTTGTAGCTAACAAAAATAATTATATAGATCATATGATATTTTTATTCAACCAATCACATTATCCACACTTTTTTTTTTATATATTTATCAACACTTAGTATGTTACAGTTAAAATTAAAATTTAGTTAAAAATACATTTTATATAATAACTACCCATCAAAATATTGTTAAGGTATAAGCATAGAAATGAGATAAACTTTTTTATATAATAACATCTTAAGGAATTTTGAAGTTATAGTGGGATGTATTTTATTTAAGGGGGAGTTGAAAGTGAACAACCACGCTCACTTTATCATTTCTGTATATTTAAGACCGTCAAACATTCTACTATATCATACTTAACATTCAAAATGTTTTTTTCAAATGAAATTGTTACTAGTTTTAAAGTTAACCACCTAAAAAACTCCATCATTTGTTTTAATTATGTTGATAACTAATCGACTCATCGCACAATAATGTGGATCATAACTAAAGCATTCAATTCCTGAGCCCATTGAGTAATTCTAAGTTCTAACCCATGCTTAGATCAAGAATTCAAGCCGTACTATAATGAGAGAGAAATTAGCCTCATAATGCTCGTTAAAAATGAAAATTTTACCCTAAGCCCTGTGATTATTGACTAATTTTACAATTTTGGAGACTGTTGTACAAGTTTTCTCAAAGGCCTAACATAAAATATTTAAATGCAAACTCCGAGGACCTAACGGAAAAGAGCCAGCCTGTCCCTCGTTAGCGGTTAGACAGCGGCCACAACCACAAATCAAAAAGCAAGCAAACCTCGTAACGACCTACCATCAAGCGCCAAAACGACAACGGAATGGAAATACTGTGTCTTCTCTGCTCAATTTTGTCCACAGCTTTCACTTCCCTCGCTCTCTCTCTCCTCCTCCCATTCCGCATGCTCCTTCGCCGCCGGTGTCCTCCACGCGCATCGTCTTCCTACTCATCAGATCCTGTCTCTTTGTATGAAGGCACCGTCTGGCACGACCGCCGCCGCCCTGTCGGACACTCTTTCAAGTACCCCGTGCGGTACGCGCTCTTCGACCTCGACCATGCGCCTCTGGCGCCGCCCGACCATCTCTCCGCTGGCGAAGCTCGCCGAGTCGCCGAGACGAATGGACCAGTGTACATTTAAAATTTATCTCATACATGGTTCAGCAATTTCCATCATTCATAAATGTGTTCATCTCATAAAAAGATAAAAAGTTGCAAACTGTGATGCATTGATAACGCAATTCAGTTCGTTAATAAATGAACAAATCTGTCTTGTAAAATTTCTTCTTCTAATTATTATTTGTAATGTAATTCTTTTTTTCTATTTGAACTAAAATTTTCTTTTCATTGTTTCCGAAATTGATTACGTTACGTGCATGCATTCTGCAGCTTACTCTTAACAATACCTCCAAGTGTAGGATACGAACAGAATCCTTTGAGTTTGTATTATTGCTATGACGTGGAAGGCTCTACTCAGTGTTTGAAGAAGTGTATAGCTGAGGTCTGTCAATTATGTTCTTTATTGTATGTGAAATGTGCTTTAGTGTTTTTGAAGTCTAAGATTTTGTATTAGATTTCAATCTAACTGATGATGGAGGCTACATGGTTTCCACTGACGGCATTGGTGGTTTCTGTTTTCTAAGGTAACTAATACACCGTGGGGCGAAAGAGTAACGTTTGTTTTCAATCCAAAATCTGATCTAGTGGCGAAACCATTACATGTCAGTCCTTTCATGGTAGGCTTCTTTAATTATTTGCTCTAGTCTTTGTTTTCTTTTGTGCCACTTTGTTATCCTACAGATGATTCCTTTAGAAGTTTTATATGATATTTGGAATTAGATTGATAAAAAAAATTTCTATTGTATTATTTTGATTTATGTCTCGGTGTGACTTCTCCATTACCTGGGATACTCACCAGAAAAAATACAGCCTTTCTTTCTGCAAATCTTTGTTTTTAGTTCTAAGGAGTCCCTTACTAAGCAAGCAACCAATTGCAAAAAAATTTCAGGATATGCATGGAAATTGGAGCATCAGGGCAAATGCTCCTGGGGAGAATCTACTCGTTGAAATTTCAGTTCAACACCCTGAGCTTGGTGACTATTTTGTTGCTACCTTGAAAGCCAAAAGGGTCTCCTCGCAGTTGATGTCTGATCAGGACATGTTCTTCTGGTTGATGCCTCATAAGGTTGCTTTCTGGATATATTGGCATGTAAGTGTGTTTGAGACATTGTTAAAGGTGTATTGCACTAAGAAAATTGAAAATGTAATATCTACTAAGAGTCCTGAAAAGAATAATTAAAACTGTAACTCACACTTCACAAATTTGTGTTTGTTGATTTGGGTGCCATAGGATCTTAAGTGCACTAGAGCATTGGGTTAAGAACCATAAGTAATTCCAAAAGCATAAGAGAACTTCGTGATTAGGGATTTGGGCCAATTACCTTTCTAATACTTTTCATACAGAATGGTGAAGATACCTGTATCTCTTGTTTCCAGAGAACTTTATGTTTGACTTATAAAATCAATCCATCATTTTGGCCAATTCTACCTCAATAGTTTGCATAATTTGTGAAATTAAGAAATTGATCATTCCGTCTTTGCATTGAAAACATATAAATGCCCCTCTATTGTCTTTTTTTTCCAGGCACTGAAGCTATGGTGGAAAAATGTTGCATTTATTCAACATCCAAGGTACACTAATCCACTATATAGGAAGGAAGCTTTGGTTCATGATCAGAAACTCCAGTGCTGTCCGGCGGCCGGATGGGACACCGATAACCATTTACAAGTTGATGGCAGCTGCCCAAGATATCTGTTTGACAGAAATAATGGGGATCGTCGGTTTGCATGGAGAAATGCTAAGCGGCCTTGGTGTTAAAAAATATGTGTAAGACTCATGTTTTCTGGTCTGATTTTACGGAGATGCATCATTCAATGGCCTTCAATTCCATACAATCTGTTACCAATATATTTGTGGTTCGCCACATATATTGCAAGCAAAATTGTTAATAATCTTAAGGGTTTGCCACTTTTAAATGATCCTTTTATTCTCTGATGAGGCAAATTACTGGTTGTATCCTGCTATGTTACCTAATTGAAGCATGTTTATATTTGACTAAAATACTGACATACTTTGGTGAATACATTTTCAAATTTTACACACTGTGAGGCATGAACTAGTAAGTACAGGCATGCTGTGCGACCTTTGCCAATTTCCCTTTTTCTTTTCCCATTTTCAGAAACAGATAAGTATTCTTCTGTTAGTCTGCTTTGGATTGCTTGATTTCCCAACTCTATCTAGATTCTCTTCATTTTTTTCTTCTATATTTTTGTTATTTGGCACCTGTGAATCCCTGCAGGGAAATGATAAAATGAATCTATTGAAAAAGAGACAGAGAGAGAGAGAGAGATTTCATAGAGAAAGAAAAAAAATTGTAAATTAGGAACAGAGAACTAATGTGATTATTTGTGTGTTATTATCTGTTCTTTTGGGTTAAATTTTGGTATTTTCTTTATTGCTAGACTTTAATGTTACCATTGGATTGATTCACTGAAGAGTTGCTACTCTGCTTGATAGTGATGCAGATTAGGAATCTCCATCCTATTTAATTTAGTTTCCTTATTATCTAAGGTTTTTTGTTCGTTTTTCTTAAATAGTTTAGGACTTAATTTTCCCTTATTTGTGATTTAGGATAAGTACTAATAGTATAAATAGCCCTCTTTTGTAGCCTTTTGGAGGCATATATGAGTTTAATAATATTTTCAGTTTTTAAAATTCTCTGTGAGCTTTTAAGTTTAGTTAATTCTTAGCATTTTTTGGAGGCATATATGAGTTCAATAATATTTTCAGTTTTTAAAACTCTCTGTGAGCTTTTAAGTTTAGTTAATTCTTAGCATTCTACAAACTCAACAAGTTTTAATCCTCTAAATTCATGATATTCTTCCAAATCAACATAAATTTAGACCGTTTCTTTATTTCGGTATTCTCAAGAATCAACGAGATATTAGAACGTTAAACTTTCGCTGTTCTTTTATTTCGGTTTTCTCAACAATCAACAGCATATTAGAATGTTAAACTTTTGCCACATCAAATAGCATGATTGGGTTTGTCTTTATTTTTAAGTGAATGCCTTGAACATTTTGTAACGAAGATGATTTCATATGTAGTATCTGCATATTTCTTGCTATAAATTTTGGTAATGCATCTCCTTTTGACTCTCCTTCTCTGTGTATGTGTGTAAGGCTGCGAGCAGATGGCTGTTTCAACATGAAATTGATGGTGATCAGCCATCACAGCTACACAACAAAAGATTGAAGACCAGGCATCATGATTCTTTTGTACATGGTAAGAACCTACCTGTCTTAACTGTCCTTTGAGCAAAGTCACAACCCTTGTCGTGCATTACAATCAATAATCAAAATCGACTAGAATTGAAATGATCTGGAATCAGAATGGGGTTAGAATTAGAATAATAAATGGGAATCAAAATACATTATTTGCTTGAGTTATAGGAAATAGAATCAGAATGAGCTGTATTACCATTGATGTGTTTACTTTAACTTGAAATTAGAATGAATTCTTTTATATTAGTAAATGCCCTCACTCAATTAATTATTACTACTACTACTACTACTATTATTGATGATGATGATGATCTTTTCTTTGGATGAATTATCTTCTTCTCCCTGGATCAAATAGCCATTTGATCTATTTCTTCTTGTTCATCATCATCACAATATCATCATCAACAAGCTCACCATCAATAATCATCATCATTGGAGACGATCAGAGAGGTTGACCGTGACAGCAGCTTGGTTCTTCGGCAATGCTACTGGTTCTTTTGATTACAGGTCGATAGCGGTGTTAGTTCTTTCGATGATGATGAGCAATTGTCCAACGCCGATGCTGTTGATTGTTTGCTTTGGTTCTTCAACTGTTGTCTTTGGTTGGAGACTTGGAGGTGCCGGGTTAGTGGGTGAGAGAGTTAGGGATTTACAATTTTTTTTTCCATAAATATTTTTGTATTTGAATGAGGCTAATTTGAATATATTAAAAATTAAATTGGGTAGTTTCGTTAGTCCCGACTTGGGAATCAAACTCGCATTCTCTAATCTCGAATTACAATGTACCCCACAATCTTGATTTTCAGTCTCACCCAAAAAATATGAAGTAAACACTATCAATGAATTCAATTTTAAATTTTAATTCTCTATCACATGAGCGGCTACGGCACGTTATTTCATCCATGCTGCTAGATTTCTGCATATTCAACAAATTTTTGGTTTTGTGGTATTTCTTTCTTCTGTTAGGTTTGGTTTTGACATTTATTGAATCCCCATGAGCTGCAATATGCTATGTTTCTTGACGACTACTGTTGCCAATTTTTTCTCCACGTGTCCTTTTTTCTCGTCTTACAAAATAACTCTTTTCCTTTTTTAGCATACAATCTACTTATGAAAGCATTGAGTCGTGCCCAATTTGAAGTACACATAATATAGAAAAATTCGATACCTTTGTCCCTAACTATGCTGATGAATTTACCCAACTCCTCGGGAGCTTATTTGGTACCATTAATAATAAGATTTGAAGCCACTGAATCCACCATGAATAGAAGTTGGCTAGTTTTCCTCAGAAATAAAAATCTTGTTTCGATTGATCTGTTGAATCGTTTGTCGAAAAGTTGACACGTTTAGAATTGAGTAAAATCCAATTTGGGGACTCAATCCAATCAATAATTGCTTTCTGATTGGTCAATAAATTATCAAATGGGTAAAAGCTCATTTAGTCCCTGTATTTTAATATTAGTGTCCGTTTAGTCCTATATTTTTGAAAATGCCTCGAAACATCCATACCGTTACTTATTATTTCTTTTGACTTACTTTTACAATATTATTCTTTTATAATAATTTTTTATTTGGATATTAATAAAAAGAAAATAATTAAATTACCAATTTAATCCTAAAAATTGAAAAAAATTATATTAATTTTTTTTGCAAGCACCATTTGCACACTTGGTAGTTTGCATACAATTTTTGACAATTAAAAATTAATATAATCTTTTTAGGGTTAAATTGGTAATTTAATTATTATTTTTTATTAATATCCAAACAAAAAAATTATTATAAAAGGATAATATTGTAAAAGTAAGCCAAAAGAAATAAAAAGTAACAATTTAATTTTTGACAATTAAAAATTAATACATACACACATATGTATATCATTGATGTTATTCTTCTTTTATTAATTTATCGTTAAATTTTAAATTTATACAAAAAGTAAGATGCTACTTAATTGTTCTTGAGTTTTTTTTTTAAATTTTAAAATGGTTTGTATTTATTTAATTAAAAATTCTATTTTACTCTCAATGAATTATATAATAAACTAACACGTAAAGATATTTTCTATTATTATTTATAAAATAAAGATAAAATAAATTATTATTTAAAAAATTAAAGATGAAATAGATTATTGTATCACGCTTTTATGAAGTTTGGCGTTTCAACCATAATTCTAAACGAGGCCTAACATCTTCCAATTTTATCATCGGAAGACACCTCCTTTTGTGCAATGTGGAGTTACACATCGCTCCCCGGACTTCTACGCCTTTGGTATTTACGGGGCCCTCAGGCCTAATTGTAGGCCTTCGGCCGCGAAGCATTTGACCCAGTGGAAATGCGGATGGATTCAGCTCAGTAGTTGACCCACCCACCCACGGCCAGACCACCAATTGATTAAAAGAGTAAAGCGGCCCACCAGATTGCAAAAATGTTAAAAACCAATGTGACGAAACTGGCCAATTTATATATATATATATATATATATATTTTATAGCCGTCTTGTAAGTGCCTGCTTTCCACAACAGTGGTGGAAAATTGATGCCAAATTGATGCCAAAGACGGCTATAAAATTTTATAGTCGATCCATTGTGTATAATTTGGACGCATCTTCAATTAAAGTGTTCAAAACCAGAGGGTGGTCCTGAGCATTTACAAAAACACTCTCATCAGAATAATAAATCATACAGCAGGACTGCAGATTAGCAAAACGTGTTTATCATGTTTAATTAATTAATTGAGAATTAATGAATTAAACTTGGAGTGTGAACTTTTGGACTTCTTTATTTATTTATTTATTTATTTTCCCCTGAATTGAAGAACGTAAATTTAAATTGGAAGAAATTGATTTAGAATGGATTTGATCAGACTGAAATGAAATGATCCAATTTTTCACATCAAGTTATTTTTTACCGACGGATTTGAAATTTGAAATTTAATTTTTTTTTTTTCATATCATACTATTGAAATCACTTGATTAGCATTAGATCTTATTTAAGTATCTTGGGTCCAATTGTGTGTGATATCCTACATTATATTCATTATCAGATATTGAAAAAACTAATAAAAATCAATAAAATCTGACTATCTCAAATAATTCGATTGATTTTATTTAAATTGTAACAAAATGGAATAAAAACTTTTCCACCGTACATTGTTATATACCATACATCAACTCTCTAGTTACTACTAGTAATACACATAAAATTTTTATTGATTCCACTTTTGTGTTATTAATAGTAATTATAGATTTGCGTACGGTACATGATGATAATAATAATAATAATGTAACTTAACAATTTCCATGTAATAATCAAAAGAATTAATGAGTAATTTTTATTTTTTTTTTAAAAAAAGAAAGAATTAATGAGTTGTTGAATTTGAAAGAGTTATTGAAAGATTGTACACGTAATTGATACGCATTCCCCACGGCCTAGGGCCTACAGCTTCATGTGGGGACTCGTGAAGCCTCGAGGACGTTCGTTCTATTTCAAATAGTCTCACGTTTTTAATGCAAATGCCAGCATTTTTATTTTTCTTGTCAATCACCTTAAAGTTTCCACCTTTATCTCCTCCAAAATTTCCGTGATTACTTGTTCAATGGGTTTTTAATAATTTTCTACACAACTTAAATTTCCTTACTTGGTAAGATAATTGGAGGTTATACATTAGGTATCAAGTATCATTTCTTTCTCTTCATGCGCATGTTAACAACACCATACCCAATTTTACTTTGGTAATAATTTTTTTTCAATCAACTGTCAATTATTGTATTATTATTAAATCTTTCTTTTTGGCGACAGGTAGGGCACTCATGTCATGTAAGTCCCTTTTTTTTTAACTTTATATAGAATAATAAAAAAACATACGCGTCCTTGTGGAGTGTTGATTAATTAATCTCGCAATACAAAATCCTTTCTCGTGTAATCACATTTGCCATGTAACTTTTTTTTAAAATACATAAAAAAAAAAGTTATCTGGTCGGCTGTGTGAGTTTCAAGCAGTGCCGCAATTTCGTTTCTTAAAAGAGTAATGATACAGCCACAAACTCTTGAAATCTCAACAACCAACTTTGCATTCCAAAACAATGTCGGCAACCAGTGGCGGACCCATAAACTAAAATGAGGGGGGTTTAGTTTAAAATTTTTTTATTTAATTTAGATTTTTATTAATGTTCACTTGAATATATTTTAAGTCTTATAAACTTAAATTTTATTACTTTTTTTAAATTCTAAATAATAATAGTAATAAATTATTTTTTTAAATGCGTGAAAATATCATTTTTCAAAATAGTTTCCACAAAATATTTTTAAAAATAAAATAATGTGGCAAATGGGATTTGAACTAAGGTTTTAAAATCATTAAATAGCACTCTTACCATTGAACTACAAATTTTTTAATATATGAAAAATGTGTCCAAATTCATTTATCTAATTTTTTCAGAAGGGGCTTGGGGTACATTTAAAAAAAAATTTAATGATTGGGTCCGCCCATGCCGGCAACCCAAATCCAATATATTTTTTTTTTGTTGTATTTATTCTTAAATGTAGAAAAGAGAGAAAAAGAATAAGTGATGTTAATATTATTTATATTTATTCTTAAATGTAATTGTAATATATTACGGATTTAAAAAGAATTTAGAAGAGTGTCAATAGTCTTCACTCCATAGTAATACAACACGATTTCATTTAAAAAAACACACATATATATATATATACACACACAAAATAATGTTATAGTGTTTAAATTTCACATCACACATATCTCTGTCTTTGGGCAGCATCTTTCTTCGGATCATTTCGCTCGTAACAACGGCCACGTATCCGCACACCTATGGTGTAATGATCTCACATCGAGGGCCCCTACTTGTACCCCAACAGACAAAAAGCCACACAGATTATGCTTTTACATTCAGTATTGAAGCCTTTGTGATTCTGTGATGTGATTGATACCAAATGTTACAAACTCATGGGTATCTCAAACTCATTAATCCTAAAAAAACAGTTTTGTAATAAAAATGGAAAGGTGCTTATATTCTTATTTAGGAATCATAGGGTTAGTTTGAAAATGTTGTAATTTTTAAAATAATAGACATTAGATGTGTTGTAAAAATAATTAATTGTAAAGAGAATCAGTAAAGTATTTGATAAATCATGTTTTCATAAGTAATGTGAATGTGAGTTTGAAAACTCATTGTACTTCTGAAAATGACTAAAATGTCAAAAATATACATAATGTTTTTAATGTAAATTTTATTATTAGTAAATTTTACTGTTGAACTGTTGAGAGAAAATAAGTGACTAAAATATACATAATATAGAATAAAATTTACTTATACATAAAAAAATGTACATATAATATTTTTAATTATGTCTCATGATAATTTCCACTAAAAATAAAATTTATAATATAATGGTTTTATTTTTTATTTTTTTATCTTAAAACAATTGATAATTAAATTTATAATATAATGAAACAAATTTAATAATAATTCGACCAATAAATTGATATTAATAAATTTATATTGATGAATTATAACAAAAATTTATTAAAATATTGACTTTGTTTCCAATTTGAATAAGAATAATTTTGGATTTAGTTAATAATTCTAAGGATATTTATAGAATTGTATTAAAGGATAAAATTGATTCTGAAAATTAAAATCTAAAAGCTAGGCATTTCTGGTTTTTTAAGATCAATTGTAGGATGGACTAATTTTGATTTTGACAAAAATAATTTTAATTTTTTTTATCAAACACTAAAATTAACTTTAAAATTTATTAAAATCACTTTTAAATCTTTAAAAAAACAATCCGAAACAGACCCTTATTCCATTTGAGACTCATTTGTACGTAACAGTGGGGTGTTTTCAATTTCAATTATTTATTTAATTAGCAGAGAGCATAAAACAGAATTCTTGTCTACATTTGAATCTGCAAAAGCGAAATATAAGAACTGCGAAAGTTCTGAATAGTTTCATGGAAACTATTTCTGGAACTGGCAGCTGGCGTTGCCGTTTCCTTTCAAATCAAGGGAGGCGGTGGGAAAAGAGGAGCAAAGCCGCAAGAAAAATCTCATGCTGTCTCATTCAAAAAAAAAAAAAAAAATCTCATGCTGTCAACTGTCGCTTCATTCACTGCCCTTACCGTTTCGTTAAACGTGTCAAAAGGACACGCGCCGCCTCGGCTAAATCTTCAAAGCATATGGATTTAGATTTTCTGCGATTTTTTTTTTTTGTTTTATTTTTATCTTCGATCTCATGGTTGACGTGTTCAAAAGTTTGAAGAAAAGTATGAGCTGGTTACCGTTAAGTGCGAGGATTGACAAAAAAATTAAAGAGGTTTTATTAAAATACTCAATAAATTGTTTTTAGGTGTTTTATACAATTATTAATTGAAAAAATGAGTAAAGGAAACAAGTTTTTAAATCTAAAATTTTATTCAATTTTCATTCGTTTGAAACTTCCATTGTATTTATCCCACTTCCACCCATATAAAGATGAACAAGATTTGTTACCAATAATTCCTTACCATCAACTTCACAATTTCGCTGGGTCCACAGAAGATAAAGCCGACAACTAAAGCAGAGCTCCTAGTTGTTACACAATACAATCCGCGAAAATCCACAACCATCACTATCACGTTAAAAATAAAAAATAAAAACCCACATGTCGACGGAGGCACGCACGTGCATGAAACATATGGAGAAGCCAAAACCCATTACACAAACTGGATACATAAAAAGTGAACGGTTTTTTGGTATTTATTACACATGAATATTGATTGACTTTATTGATAAAAAAAAATTAAAAAAAAAAAAAGAGGCATGTTCCACGTGCTTTTATTTTCAAAAACAAGTAAATCAATGTGTCTGGTTAATGTGCGTTACGTGGTCCTGTTTATGGTATTTTCAATCCATTGGCTGCCCACCACTCATCCTTAGTTGGTATAAAAACCGCTCTTCTTTCAAAACTTTTTCTCTCATCATCAAATTTTCTTCAATATCATCTCTAGAAATCTCAACATGAGAAGAAACTGCAATTTAGAGCTTCGCCTTCTTCCTTATTCCGACTCTCTTTCTTCTGAAGATTTCAGCCTCGCCGCCGGCTACGGTCACAACATGTAAGTTGTTTAATTCATAAGTATTTCCAGTGCTGCAGATTTTTAATTTCTGTATCACTGAATCTGATTGAGTTTTCTTGTCTTGTGATTAAAATTAGGACTATGGGAGAGTCAAGCGTGAGCCCGCAAAATCAACAGCAGCAGTTAACAATCTTCTACAACGGACAAGTTTGCATTTGTGATGTCACGGAATTTCAGGTGATTTTTTTTTTTTTTTTTTTTGGGTTTAAAAGTGAAAATTCATTGCGTTATCAGAAATTTATTAGTTTAATCTTTGTTGGGTCTGCCTCGCTAATCAATGTAAACAAAATTAATTGCAGGCTAAAGCGATCTTATTGCTTGCAAGTAGAGAAATGGAACCGGCATCACCGCCGAATCCTGAATCTCAATTGTACCGCCCTAATTCGGGTCTTTCAATGAAGAGATCATTGCAACGTTTCCTCCAAAAAAGAAAGCACAGGAGCTTAGCCACATCCCCTTATTAAAAACATTACATCGAATTATTAACTCAATATATGCATCTGCGGGTTCTTTTGTAACAAATAACGATCATCAGATGGGGAATGTATATTGATTTGAGACAAGAAGTGGAGATCGATTTATATTTCTCCTGGGGTACCCTATTGATTTGATGGATTCATCATTACTTGCGGGGTATAAATAGGGTTACCCATTGGAATTTAATCATCATTACAGAATACAGATTCTTTCTTTCTTTCTTTCTTTCTTTCTTTCTTTCGTTTTTCGTAATTTGTAATTTGGGTTACCCCTGTGGAATCAGTGTTGTGAGGGATCGGTGAAGGTTATATCTAAATGAAGAAATTCTATTCATTGATGGTACTTAACGATTATGTGTTTTTGTTTTAGATAATATCAAATTTACAGTGGCTGCTTCCTTATGTGAAATTGTTTATAGTGAGTGATTCAATCGAGTCCAAATATACCAAATTAAGATTCAATGCTTGATTTTGCATTAAATTCTGACGAGTTACAGAACGGAAATAAATTTCCTGAACATACAAGTAAGAATGGTAATTTGAATCATATCGAACCAATTGGATGATTCGTGATCGTGATAAATTATCTAATACTATCACACAGATGATCAGATTGAAATCGCAAAACGATCTTTTAATTAGCATGAAAGATGGAAGACGATATTTCGCGGAATATTTTAGACTCTGGTCTCAATTTTTTTTTATTATTAGTATTTTGGAGATTTGATTAAAGAGATTGAAACAATTACATTTCTAAATTGAATTAAAATTGCGGATCCAGCTATGGTGCCACAGTTGTATGGTACCACAGCTGGATCCAACCATTGGATCTAGCTCTGGTGACAACTGTGGGCTAGATCCAATAGTTGGATCCATCTGTGGTACCATACAACAGTGGTACCACAGATTTGTCCTAAAATTGCCTATTTAAATAAGGGTAAACTTTAATTTAATCCTCAAATAAAATGACAATCTTCAATTTATCTTTCAAAAGTAAGAATAATTCAATGTATCTCTTTTTTATTCAGTAGATGATGGTAAAAGCGGGTGTATTGATGAACCTTTTTTTTTTTTTTTAATCTTCTTAACAATAAATGAAAGTAAGTTGAATTTTTCATTCTTGTAGAAGATAAATTAAAAATTGTCATTCTATTCTATCTAGAGTAAATTGAAGTTTATCGTTCAAAAAATAATGAAATCACAATATATAATTTATTAGAGAGATGAAAGATCCAAGACCTCTTATTGGTTTTTGGATAGAAGTAAACTTTTTGCTAACAATTCCTTAGTTTCGTTGATTGACACATCTTATATATAAACTGAAGGGTTTGATTCTCCTAATAATTATGGGGGTGAAATTTGAAAAAAAAATATTTATCTTTTATAAACAAATCAATCAATTTTCATACAATTCCTACAAGCTTGATCGAGTGGTTTTCAAGTATCTTTTTTTAGCTGGCCTCTCAAGTTCACATCCCAAAGAGATTTAAGTTAAAAATATCAATTCAAACTTTGTCCACTCATACACACATTTTTTTAGGGCCAGTCTAGTAATACTGTAATTTTTAAAATAATTGTGATTAGCTATATTGTAGAAATAATCAATTTTTAAGTAAATCAATTATATATTTGGTAAAATTTATTTTTAAAAGTATTGTGAATTTTAAAAATAATTATTATGTTTAGTAAATCTTACTGTAAATTACTTTAAGAATTCAAATGGTTGAAATTGACATAATATTGAATAAAATTTATTTACTTATTTACAAATAATATATATATATATATATATATAATATTTTTATTGTGTATATATAATAATTTATTTATGTATTCAAATTTCTTGATTTTATTTCCTAATTGAATAATGATAATTTTAGATTTTTTTATTATATGTGAAGGATATATATGAAATTGTAGTAAGTGTGAAATTGTAAAACTGGTTCTCAAACTCAAATTTAAAAAGGGGTATTTTTTTTTCAAAATTGATTTTTTTAAAAAAAAATTACCAAATATCAAAATTAGATTTTAACTTTTTAAAATTATTTTTGAGCTCTTAAAAATAATCTCAGATGAACCATTAGTCTTTTTTATCATATATTAATTGCTTCTTGCCTAATACAAATTCAATGTAAAAAGAATTTAAAGGTGATTTAGAAGAAATTTAGGTCCTCCTTGAGGCTGTTGTCTCACACTTTTATTTGAGGAAAAAACTTAGCTGATCCTCTTTTACAGGGTACCGCAGTCCAGCAGCCCCAAACAGGCTATAAAACATTCTAAACGTTTAATTTAATTGTTTGATCTCTTCTAAATGTTCAATTACACGATTAATAGAATGATAAGATTTTCTTTTTTTTCGTTTCTTCTTTTGTGATTGGATGGGATGATATGATATGATGTTGGTAGTGATGTTTATCCATAACCATAACCTCCCTGTTAGTCTCTCACATAACTGCTTTTTTTTTTTGCCCCTTTTTTGAAACAGATACACGTACACATTAAAGCCTCTTTCTCTTTGTCGAACACGGACAATCAATCTTCCTGATTCACGCGTAACAAATAATAATATATGTTTTTTCCCCCATTTAGGATAAAAAGATGAATTTACTGTGTTTTGGTTGCAAGTAATGTGAATTATTAAATGGTGATCCTTTTAGAGCCCATGGTTGTAATTGGCAAAGCTTTGAGGTAATGGGCCATGTCATTTTCCTGGAATAAATTGAATATAAATTTTATAATAATAATGAATAATGAATCAACTCGAGCAATTTAAAAGAATGGTCCAGGTGAGAAGGCACACCAAATTCAATTCTGAGGCTTGAGAAAATAAGCCCAACAAAGCTTCCTAAGTTAATTGCCAATTCTGATTGTTGCCGGTAAGTGGTGACAATTCAAGTATGAAAATCCTGCTGCATATTGAAGAGCAATATACATAAAAAGCCCCAAGCCAAGCCAGGCCGCACCTCCCTTTATTAATTAATTCATACATCCTTGTCGTCTTAACAATATGCTAATCCCTGAATCCGGGATTAGGTTATTCGAATCACAGTTGTTTAAAAATTAAAAGTTTTAATGTTGATGTTGGAGACCATCTTACAATCTGGCTACAGCTCCAGGAGTGTCCCAATGAGTCACAACGTGGTTGCGTGTAATCTCCTTGAGCGAACGGCACCCACTTAATGCCATTGTTAGCTCAAACTCATCACGAAGCATCTGAAGCACTTTTCTCACACCAGCCTCTCCATCAACTGCCAGCGAGAATGGTACTGGCCTTCCAACCTAAAATTAACAGAGAAACAGAATGAGAAATTAAAACTACGTTATATCCTAACCTAAATCTTAATACGGCCTTTCCCTTATTCATTTAACTTTTGGCAGGACTATATTATCTTTCAGATGTTTGGCAGAGATCATTGGTCATTGCCAATTCATTACATATACCATAAGGGTGATCTCACATTAGATACTTACAAATACTCCAGATGCTCCTAGAGCCAAAGCCTTGAAGACATCAGTTCCACGACGAACCCCACCATCAAGGAAGACAGGAACTCGGCCTTTTGCAGCATGAACAACCTGGAGGTTTCAATTAACTTATAGAATCAAAATAGTCCTAATTTCCGACTAAGCAACTTAGCCACAGTGATGTTCCAGCATTGATACTAAATTTAAATTAAAACGAGGGAGTTACCCAACGTAGAGAAAAATACCTCTTCCAAAGCCATAACAGTTGCAGGGACATAATCTAGTTGGCGCGCTCCGTGATTGGATACAATGATTCCTGCAGCTCCATACTGTATTGCTAGACTTGCTGCATTATTCAAAAAAAGATTGAATTGCTTGATCAAAAGCTGCATGGCGAAGAGAACTCTATTCATTCTTTAGAAAGTAGTTTGCTACCATCCTCAGCAGTAAGAACACCCTTCACGAGTATTGGCAGTGAGGTGATTGTTTGAAGCCACTTCACATCCTGTTCAAAAGCCACATGGCACAGTGATATTAACAAATTTAAAAAAAAAATGTGTGTTACAGTTACCGGTCAATTTGGTTGTTGACCAAAAAGGTATAACATATGGAAACCATAATAACAAAATATTATGGTTGGCTTACCTTCCAGTTCAGTGACCGGTCAATTTGGTTGGCAACATACGAAGCTAATCCAGAGTCATCAGTCTACAAGGTCGCCAAACAAATAACTGTTGACCAACAGGTATAACATATGGAAACCATAATAACAAAATCCATAACCCACACATCACACACCTTATCCATCTTGCCAAAATACAAGCCCTCATAGTTCTTCAAAGTCAGATGTGGCGGCAAAACAAATCTGTGCGCATACCCATTGAAGGTTAAATATGATATTGAAGCAGAAAGTAAATAGAGCTAGCTCGTCCATAATTAAGCGTATTATCTGAAATGACTAAGTTAAATCCCTACCAATTTCTTTTTCCTCATTTCAATATGTTTCAAACATTACTGACCTGTTCTTAATATCAGCTTCCCGACGGCCAAGCCTTGGAGTATCGACGGTAAGGGCAATCGCCTTAAAACCAGCCCTTTCAGCTCTTTTTACTAGCTGTGCGTCCACATTCCTGTCCTTGGTCACCTGAATTTTAATCAAGAAAATTATTGATAACTGGAATTATATGAACCTTCTAATGGATCATCTACTTCAGTATTTCATAGATATTGACACTTATGAATGATTTGAAATTCAGAATCAATGAAGGCAATTGGCACCCAGGGACTTCATGACTAGATGCTGGTACTCAGTGGCCATATAGTGTAATGCTTTTGTGTTTAAGGTTCCCATTTACAAGTTGAAAACAATATCATGGTGATCAGGATAAATATAGACAAGAAATGCCAATGGTTTCTCAAACTCACATAGAGTTGGAAAAAGCGAATTCCAGGTCCCGTTGAAGAAACTTCCTCGACACTGGAAGTGGCCCATGAAGATAATGTCTGAAACAACAAATCATGCATATACAAATTAAGGGAGATAGAAAATTTTAATTTTAAGGGCATAGCATGTTCATATTGCTTTGTATTTGAAAGCATACACACGGAGAAAATTTTAAATACAACTTCCAAGTAAAAACAAAATGATGAGAGGCAAACCATGATTGTGCCAGCTGCTGAGGCTGCCCTTGCTGTTGCACACTCCCCTGCACAAACACATTACCATGTTCAGAAATAAATATGTCTTTATCTTGTGCAGGTCTTTGAAAATCAATTCTTAAAAGAGCCCTAAGCAGGGGTGGATAAATCTAAATTTATTTTTACCTCAAACAAACTAATCAAAGACATGAAATAATTGTGTTACGCAGGGCACAGAGCATGCATTAGAAAATAGGCAGATACGCATTCATGTGTTTATTAGCTCGGGTTATCTCATGCCCTCACCCCAAAGTAAGCATTGAATCATTCCCATTTTAAGAGGAGGACTTTTCAAAAGCAAAGGCATCTACCTTCAGGATGAGCCATTTTCTGAAATGCCGTTGGAGCAATCATGATGGGCATGGAAATGTTGAAGCCCAAGACTGTTGTAGTCATGTCAATCTTGCTTACATCTCTAAGAATGCGTGGTCGAAATCTTATTTTCAGAAAAAGAAATAAATTGATTTCAGAAATTAAGATGAGCTGAAGAAAAGATAGAAAATGTGTTATTCATAGGACAGAATTAAACCAAAAGCAAAATTCAACAAAGGATGATTTGGCTACAATAAAAAAAAGCTTACAGAATCCTAGAGAATGCATTGCGGTTTTCCTGAAGAGTCCACTGGTCCTCAGCACCTGATGCATAGTAGTCATAAACCATCTTCGGCAATTTCTCCTTTGCAAGAGCCTCATACTCCATAACATTGGTGATCTCCGATATATAAGTCATAATGCTCTCGCTAAACAATTTGAATGAATTACCCAAATAGTTAATTGTAACAATTGATCTCATGTTGGGAGAATTAAAGAACCACCAAAGTATACCGGGCTAACACTAATCTCCCGTAGCATTTTTATGTATATAGTTCGAACATAAGATTCTTGAATCAAATGACTAAACATTAAACAAAATGAAAAGTATAACTTCACATGCATTTGATCCCAAAGGGATGTGAGGCACGCCTAACAGATTACATTAAGTATCCACCATAGCAATTAAACAGAGGAAACATGATTATGACTTTACTAAAACCAACGGTTTTTAAGATAAAACCAACAAAACTAGACTTTTAATATTAGCTTGAAACTATATTCTGGAGCTCAAAGATGCGTCATAATTAACCCGTACGCAAATTGCAGATACACGCTAATAAAATTCCAGTCGATGGAGAACAGAACACAAGCATTTACATACCCAAAAGGCAGATAACAATGAAACCAAAACTAAAACTACAAAGCGAGTTTAAACCCAGATGCTAATACACATCACGCAATGAACAAGTCGAAGAAGAACAAAAGCTGATCCTGATATAAAAATAAATAAATAAAAATTAAAATACCGTAATACGGATGCAAAGAGAGAAAAAGAACGAACCTTGGCTTCCTTAAGCAACAAAAGAAGCAGAAATGAACCGGCGAAGGGAGCGCAAAGCAATAAAGTCAGAAACTGGGAAATGAAGACTGAAGGAAGAGAGAGTGAAAAACTCTTCTTGGGACTCTACAAGCATTAAATATTATATTACAGACGCTGACGCACGACATAAACAAACATGGGACGGCACTGAATGATAAGGTGGCAAAAAAGTACTAAATAATGCAGAGTCCAGACAAAAGGGTACGAATCAAAATCAGAGCAAATTGAGACTTGAACTCTTTTTCATGGAAACTTGAGACTTGTGAGCGGGCCGTTTCATTGAATCATTTTAACCATAATCGCTGCCTGTTGCTCATCTTACGTGTGCAAAGCAAATCTTCTGGAAAATAAGAAGATAGGTTTTGGTTTGATGTGCATGCGGCTGCGTGTACTGATGAATATCATCACCATCCCTGCTTTCCACCAGAATTATCGATAGGAAAAATAGATCAATGATATTTCTATGTTATGTTATAAATAAAATTACATATAATCAACTTCAAAACGGACAAGAAATATTTTCGCTATAAAATAAATTTATTCACTTTATTAATTTAATTTGTAGTTACTAATTATTTTATTTGTCATTTGTAATATTATATAACTTTTTTTTTAATACTGATTACACATCAGATTACTGTATTACACATATATTTATAATAACTGTTATTATAACAGATATATTACACTGATATTTACAATCAGATATACATAATTGGGACTTACACTATTACATTGAATTATGTAAAGTACATACCCAGACAAATAACCCCTTATAGAAGAAGAATGTTCATACTCCACTTACATTTCGCAAGGAGGAATAATTTATAAATATTAAGAACATTTAGTCCCCACAATACTTTTGTGGGAGCTTGAATCGTTGCCCTCACACAGCAGCCCACCACTTCGATCAAGGCCGAAGTGGCGTGTAATATTATATAACTTATATCATCTGCTCGTGGATTTTTTGTCAAAAGACTCAAAAGTCCAATACTTGTAGGGGTACTTCAATAATTTTACTAAGATGGTGGACTTATTTGATACAAGTGGAAAAATCATATGATTATTTGATAAGACATAAAATATTAGGGATTCAGATGTAATTAGCGTTAGTCTTACGTAAGAGATTATGATTTTGAATTTTGAGTTGTCAATTAACAAATAAACAAAAAAGGTGTTCAATTTGTTGTCACCTCAAAGTTCCCAATCAATATTCATATGTTGTTAGGTAGGTTACGTGTCATAATATATACTTTGCTGAACGAGATTTTATTTTTATTTTTAAAAGAAAACGTGGATTTTTTTTTTCTAATGCAATTTCACAAAAAAAATTTAAATCTAGTTGCTTAATTGTTTTTATGTTAATATATATTTTTATTAATTGCACACAGATCTTCAAAAACTTGGTCTTTAATTATGTAATAGTTGTAAAAGTAATTTATCTCTTATCATACGTATGTGATCAGTCTGAAAATTGATCTCATCTTGGCCCCAAAAAAAAAAAATTTAGAACAAAAAAGAAACAAGAATGGAAATTCTTTCGACTAATTATTGGCAACGATTTCTCTTTCTTTCTTTTTTTTTTGGGTGCCAATATTCACAAAATGTTAAGAAAATGAAGCATTTCCGAAAAAGCAGATGAATTTGGAAGGAAAGCAAGAAGCCATTATTAATGCTCAAAATGGTGAACGTCAATATAATTGATTGGAAAATGTCGTCAAAAGTGAATTCCCATTTCCAAAAAAAAAAAAAAAGGAATGAAAAAATTGATGCCAGATTATGATAAATGAAGTCTCTATATTATATTTCTTAAAAAAAAATTATGAAGTCCTATATTCAAGGCACAAACGTAAACATTACATTTTTTAAAAATTATTTATACAATATATTCAGGGGAGTGAGTTTGCTATTGTCTTTTAAAAGATGTTTTTTTTTATAATACTTTATAGAATAAGAATAATTTATCTCTAAACAAAATGAAAATTCCGTTAATAATTTGTGTAGAAATTAAAATCTGAAAATAAGAATAATAAAACGATATTTGGTGGTCTGTATCATAGAATTTGGTGTAATCAAATATTTATTAATAGAAAACCTATGTTTGGAATAATAAAACGATATACGAATTGGAGGACAATATAATAATAATAATAATAATAATAATAATAATAGTAATAACAACATAAGAAAAGCAGTATGGTCCCCATTAAATCAGTGTTTCAAAGACTTTTTATAACTGGATTGAATTGATTGAGCGGACGTGAGTATCAAAATCATTCAAAAGAAAAATAATGCATGGATGATGATCTTGTAATTAATTAGAAAGTTAAAAGATTATCTCTTACACGAGAACCACTGTTATGGAGAAAATATTATTGTCATATTTATTGTATGACAATAATCTTCAAAGATTATCTTTTTAAATCAGTGTGCCATTATGGAGAAAATATTAACATTAATGTTTTTAACAACTTTTGATCTAGATGAAGAAGAGTTGAAAATTCATATTTATTGTCAGTTAGCATGTATGAAAAATTTTGAGGATAAGTTTTCATTTCAATTACTGTATTTATAAAAAAAAAATTAAAAGTTAAAATCATTGAAAAATCACAACATAATATTTTTTATTTTGTTCCTTGTATCAGTTAATTCAAAAGAACTAAATAAGGTGTTTTAGTAACACAATGGTCAATTAAAATAACTAAAAAAATATAAAAATAGTGTCTTAAAAATTGAATCTAGGAAAAAAAATTCTAAAAGATATTGCCACACTAAAAAATAATGCACTTAAAGGTAATGATATTTTGGTTTTTAGTTATTTTTAAAATTCATAAGTGGTGTTCCAGTCTAGGGTTTTAATAAAATAAAATTGAGTATAAGAGGTTAACCGAAATTTTATAATTAAAAAAGTTTATAATATTTATGAATAAAATATAAATAACATAGAGAATATGGGATTAGATGAAATTTCAGAGGCTGACCGTAAGTTACATCGAAGGTAACTCAGGCGGACCCTGATGATAATAATAATAATAGGCAATCTCTATCTTACATGCATGTAAGATACATCCCTCTCACATAAATAGTATATATATGGGACCAATAAATTATTTATGTGAGAAAAATATATCTTACATGCATGTAAGATAGAAGGATCCATAATAATAATAATAATAATAACATAAGAAAAGCAGTATGGTCCCCATTAAAACAGTGTTTCAAAGACTTTTTATAACAGTGGTCCGACAACGCATGACATCTTGGAGAATGCAAAGTGGAGACGCCACTTTATCATTTACTGCAATCATTAACCCCGAAAAGAAAAAAAAGAAAAATGCTAAAAGTAAAAACGATGTAGTAAACAAGTCTTTATTAATGTTTTTCTTTTTTCAAAAAACGTAAAATGGCCGGCTAAAAATGTTATCAAAACATTTTCCCTCAGCCTCTCAATCTCATGTAATTAATCAACTGTAGGTATGAGGTTAATTTCACTTAATTAATAAGATTGTACTATAACTGTAAAGATTTAGAGACTTGGTATCCAATTGTAATACCAATTTCGAAGTTCAAAAACTTAAAAATATCACCTTCGAATTTCACCGAGTATTTATCGGACAACTTTATATTTAATTGACTATTTCAGTTATTAAGAAGTTAAGAAATAAATTTAGGTTTACGGTAAAGGGCTCACCCATCCTTATACTAAAAAATAAAAAATAAAAAAAAAAACTAAAAATCAATCGTGATTGGAACAACGTTACACATTACGTTATGTGGACTGTAGATAATCTGATGGAAATGAAGCATTGATTAAAAATTTACAGCGAATGAGATTGAAGGGGTATCCCAGCCATAATAGCGAGGACATGGGAGTCTTTAAAATTGCAAACAGTCAAGTAGGTTTGGGTGTACGAACTTAAAATTGGCCAAATTCACAAATAAAAAGGCTTTAATTCATTCCTTCAAAAGCTGCTCCGTTTTATCTCCCCACTCATCCATACGATTTCTAGCTTTCTCAACCTGGAAGAAAAACATTATAATTATGAATAAATCAACATTTGATTTTATTAGAGAGAAACTATTTTTATCCAAAATATAAATACCTCTTTATTCCAGTCAGTCCGTAATGTGACATATACTAAGATTATAGTCTGAATAAGAGTGCCTCCAATCATCCCAGACCATATTCCCTACACACAAACACACACACACACACACACACACGCACAAATTATTAAAAAAAAAAAAAAGACAAAATTAAAATTTAATGAAATATAAAGTCATCATTAATTTTTTTTTAAAATTTTTTATTTAATTTCATTTCAGTTTTGGGACTGATTAGCTTGCTGTAAATGTAAGTTTATAAACAGAAAATTTTGAGTACCTTAGCACCAAGATTGAACTTGAAGCCGAGAAGGCAACCGATTGGGATACCAATCAGGTAGTAGCATCCCACGTTAACATAAGCCACAAAAGCTTGCCATCCGCACCCAACAGCTACTCCTGGTGTCATTTAATATATCACATCAATTGCAGTACCGTTAATTATTAATTATTTGAATTTTGAAGCCACAACGAGTTAATTAAAGGAAAAAAAACGGGTGAATTAATTATGGAGAGGGAGAGGTGGAGATATATAATTCATATAATACGGCAACAGCTAGCAATGAAAACGACGCTTAACGTCTAACTATTCAGTAGTTCTCAATTATTGATTGACATTATAATCAAAGGCCGACTGTTATTAAATTTTTTACCTGAGGTAGTTAAGGTAGCTCATATTTTTCAATTAATTAAAAGTAATTATATTCCTAACGTTAAATAATCATCGAGAGCAAATTGATGCTTAAAAGAGTTTGATGCTTTTTAAAATATCAATGGAGTTTGTATTTATTTAATCAAAGAACAGGAACGTGGCTCTTTTTCCCCCACTAATAACTATAGAAAAGCAACCACTTATTAAAGCTTGAGTTGACGTACATATGTATACTAATGAACTCATTTGCCTGTTTGTTGTGTTGTGTGGCTGTGTGTGTGAGCACGTCGCCGTCTTGTGCAAAGCCAAATATCAACAACCTAAATACTACCTTTTACACGGTAATGCGCGCACTTTAAATAATTGACCATTACATAGTAAATAGTAAATAAACATATAATTGGATCCTGCATCTTCAATTGCATCTTCAATTCTGTGTCTTTGAGATGATATGCTAGGAGAATAAGAATTACCTGACAGAACAGGCTGGACGCCGTTGAGAATTACGGAGAAAGCAAGAAAAGGGCTGAGTTCAGCAACGGAGTCGGCGACGGTGGAGCCGCCAGTGAAGGCATAGCTCAAGACATTGCGCAGTATGAGGACAAGAATGGCCAGAATCACAGAGAGTGCGAGTGAAATTGAAGTTACCACGATCACTGAGAACTTACACGATTTTGGATGTGCTGCACCCAACTCATTGCCCACCCTAACACTGTACGTACGTGTGTATTTCACCAATTCAGCCCAAATAATTGTAACTAATTAGTGGAAAACACTAATCAATTACGTACCTTGCTGCCGCATTGAAACCCACAGCAATCATGAACACCCATCCAGCAATCGTCATGCTGCATTAGTGGACACATGTAATGGCATGCGGTTGCATTGAATTACTTTGGCGACGTGATGACGATGAGCATATTAAAGAGATTGAACAGACAAATAATTCGTATCTTACCAGATGGAGAGAGAGTCCAGCACAATTTCAGCATTATCGAGCAACCCAGCAATCAAAACAATGATCTGATAGTACCAAATCTCGAGGCACAGCATTACGGCCGATGCTGTTGACAATTTCAGGAAGTCCCACAGCCCAGAAAAAGCCTGTAAGCTAAACCCAGTCCATGTCTTTTTGCACCTTTCACTCAACAAAATGTACACGAATTGTGCCGCCACTATAATCCACCACGACAAACTTAACACCAACGATGCCCCGAGAAGTCCCCAGCCTAGCTTGAAAATCGCAACCCAACTTAGGAGCACATGCACCACAAGTGTTGCCGCTGAAATGTATGCACTTGGCGAGATTATGCTTTGCGCTTGTAGGAACTTTTGTATGGGGAAATTAACGGCGTAGGCAAATATCTGCGGGATTAGACCGAAAACGAAGATTGTTGCTGCTGATGCAATGGCACTTGATTCCCCTAGAAGGAGCAAGATTTGTTTTGAGAATATGTAGATGACCATGAGTGGTATCCCAGTTGCCGTGAGTATGACTGCCGATCTTTGAAGATAAACACCTAGCATATCGTACTTCTGTGCCCCGTAAGCTTGGCCACATAAAGTTTCAGTAGCGCTTCCCATTCCCAACTGTGTAAAAATAATATTTTAATTGTAATCGGGCAGTAATTATACATACAAACATATATATATATATACTATTACGTACCATAAGGCCAAAGGCGAAAACTTGGATGCCGGTGCTGCCAAGAGAGACGGCAGCAAGCTCAAGATTGCCAAGATGGCCGCAAAAGATCTGAGTGGACATGGAGACAAGGTTATTGAGCATGTAAACCAAGATTGCTGGGGCTGCTAGGCGGAAGAGGTTTTTGAGTTCGATCCATGTTGCTTTCTTGATTCTCTGAAAGAATGACAAGCTGTCGTCCGACAGAGCTTCTTCAAGCTCAGAACTCACTGGCTCGACCTCCGACCCGTTGCTTTGCAACATGGGTTCATGGACATTATTATTATTAATATCTGTGTTGGAGGAATCCATGTAAGTTCCTTCACTCTTGTGAGTCTTGTCTCTCAACTCTCAACACACACGCAGCTACCTCCCCGGTAATCATTTATATATATGTAGGCGATATAATATGGCATCTGCCACTTAACTTTCAAAGACATACATAGAAAGTTAGGTTAACACAATATGATTATATGGTCAAACGGGGAAAACTTCATTTCATCACATACTGATCGATATGACAAAGTATTAGAATCTCTCTCTCTCTCTCTCTCTATACATATATATATCATTGTATTTTGCATCACCATTAAAACATTGTTGTCAACAAGAATTCAAATTAAATCCATTAAATATATTTATATATATATATACACACACACACAACAGACCAGTTACTCTATCTTAGTGTATACTTGTCGACACGAATTCAAAGTCCATCAAATATCTTAAAGCTTTCAATTCTGAGACATTAATTGGCGAATGTTTAAAAGAAAACATTGATAAGCAAGAGAGTCATGCATGTGGTACAATAATATTAAAATAATTACCCACACCACAATATTGCAGGTGCCAAAATATAGAGGCACTTCCCCTTCTCCTATGACGATGATCAATGCTTTTGGAATTTGCATTTGTTGACTGTTGTTAGCTAGTTTAATTATTTAGGCAGGTGTGTGTATTGTTCATTAATAGGCTACCTTTATATCTGACGCATTTATTTACATCCCATTCTAAATAATAAGCATTGATGGCATATATAACGCAATAATAATTCCGAAAATCTGTTCATGCAATATATGGCTCCAACAACATTCAAAATTTGTAATAAGTGGGTTCGATGCTATAAAATCTACTCATTTTTGCTTCCATTCCACACAACGTAGCTGCCGCTGAGATTTGAAAATATTTGTAATTCACACTAATTCTGATAACACCCACTTTAATTCCAGGAATATTTATTAAACCTTTACATGAATTATTTGCGTTTTTATTTCTTAACAAATGTCTTATATATAACATCAAGATCCAGTTCTCCCTCGATTGAGTCGATTCTAGTTTCTAATTGGACATCTGTTTTACTAAAACTTATTCTAGTTTTTGAAACGTTCTTAAGACACATTTACTCATTGATTAGAACTGTAAAATATCGCGTTAACGACGAATAATATCGTCAATTAGTAATTCACATGTGACAATTTAATTATGATATATAATATGACACGTCCAATTAAAAGTATAATGACTTTATATTCTAACAAACATTTAGCACACGACAATTTACTGATACTGACGGTGGTCTCCCTTGGTTCAAAAAATAAAAAAAATACAGAAATTCAAGCATCTCGAAAATGATTGGAGAAATACCGCAACACATTATGGGATTATTAAATGGATATTAAGCATTCAAAACAACATTACTGCAACAAGATAGAAGCACCAAATTTGTTGAGGGAAATTATATGCACACCACCTTTATTTTTAAGTTTGAATTAATCAATCATTTTGACACTAAGAATTTAAATAAAATAAATATTTTATCTCTAAATGAATTAAACGACCATTTAATCATACAAAATTTTTTAAAATAAAAAAAAATTACAAGATTACTGACGAATTTAATAAAACAAATAAATCCCAAAATCTAAAATGTTTATTCTTAAAATTATAATTTTTAAACGATTATTTTTGTAATTATAATTTTTTATTATTCAAAGTTGGTTTAGACTATTATTATTTTGGAAACAATGAAAGTTGTTTGATAATTGCGACTGCATGATTGATTAAAAAAGCAAAAAAAAAAAAATATTTGAGATGAGTATTACATGTTTTTTAGATCAAAAGGATTGAAAAATCAATAACAATTATTATCAATTAATTAAAATAGTATCCCAAACCTAATTTTTCAGTAATATTTATCAATTAATTAAATGATAATTATAATTTTTTTATTTTTAAAAATTTTGTAGGATAAATTGATCTTTTAATTCATTTGTGATAAAATAACTATTTTATTTAAATTATAGTGGCAAAGTAACTAATTAATACAAATTTAAAAACAAAAATAATGTAAAATATATATATAATATAATAAAAGTAGTGCAAAGGTAATTTTTTATTTAATAATCCTCATGGGCCTTGATTATAGGATTGCTGAAATGCTAGTTGGTTTGGAATTTTAAGTCGGCTTTAGTCCTTCCAAAATTGGCGTTGTTTTCTCGTCCCATTTATTCAAACGATTTTTCACTTCCTGAGACAAAATCATAAATAATTGACAACAAATAAAAATACACATATATCAACTACTCTTTCAAAAGTTGTTACTTGCAATTTATTGCAGATAACTTACTAAAATTCATGGACTTTAGCAGTTGTAAAAGTCCTAATCTACAATGTCCTTACAAAAGGGGCAAAATTTACATGGCAGAGTCAGATAGGTAGATAATAGTATGACTTTCCTTCATTTTACATATACATCTTTACAGAAAAAATTATTGGAGAACCACAAGTAAGAATCAATAATTAATGTGACCAGAAACACAAACTTGAAAACCAGGCTAAGATTCTCCTTCCAATGAACCAAGGCAGCTCACACCTGGGTGATATATAGTAAGTTTTCCCAACAGAACCGTGTTATGCTATCTTCATTTGTAAGGCCTGAGGGATCGGTGTTGGTAATACAAAAAAGCTCTCTCAACGTAAATGATAAGCAAGAATGACCTATAAATCTATATGAGCATCAACAGAATCGCTGACGAAGCAAAGAGCTGATAAAATTTCAAAGCCTCATTATAAAGACCTGCAAAACACGAGAGCATTATGTCAAGCATAAGCAAGTATTCAGTAGCAATCATATTTTCTTTTGACTCCACAAATGTTAACTCTGCCCGCAAGACTTCCAAAAACTTGCATGTATGCAGGGCTTGCCCTTATCTACTTGAGCTGGAAGGATATCACTAGGGAACACGAAGTGCCTTCAATGTTCAATTCCAATTCCCCACAAAATATTTGTATGAATTTTGCATGAGCTTTCTTGATTTTCCCAGAAGTTCATATCACAAACTTAGAAGGAATGGTGAATCATTTTAAAATTTCTTGTTAAGTTTATTATCTACTTAAGTTTAAAAAAAAAGTTTATTATCTACTTACCACTTTGAGCAGATGCAGCAGCAGGAAGTGCTGGAATTCTAACAGCTGCATGCCACAAGCCAAACAGAAATTTCAATAAAATTCGACAGAAAAGATAACAGCTAAAAGAACATGATTTTAAATACTATCAGTTGAACATACAACTATTGCATGATTGAGTTGGTAATCGAGATGAAGAAGGCCATGGGGCTGGAATGTTGTCATTCAGATCACAAATAAAACTAATCCCTGAAGACTTGTCAAATGTTGCATCTGAAGGCAAGCTCGGCAGGAGGCATCCAGATTCTGCTAGAAAGGGGCGAATATGCAAGTTAGATTCAACTCTTTTAAAAAAAAAAAACTCAAGTAGCATAAAAAGTCCCGTACAGAAATATATTGAAAACTAGAAATTGTGCTACGGTTGGAATTCAAGAGTGGTTGAAGAGCACAGCAATATACAGCAACACAACACAACTATACATTTCAGTTATAAATGATAGAGCTGGGGCCGCACACATGATTGGATGATGGCTGATATGAATAAACTCAAAGGGAATAACTTTACAGATCTTACTAACTTTATATCCGTTAACTAAATTATAATATGAATAACATATCGTACCTTGATTTCCAGCAGCTGCATCCATATCATCAATCCCCCGCGTCACATTGGAGAAGCAAGGTGACAAAAGAATTATGCATTAATAACAGTTTTATGTCAGACAAAAGGATATTTCGATTTTCTCATTAAGCAGCATTGTTTAACAGAACTAGTACTAACCTTGTAGGGTGAAATCTTTGAGACTTATATGACACAGTTTAAAAACATCTGCAGTTATACTTGATTTTTGTAACTTCGTTCCTAGTAATGTAGCGCAATCCAAAGCTTGCAAGTTAGTGATGAGGCTCTGTTTTTGCAAGTGTGACACATAGCTCTCCATGGCGTTACAGCAAGCGGATTGGTTACTTATATTATCCCCACAGCTCTTTGCTAAGTGTTTTGTGCTGGGGAAAGACAAAGGGCAAACTGAAGCAGAAAACAGAATAAATTTACTAATAGATCAAAAAAGAATTGAGATCAGCTGAAGGATTTGCATCACTAAACGAAATCAATTAGAGAAAAATCTGCAGAGCAAACATGAAATTACCATACAGTCCAAAACACAACATTTGCACTCACAGACAAACTAGAAAATAAAACAAATTATGAGCAATTAATACTTCATAGTGAGGTGACCAAATACCAAATACCAGTAAATGAACATCACCTAGCATCCCAAGGCTATCAATAACTACTGGATGCATAGAGATGAACCATATGGGTCAAATACTAAAAAGAATATTTCCAATAGAGGACACAACACAAACAGTCAAGCAGAAAGCCTGCAACAGTCCCCATACACAACCATGTTTCCAGTCATCTAAACAATCCAAAGAGCAACTTCCTGAGCTGTGAGATTTTTATTAATGGAACAACTGGAAAACTCATTCAAGATCCAAGTGTTGAGTCATGTGATGAAGGAATTACCAATGATAATTGACAGTCCCAGGCATTAACAGTTTCCAATAAAAATTAGATTTTTACATCCATGTTTCACTCCAATCCCACCTTTATTGACGTTGCAATTAGATAGTCCTCTTAGAACTTCCTTGGAACGAGAGGGATCAAGTTTACTTCCCAGCCACCGGAGGACAATGCTTTTGCAATCATTAATCCTGGTTGAGTGGTCGGATAAAACATTGTGCCCTTCCATGTTCAAAGGATCCGAGGCTTTCATCGCAATTTTGGTAGCAGCTTCTAATATTGCATTCTGACAAATTTGGTCACAACATTCTTTTACAGGATCAACCTTCTCACAGGCAGCAAGAAGCTTAGAAGAATCCACAGTGCTCTCAAATTCATTAACATCCTTGACTGGGCAAGATGCCTCAGTGAGGTTTGATGCATTAATTGAGCATATCTTCTTCAGATCATCAGCAGCACCCTGGCCCACCAGAATCTGCTCAAAATCAGAGAGGCAGTGCTCGGCAAGCGTCCCATTTAAAGCAAGCATATTAGTTTTTCTACTGGATTGACCAATGAGAATCAGAATAGTGGCCTCTAGCTGCGGACAGCACACAACATTGGCCAACAATGGGGCGAACACAGCATGGCAATCAATTGAAGTCATGCTCATCAAGCTTTCAGCTGCAGTAAAGTTTAGCAAACAGTGTCCTGCAAAAACAGAGAGTGCCAACAGCAAAATGTGGGTAAAAAATTTGCCCAAAAGAGCTTTGAAAACCAGAATAATTAGGCTACAGAACAGACCTGATAATTTAGGGACAGTGCTATTCGTGAAGGGTGCCAAGGGAGAAGGTGCAAGAAGAGGAAGAAATGGCTGAGGAGCCTCACTAGGGGGAGGGGGAATCTCAGGTAACAGATCATCCACTCTTCTGTTCACTGATATGTGACCTTTCAGATTATACATTGAACTGCAACATGATTCATGGAAACCTGTAACCACACATAGGGTCACTAAAATGACAGGATAAACAATACTCTACTCCAAAAACCCACCATAATTTAAATTAAACACCCCCCCCCCCCAACCCAAGCTGTCAACTTAGGGATGATCTTGTAAGAATTTGAAATGTAACAACTCCGTAACAGAATTTGTGAGCCCTAATTTAATGTTATGAGATAAAAGACTCAGAGATGTGCAATGGCAAGTTACTAATGCAAATAGGCAATCTAGAGGAAGCTGCGTTGAAAGATAATTTACAACTTAACTAAGATAGCTAGCAGCAATTATATGAATTTTATTAGTTCTAATATTGGAGGATTAAGATAAAAATACTTAATACATACTCCTCATTATAGGTGATAATAACTAAAATTAAGGAGCTTTATACACAATACAACAATCAACCACCAGAAGCAGAAACTTTTTTTCCTTTTTTTTTTTTTTTTGGTGTAAACACACAACAAAATGGGCTAAAAATTACAGAAAAAATTTACAATACAACAAAACAGATCATGACAAAATCAACCGAGCCCAGAAAAGGAAATGGTAAAAAGAGCTGAGCAGTGAGCACTTACATAGAAGCAACAGAAACAGCACTAAAAGACCCATACTCAGACTGAGGTTAAGAGAAATCCCTTCACTCATTCCTCCAAAATTTCCTTCTTTCAACTCAAAAAAATGAAAAAAAAAAAAGTTAGAAGTAAAGATGAAAAAGGAGGATATATAACAAAAGGCGTGACCAACAGTTAAAGAATTTTTAGTAGTTTCTGTCTTGGAATTCAGAGAATGGGTGGGAATGAAAGAGAAGGAAGAAAGAAAAGTAAAACGACACGATTAATTGAGAGAGTAATGGAGTGCTGTACTACAGAAGCCATGAATGAGCTTAAGAAATACGTGGGGTCTAAACTCTAACCAAGTTTCAGGGCGGAATGGAATAATATCACCTAGCTCCCTATTTTTGGTGAAATCACAACTAAAAGTTACATATTTTTTAGGAAAAAGGACATAGAGACCCCTAACCTTTAGATAAGGGACATAAAATTTCTTATTGTTTTAAAAAAGACACTCAGACTCCAATCTACTAACAGAAAACGTTATGTTAAATTATTAAAAGATTAATATCATAATTGTAAATTAATAACAAATGAAATGACCAAAAACCCACGGACACTTCACACACACGAACAGAACACACGCACACACACTTACCACACACGAACAAAACAGACGAACAAAACAAACCCACAAACAAAACAAAAACACACACACTGCTCGCAGATCTGGAAAAATCCTCACACACACACGGTTTGCCAGAAACTGCTGGGGCTGTCGGAAGTTGTTGGAACTGCTCATGCTGCCGCAAGCTGCTGGAACTGCTCGCGATCCAGGAAGCCGCTGCTGTGTTCCTCATGCATCGATCGAGACCGCGTCTGGCTGCTGGAACTGGTCGCGATCGGGGAGCTGCTGGTGCTGCTGCTCGTGCGTGGCCACTGCTCGTTCGTCTGATTGCTGCTATTGCTTGTGGAACCCAGGGTTCAATTCCGTTAAAACTAATTTTTTTTTTTCCGGATATTTGATGAATAGAGTTCTTAATTTGGCCGGCTTATTGGAGAATTCTTGCTAGTTGCTTTTGTTATTTCTTTTTTTGATCAATTTTTAGATGTGCATGGAATAAATGAATCAATTTTATTTTGTTATATGTAATCAATTGGGTTAGAATGCTAACGTAGGTGGGATATTAAGCATTTTTCTTTTTTTAATGGTCATGAAGCATGTGAATTTTTTACTTAATTTATTAATGAAAAGCGTATGCTGGTTTGCAGATGGTAACAAATAATGATATGCTCTCAGATAATACTACAAAGACAGCCCAACAAGAATAATTTCAAGCTGAGGTTGATCAGTCGTCCCAAAACCTGAATACTAACCCACTTTATTGTTTTGAACAAGAAGATGATGAAGCATATTGGTCAAATGATGATAATGAAGACATAATACATGTTGATGATGAAAGTGGATTAAATTGGGATGATGGAGCTCACAAGCTAGTAGTCGGAGTTGTCATACAAATTTGTAAACATTATTTTTTTAAAAAAAATATTATGGTTATTGTTGTAACGTTTTATTGGTATCAATTTGATACAATATCATGATATAAGAATTTTTTGTTATGTTTATTGGACTGGTGATTTTTATGTTTTTTCGATATGTTATTTAGTACAATTAAGATTTTGTAATTATTGTTATAACTAATTTTTTTTTTTTATTGATTATACAAGTTTAAATGATTGACATATGGAGAATTATTATTCTTGTGGTATTAATAATATAGAGACAAATTGGATAATGAACAATTATTTTTTAATGTGTTAGAAGGGTATAACGGTAATTACATGTTAAATTTATAATTTCTGTTAAGATTAACGTTTTCCGTTAGTAGATGGGGGTTTGAGTGTGTTTTTTAAAACAATGGGGAGTTTTGTGTCCCTTATCTAAACATTGAGGGTCTCTGTGTTCTTTTTCCTATTTTTTATTTAATTTTTATCTAAGTCCACGTGGATAATATGTTGTTCTATTTCAAATTTTAAAATTCAAGGCCACACAACTGTGTTTAATTATTCATAATCTTTTTTAACACATGTAAGTATAGTAATACTAATAAAATTTAATTAATTTTATATTCTCATCTAAAAATTCTTAATTGTAAAAATTCTAAATCCATATATAAAAGGCAATAAGAGACATTTTATAATTAAAAATTTAAGTAAATAATATAATTATTATACTAAGTTGAAAAAAAAATTCAATTGATTTCAAACTGTATTGAATACAAACATTCACAAGTCTATTTATAGGCACTCCAGACCAATTAAGATTAATCATGTGTATAGATATCTAGTTTAGTTAATTAATTATGTCTTTATAAGTAATTTTCTAACTAACTAACTTAATTCATTGAATTTTCATATGTAACCTAATTAATTGAAATAATTTAGCAAGCTATCCTAATTAGCTAAACCAAAGTAGGGAGACATCCACTATAGTACTTTCCTTTCTTTAAATAAATAAAAAAAAAAAAACTCATAATAATTCTAATCATTTATTAACTCTAAAAAGAAGAAGGGGCTTCTTAGAAAACTAGAAAAATTGGGTTCTTAATTAAGATTTCGTAAACGTTCAGGGAGAGAATATAACTATCAAATCAGAGATAGCTGTACTGGGAGGGAGAGTGGAGCCCACAGGGACATAAAATCTTAAGAGAATTAATAAAAGTAGAACCCACTGCTCTCAATTCTCATTACCGCCATCAATTGCCTTTCTCTGCTTCCCCAACCAGTTAATCACTACCTCCAACTGTATCCACCACACACTGCGCCAGTCACGCACGCGTGAGCCTCTTTGTCTCGAATGTGTGAGCGCCCACGACACGTGTTACGGACAAACCAGTTGTTGTTTGTTTACATGCTAATTAATAATTTCGGGTTGATTTAGAATTTTTCCGTGCGTTTGGCACATTACATTATAGCAATAATGTAATGTTTTATTTGGCATAGTATAAACTTTATTATCTCTTCCAAACAAAAAAAACTTTATTATATGAAAAATATTGTATTATAATACTATATTACAATACAATTAATAATATTATAACGTAATTTATTTCTACATATTAGTTAATATGATATAGTATAATTTCATATTATATTGTAAAATATAGTATTATGTATGTAATATAATATTGTAATATCCAATTATAAATTTATTTTTATTTATTAATGTCGAATGTAATTAGGTTTATTAATATTTTATATATTGTTTATGTTAAAATTTTATTTAAATTTATTATAATATATTAAATTATAAAAGTCAAATGATTATATTTAAAATATGAATAGTATTTTAATGCAATACAACCTAAACCCTACTCACCCGTGGGTTTATTTTATACACCTTTTAGTATAGTAGTCATCTTTGTAATACATTCAATACAACTAGAAATTGTAGCCAAACATGAGTTAACATAAAATATATATATATATATTAACACAATACAATGTAGTGTAATACAAGTTGTCAAATACATTGTAAGTTCTTTATGCAATATCATTCAAGACTCACCAAATTCATGATTGTCTTATACATGAATATATGTGGACATACTAAATCATAAATGGTGCGTTTGACACATTATATTATATTATACTATATTATCTATATTGTATTAAGGTGCAAAAAATTATAGTTAAATATGGATTAATATAAGAATATTATTTTAACACGATGCAATACAGTATAATGAAAGTTGCGAATGCACACAACGAGATGAAGAGTTATTTTACTTGGGAAGAGAGAGAGAGAGAGAGAGAGAGAAGCTCACCTTGTTCTGCAGCCCAACTCAGGAGGCCGGAATCGTAGGCCCTTTGTAGGTCAGAGTTGTCAGGCTCAAGCCCAACTCTAAAGAGCGACAAGGGGTACAGTTGCAACAAATGAATGGCCCATATTGACCAATTAAATAACGGTTTTTTTTTTATTTTATATATAAATAAAATAGTAATTAGGATCAAGAGAGATCGTTGAAATAGTCAGCTCGCCCATTTGAGCATGAAGACATTGAAAAGAAGCTCTCAATTGATTGATTTTATTTTTATTGGCGGCTTTACAATAAATGTGCAACAAATTGAACCGCAAGACTTACACATACGACATCAAAATAGCCTACGTTAAGTTACTTGTAGGATATGAACATCGATAATGATCATTTTGACCAATAAAAATCAATGAATTAACTAACGGCCTAAAAATTTGATCGTCATCATGCATCAACAGCTGAGTTCACCGTTCACCTCCGGAATACTCTGCAGGACGGGCCTCCACGACCGGTGATACGCCACCTGAAACTGTGCATTACCGTTGATCAACTTTGCCAATACTTCCTCTAGAGACAAGCCCCTCACCCCCATTCCTTGCACCAAATCCTCTAATTCCTTCCTCGTAAGCTTTAACTTGACTTCTCTGCTAGACGGAGACGGCGATGATGAAGAACAACCTCTCTCTTCTCCATCTGGCAATAACATTTGCCTTTCTACGTTGATATCATTTTCATCATTACTCGTTGCTTCATTTCCCGGAGATTCCCAATAATACTCCTCGCAATCCCACACCATATTCCTCGAAGCATTAGCATCACGTTTAATGCAAAACAAACAATTTCCCATGTTAATCCTGAGAAGATAATGAGAAGAGGTTTCGTGAGGATGGATCAAGTTGATTGTATATATAGGTTAACCACTTGGGTGACGTCAAAATTAAAGTTTGGACATGTTCCAAGGAAACTTCATGCAATGAGTTGGCTTGGCTACGCCTACGTAGGATATCGATGTGGGTTTGGTCTTACTTGGAAAAAACTAATAGAGAGTTTGGTCAGCTCAATCAGTTGACCAGAATTTCTAATTGTACAGCTAGAATTAAAACGAGTTTGATGTGTCAAACGCATAACATGAAAACATGGCTTCTCTATCTTAATTTACGCCGGTTCACTTCGGGTAGTTTTCGGCTTCTATAGCAAAAATAAAATACAACCCAGCTAGCAAATAATTAAACCCAACCGGAAGGATAAGATTGAAATAAAAATAGAGAGAAAAAAAAAAGTTTTCTTCTTTTTCGGTTTTGTTTATGATACACGTTATTTTTGGTGTATGAAGAAAGGGCATTTGAGATGGCTTATTTTGTTTGAACTTAGAAGCTATACACGTAAGTGTGAACGGAGATATGAAATGGAATCATTGACCTTTGCATTGATTTTTCCTTTCCACATAAATTTGGTAGATGCGTTATGTTCCTTTCTCATCGTCATGCGTGCACTTAAAAACAAGAGCGCTGCTACTCACCTCGAATATTAATCCCGAATCGCGCCCCAAATTTAAAACGCACCGTTTTGATTAAATTGAAAACGGTGCGTTTAACCCTTAATCAAAACGGTGCGTTTTACCCATGTTTCCTTTACTTTCTTTTGCCGAACCACAGAAACGGACCTTTGCCGCTTCCTTCTAGATTCTAATTGCCGCTGCCGCTGCCGCTTCCTTGTAGCTTTGTTGCCGTTGTTGCTTCGTTCTAGCTTTGTTGCCGCTGCCGACCTTTGCTTCCTTTTGGCTTCACGATCTAGAAGCCATCGCTGCTTCCTTCAAGTCCACAGCCGCCGCCGCTTCCTTTTGGCTCTGTTGTGGTCCCTGCCGCTGTCGCTTCCTTCAAGACCGAGCTCTCTAAGCCCCTCACTGCCAATTTTGACCTTTGCTTCCTTTTGGCTTCATGATCTAGAAGCCATCGCTGCTTCCTTCAAGTCCACTGCTGCCGCTTCCTTCAAGGCAGTCTGCTCTCTCTAAATAATTTCAATAAGTTTGAATTTATTTTTAAACATTTAAATAATTTCATATAAATTTATTTTTAATTAATACAAATTAATTTCATGTATCGTTAAATGTTCCTTCAAGACTCTGTTGTGTTTGCTGCTGATTGTGTTTCTGTGTTACTGTTCTGGGATTGTCTTGCTGCAGATTGTGTTTGTGTGTTACTGGTGCTGAAATTGTGGTCGTCTGAGCATTTCTGTTTATGGTTTTTATTCGTACTATTATTCAGCTGTCAAGTCCACCTAATTGCAGTTTTTGAGTTCTATTTCCCGTTACTTTATTGTATAAGAGGTGAGGGAGGAATATAATATACTGATGGGATCGGACCCAATGCTAGCTAGACTTGTTGAGTTCTTGTTTATGGGTGCCTATTTGAAACTCAAGTGGGGAATCAAATAAGCTGAGTTCTTTTGTTTATGGTTTAATTTACAGTTTTGCCGTTTACAATGCTATAAAGAAAATACTGCTTCAGTTTCATCGTTTGCTATTGTTTTCATGTTTGTTCTAAGTCCAATGTCATTCTCATGCAAGAACAAGATCGAGCGTTAAATGTCGATTTTTCTTCTTAGTTAGCCAATGTGAAAATCTGCCTTGATAAGATCAGATTTAAACCTACTAAACAATCAAGTGAAATTAATGAGATGCCTTCTAGTGGAAATAGATTTCGTCAATCGTTAAATAAAAGTAAGTTTTGGTCTAGTTGGTTCACAATTATGACTGTAACAAATTAACAATGGCGAGATTTCTAAACGTGCCGTCTAACTTTATCATATCTGTAATCTTTAATCATGAAAAAATAAAACTTGCAGAGTGAATTATTGATGCTCATGCATGCAAGAATTTGATCAATCAAGCTAATATTAAGGTGAAGGGGTTAAGCGTGAGAATTGTCAAGTTAATTGCATGAACAATTCGCTTGTAAGGAAAAAGCAATGAAAGCAAAAGGAAAGGAGTCAAAGCAAAAAAGCAATCAAAACAAAACCCACCGTTTTTGACAATATTCAAGGCGCGGATTCGGGGTTAAAGTCGGGGTAAATAGCTTTTCCCTGAAAACAAACATCTATTTCACGTTTCACTTCATCTTCAATCTTCATTGTCAAATTATGATTAATTATCTTTGTTTAATAGCATATACACACACCTTGTTAACCCTTTACATAAACAAGAATAAATACACACACGCACACACTTGCCAGGCCACCGACGACATTGACTTTGGATCACTGCATGTAGTACTCATGAACCAATTGCACGTATAAGTGCATGCATTTTTGGTGGAAACTCATTATTACTTGAACATAAATTTAATGTTTCTTTACGGGAACGTAATAGTCGAGCCCACTGGAAGAATAGCAATTCTGGAATTGAAGCCCACTGAAAATATTATGTGATCTAGCTAGTGAGTGTGTGAGAAAGAGAATATATATCAGCAAAGGTGTAGCAGAAAAATTAAGAAGGCTGCCATCCAAACATCGATCGAACGGCTCGTTTGTTTGGTAGTTGAATGCGAGCTTAAGCTATCTATATTACTTTGATTTACAGAACACAAATAACATAAACTAAATGATAATGCACGCTATGTATCAAAGTTCAAAGAATCTAGAAGATTAATCAGCAGGGTATCTACTGGTATCCATGAAGCAAATTAACAAATTAAGAGGAACAATTTGTATTGGCTTTCTAATTAATTACTCCACAATAATTCTAGAATAGATTAAGATCACACTAATGGATGACGATCATGACACCATTTACTTTCAATGCCGTATTTTGAAGGTGAGTTTAGTTTGACACGTATACGATGGAAAAAAAAATGCCGCAACTTTTTTTTTTCCTTTTTAATGCACTAGTTAATTAGCTAGAATCAGCAGCTACCATTTCGTTTATTCTAATATTAACATCGCGAATATTTTACTAGATTACTAGTTCAAACTTAGTAGTTATCTTGTACTGGAATTCTTTGTGTACGTATAACTAGTCAATAAATTAAAATTCCTTTTAACTCTTGAACACAAGAGCATATTTCTGCAAGAGAACTTTTATTAGTCAATTGATCTACCCAATCAGTTATCAGTTAACCTGAGAATGAAAGGATAAGCTTCAAGAAATTATTGCTATGAAAGAGATTTCAACATGTGGATATTATTTGTAGATTAGATGGCTGGTAGTTTTGTCATTGTTCTAAATGATTTTATGATCTTTAGTTTGTGAGCATCTTGTAACTTATCTTTTTGCAACCTTTTTCTTTTTTTCTCGGGACGGAGTCATAACTATTGTGAAAAACGAAGATGATGCTTTTTTAATTTTTTTTTAACAAAATTTGGTACATACAAATGACAATTTGCATCATATCAGCTATCCCAATCAGATGCGGAAGCATTAATACCTTCAATAAGATAATAAAGAAAGAGACAGTGACGATGACATTGGAAACTTCATGATCTTATAATTTATATAGCAGCGGATAATTAATTCACGCATCAATCAACTCATCCTACCCTAATTTCCTGCATTCATTAAGGGCGATTAGATGCTGAAAATAAAGTATCACGTGTTTTGGTTGATCCAACTGCTTGACTGTCTATTGAGTTGATCGTCTAAATCGCTTGAATTTTAGTAATAAAATCTTATCCACATGTCGTTGCTAGACTAGTTGGGTTGTAATTGTTATGCCTATTATTATTATTTGGAGTAAATCTCAGCAAGAGCATGCCTTGTTATTTCGATTAATAATAAAGATAAGCCTGACTTTACTTCCTTAAAAGGGGGAGAAGGAGGGGGGGAGATGGGATGTCGTGTAGTTTCATTTTATGCCAACTCATGTAGATCATAAAGTTTGATTTAAATGAGTTGGTTCTAAAATTTTTACCATTTAGATGATGATTAACTGGATAGAAGCTTAGTGCATGTGTGATTAACATATACTTTAAAGGGACATAATTTGCATGCACTTTCTGGTGAGAGATTGAGCGCGTCATGTTTTCATGTGAGGTATCATAACTTCTCCAATGAAAGCTTGACACGCGCGTAATCACTCGCTATAAGATGCGCGATTGCACGCACCTTATCATATTCTATATTTAAATGCATATAATGTTGCACATTTTTCAAGTGAAATAATATTTACGCAGAATTTGAGATTAATTAACATTAATTTTAAGCATGGAAATGATTCGATATAGTAAACATTTTAATAATTTCTCTAGCTAATAGCTACAAAATGCGTACTTGCACTTAAATCAAGTTGCCCAAACAATGCATTACGAGCTAGAAATTCTTTCCACATGAATTCACAATGCGATATTCTCAAGCCTTTATCACCAAATTTAATGATATTTCTGATTATGGATGCCCATAAGAAACCTAATAAATGTGGGAAACTAACTAAATGTGAAAAAAAAAAAAAGGTAGTATTATATATTGATGGAGATGTGATGGAAACCTTCATGTACTAATGAACACAACTTCAGCTTTTATTTTTTTTCCACCCTGATAACGCTCTCTTTACTAATTGGTTGTCCAAAATTTAGCAGAAATACTCACTTTTCAGTAGAATTTTAAAAGATCGAGATCATCGGATCAAATGGCATAAGGCAGTTTAAAAAACCGGTGTGTAATTTATGATGGAAATTGTTTTTTTATAAGAGTGAAGCACACAAAGCAAAACACACCATGTTCATTTAACATGAAATTATTATGAGTGGGGCTATTTGTAATATTTGTACAGCACGTATATCATGCATGGACTAACCGCGAGCAAATTAATGGTAGCTACCCTTTTGTTAATTCATTATTATAAAACTTCTATGCAACAAATTATGCCATCATACACAGACATTTATAAGTTATTAATGTAAATAAATAATAGTATGCATAGAATAATCTACTAATAGAGAGATTAAAGCACTTTTCTTCTTACGACCTAGGTAAAGTTTGATAACTTCATGCACGCAAATGTTTTGGATAACTTCATGCACGCAAATGTTTTAAGGGGAATATTTCCTCTTGATTAATAGAATGCAATTTCAGCTAGATTCAAATATTCAAACTATGCTACTACTATTATAATTGAGCTATCTATACAAGATTCTCTCTATATAGAAATTTTCTAATTCATTTTAAAGTGGGCAAAAATTTAAGAAAACTTTAAAACCCTGCGATTTTAAAGTATTAATTTCATAATATTTTAAAATCATACGATTTTAAAGTTTTACTAGACTTTTCCGCATTTTAAAATTTTAGACAAAAAAATATTTTATATATATATATATATATATTATGATTAATTAAAATATACATGTGACAATAAATAAATGAAAAATGAGTGGTGCTTCAAGACCACCTAAAAATTTTTCTTCTCTAATAAGGTGGACTTAACTTTCACAGTGAAAGCAAGGAGTAATGGGTTCAAGTTAAAAGTGATATTTTTAATTTGAAGTACAGCAGAACCTCTATAAATTAATAGAGTTGGGACCATATAAAATCTATTAATTAAAAGAGAAATTAAATAATTGATAAATTAATAAATTATTAATTTATAGAGTTATTTACAGTTCAATTAACATACATCAATAATACTTCATAATTTCTTATTATGATTTGAGAAGTCAATTCCAAAGCTTTTAGATGCAATAAGAAAAAAAGAGATGAGATTTAATTAGATATAAATTTTAAGAAAAACAATAATAAAGTCATATTTTATGTAAATAAATAACAATAGAGTCATATTTTATGTAATTATATTATAGTCAACAACATTTGTAATTTCAGTAAATTATTAATTCATAATTTGAATGGGACCACAAAGTTATATAAGATTTTTTTAGAAAAATATTATCTCATTATTTTATCGAAGTTATTAATTTAGTCTATTAATTTAAATCGGGACCGTGAAAATTTATTATATAATAAAGATTATTAATTTAGCAAATTTTAATTTGTAGAAATTTACTGTATGTAACTCTTTTTTTTGTGTAAGTCATTCGGTATCCAGCGACCGCATTGGGTCGCGACTAATCCGAATTCAGGGTGTAGTAACAGTTAAGGCTCTTTATCCCTCTCAAATAGCGTGTTTAATGAGAATTGAACTCGATAACTCTTTCCACAAACTTAGTCTGCGCTGCCAACAGAGCTACAACTATTTAGTACGATATGTAACTTTTTAACCATTGAAAATAAATTGGTTTAAAATAACATAAAAAAATATTAAGCGTTATCTTTCGAAATGATTGATGGAAGGAAAAATCCCACGACTCTATACATATTTGGGACATTGAAGATTTTAGATACCGACACTGTCGTTCAAAGCAACTAAACAAACAAACACTACAAGTACGCCATTTAACGACTTTCAACAGTCAAAACAGCACTATACAAATAAAAGGCATGAGCTCTGTACTGTCGCTCGGTCAGTCCACGCGGCAAAGCCTCCGCAAACATAGCGTCTTTGTTCTAATTTCTCTCAAGCGGTGTGTGTGAGAGTGAGACACTGAAATGACACATTCGCTCCTTCATACAACAAAATGAACGCGTCAGTTGGATCACTCACCCCACGTCGTCATCACCGAAAATTGAGGAACCCGATAACCTTTTACCGTCGCCGGCACTACAAGCCGCCGGGAACCCCATTCTTAAGCTGGAAGTTTGATGAAAGACAGAGGGCTTATGGGGCTGTTAAGGTTTCTGCCAGAAAGCTGGCTGCTGCCCTATGGCAATTGCGTTTGTTGGCTAAGGTTTCAGATTCTGATGTGCTTAAATGTGGATCATGTGATCGCTTCAGTTTTGAGGTTTGTTCTTTTCTTTTTCTATTTTTTTGGGATTTGAGTAACTGCGTTGTTTGGTTGATGAGAAACGGTGGGAATGTAAATAGTTGATTTTCTTGGCATTGATTTGATGATGGGTTTTTTATCCTAAAAACATTAATTTGCATGCATGCGCGGTCGGTGATCATGTGTTAATTTGGATGAATGTTCAAGGTTGATCATTGTTATCTATACGGAAGAGTTTTAAGCTTTTGATACCATAATTCATCAATTTTTATTCCAGTTGCCGTTCTCAAAGCATCATTAAGTGAAGCATATTTCTTGGTGCTCTAGTTTTTGGATTTGTTGTTTGATTTAGTTTGCATTTGGGTAGGGCAGGATTAATCCAAAATTTGAAATTCTCTGCTTTATATAGAATGACTTGATTTAATGCATTTGATGTAAGTTATACTACTGATAGGTTTCGTGGCAATTTTGAAAATTAATTTATATCATTATCGATCTTGCAGTCTCAAGCCAGACCTGGAAATATTGATCTTTCCTCACATTGCTCTGGCAGTGGATATGGTGTACGAAGCAAGGACCTCCCAAGGAGTCCTCTGCTTCGTCATGGTTCAAGCCATGAGATTTTGCATAAGGTATGGGTTTACATTTCAGTACGATATCTATTTTTTCAACTGTTTTCTATAGTTTTTATTGATAATCAACTCAATTATGTTGATCGATGGTCTACGAAAATTGTTTGTATGAACTTTTGGACCACAGAATTTGTAATAATTGTATTGGTACGGTGGCAAGTAATCTTAATTAGTCTGTTCTGTATGTCAGTTAAACCAACGTTTGTCTTGCAGATAGCAAAATTAGCTGCTCAATTTGTTGTTGTTTCCCATGTAAACTTAATTTATAATTGTTAATCCTACATTAAAATTCTCAGAGTGTAGTGTCTGATTTCTCTCATTTAAATATTTCTCTAGCATGAATCTTATTTGCCATATCCCAACTTGGTAATGGAAGGGGTGACAAAGTGGGATCCTGGCTGCTCAAAAACAGCAACGGGGGCCTATTGCCTTTACAACCATGTGAAGCTTCTTGAAGATCAAGTTACTACTTTCTCTTTTGTTTCTGCTCTGCAAGCAGAGCTCGTGCAGGCTCGATTAAGAATTCACGAACTTGAAGATGAGCATCGGTCCTCTAAGAAGAAATATGAAAACTTGGTTAGAAAGCTCACAGAGGAAAGAAACTCCTGGTATGTCAGAAAACACTATAAAATTGAGGCAATTGTTGATGAGTTAAAGGATGAATTAAGTAAAGAAAGGAAAAGCCGGAAGCAGATCGACTTTCTCAACTCTAAATTTGTCAATGACCTGGCTAAGGCCGAGTCATCAGCAAAGCAGTTCATGCAATATTATGAGGAAGAAAAAAGGGCCAGACAGTTACTGGAGGAAGTTTGCAATGAGCTGGCTAAAAAAATCGGAGAAGACAAGGCTGAACTGGAAATGTTGAAGAGTAAAACTTTGAGAATTCGTGAAGAGGTGGAAGAAGAGAGAAATATGCTGCAGCTAGCCGAGATTTGGCGCGAAGAACGTGTGCAGATGAAGCTGGTTGATGCAAAACTGGCTCTTGAACACAAATATTCTCAGATTAATAAGCTGGTAGAGGAACTCGAAAATTTTCTGATGTCCAATGCTGCAACCCTGGATGTTATGGCATTAAGAAAAGCTGAGTTAATCATACGGGCAGTCAAATTATTGAATATTCAGGATAGTGACAAGTTTGAATACGTGGCCCCAGCATCAAATAGCATATTCTCCATTTTTGAAGAACTGCGACAGGGTGTTGATGCAAGGGAGATGGAAGTTGAACCTCTAACAAATTATAGTCCTATTTATGATGCTTCTAACCACCACATTGTGAGTCCTGAGGTAAATGATTTTGACAACGACCATGTGCTAAAGCATTTAAATGGCTTTATTGATTGTAACAATGGTTTAAAAAAAGATTCTAGATCTTGGGAATGTGCTAGACATAGTGAGGATCAAGGTTCAAGATGTTCTGTTGGAGGAAGAGACCCCTCTATTAACAGTGGTGGCCAAGGCAAAGTAGCTTCAAAGAGCACAATAATGTATAATGGGAATGGTGGTCAGCATTCTCCAAATACAGATGCCAGTGATGAGTGCTCAGCCTCAGGAGAACAACCAAGGCAGAAAGCATGCTCTGTATCTAAACTTAAATTAGATGAGGGGAATGGAGTTCCAAATGGAACAGTTTCTAATGCAAGGGCAATGAGAAAGTTGGTAGACGGTGGTTGCAATCAAGGGGATTTGACAGAACAGTTTGTGTTACCGGACTTGGGAAATCCACACATAACTCGAGGAATGAAAGGGTGCACTGAATGGCCAGGAGTCACCCGGAAGATCAACGTGAAGGATAAGCACTTGAAAGCTATGATGGAAAACCAGAAAACTCATTTGCGCAAAGTTCTTAAATAGATGAGTAGCAGCATGTACTTTTCCCCAAATTTTGCTGATGGAGAAGATGGCATCAAATCCAGACTCAAGAGAGTGCCGCAATTTTTGTTGATGAGTCTCCTGCATGCATACATAACTACTGCTAGCTTTTTTCTTTTTTTTTTGGATCTTGATAATTTTTATACTGCATCATTGAAATATTGATGTTTGTTTAATTGCTTATATATGTTTAATCCCTGCAAATCGCAGGCAAGCCATGCATTGCATAAAAAAAAATTCATTAGTGTGTGATTTCACAGAGTTGGGCAATATATAATTCACTTACTGAAGGAGAAGCAACTCCAAGTTTCTATCGTCGACAGTAGATGATGAATATTGCCAACTCACACTTTGTTTTTCATTCAGCTGCCGTCTTACGAAGCCACTTAAAGCTTCATTTTATGAGGGTTTTCCGTTTCACAGAATATGTAAATGCTTTCTATGAGAATTATGAACAAACCAACGGATTTGTTTCATACCATAAAGTTTAAATGGATATGTACAAGCTGCTTAAAAAAGGTGACGTGTTGGCACTCGGCAAATATTCATTATCTGCCGTCAGTAATAGAAACCTGGAGATAAGATGATGAGTGAATTATGTTGCTTAACTGTGTAATAAATCTTTAGTATGTGTTGTTCTATATTTTTCATTTAAACAATATGACTTCAGTATCTAGCTAGCTTTCTGAAGTACATTTATTTGAACGGAAACTTGATAAACTATTATTAGGGATGGCAATGGGGAGGGGAGGGGACCAATCTCCCCGTACCAATCCCCGATATTTTACGTATGTCCCCATCCTCGTCATAATTACTTAAGAGAATCTTCATCCCCTCCCCGAATAATAACAGGGGATTCCCGAGGGTCCCCGATCCTCGAATAACTAATATATTTTTTGTTATCGATTTTAAGTTAATCATATTAAAATAAAAAATTCAAATAAAAGTAAAGTTTGAATTATATCTTATATTAATATCCATTACAAAAGTCACATACATTAAATTAGTAAGTAATGTAACATATAAGGGATACAAACTTCTTTTACAAACTATCATGAATAAATTAATAGTCTAATACAAAATTGTTAAAAATAAAATCGAATTTAGATTCAAAATTAAATTTTTCAATGGTGGCGTGGGCACTTTATAAATGTGGACTAGTCCCTTTACAGCACAATAGTTAAGTCGGAGCAAATCAATAGTAAATATTATATTAAATTAGATTAGATTAGATTATATTAAATATTAAAATTGTGATTCGCTGTGGGCAATTATAACATCTAAAAATAAATAAAAAATAGATTTAAGTTTAAAACATTTAATGAATATTAAAATTAAAACAAACATTTTGGGCTAATAGAATTTACCCGGTTTTTTAATGTGCTAAATAAAAATTTAAGACTTTAATTAGTTAATTAGGCCTAAAAGTTTAATAATATAAATATTTTGATATTTTTTATTTTTACCAATATTTATAATTTTACAATTCAAATTTTATTTTTATTTTATAAAATTTGAAATTAAAATGGGGAAATGGGTAGGAGATGGGGATTCTACCTCATCCCCGTTCCCTCCCCAAATAAGAAATTGGGGAAAAAAATTTCTTCGTCCCTTCCCCGAATAAGAAATTGGGTATGAAATTATCCTCATACCCTCTCCGAATGGGAAAAATCCCCGAGGGTACCCGTCCCCGTGGGAAGTTTTGCCATCCCTAACTATTATCTCACGCTTATAGATCTGATTTCGTACTTGACAAAATTCAATCAAGGTTATGATTAGTAGGTTACTGATTAAAAATATTAAAAGAAAAAATCTTAACTAAACATGTACCATTATAAAGTGCATACACAATCATCTTTAAAAGTTCAGTATATGAATGAGATCCAAACTTGAAATCGGCAAGGTAAAGTTTCCTAATTATTAGGAAGCAATGCAGGAATGTTTCTGTGATTGTGTGGATCAGAATTTTAAGAAAATTTTCACAAACTACTCTTCTTTTCTAAGAGTTCAAGTTCAACATTGACATGAAACGAATTAAGTGAAACAAATAAAAGCTTCTAAAACGAAAGCTATATGATGATATATATACATATAAAGTATAGACACCTTGTTTTTTTGTTTTTTATCATGCGGATACACTTTTAAGTCATATAGTTTAATAGAGTTTTTTAATGCTATTAAATTATATGATTTTATAGTGCATTAAAAAATAATTTTATTAAGTTGTACGATTTACCAACATGTCCTTATTAAACAAATAAAAATGATAACACCTGCACCGGAGAATTCTTTTATATATATATATATATATATATATATATATATATATATATATGTATGTATGTATAAGTGTGTTCATTATTATCGATTCCAACAGTTTCTGTCGGCCGGCAAATGATCAATCCTTAAACGCCTCACCTTTATCAAAATTGACATATCAATAGAAAGAAATACGTTGCTCTTTATGTTGATCAACCACAATAATTTGAGGATAAAGGAACGAGTTTAAAAATTAAATAGAAAAAGCAAAGCAAACAGGGTACATTGCTAATCTTAACAAATGGATAAAGATTGCAAGTTGTCAAAAAATGATAAAGCAAAGTTGAAAACACAGAGATCAAATACATCTCACATCAAGCAACATGCGGCTAATTCATGCCACACAAATCATTTCAAGTACGCTCAAGTCAATCAAAATAAAGCAAGACATAATAACAAACAAAAATGACAATATACATCTATTCCATGTCTCTTGGTCTTGGGAGTTTGGATATTATGCTTTTAAAAGTCATAGTTAATTAACGAACGTAAGTTTCAAGGTACATAATTTTTCCAAGTTTTTGGACACCAAAATTATGATCTCTTGTGAAATTTTGTGATCAATGAAATTATAATTAATAATATTATTATCAGTAAATAGAATAAGATGCCAAGCAGATCAGCTATAGTGCAGTAAAGTACTAGCTCTGCAAGAAACATGATTTGCACTGAAGCCCACTACCCATGATCAAGATTCAAGAACAAGAAATGAACCTATCACCACCACCAGAACCAAATGGGTCAGAAATCATAATGTGCAAGTGGAGCAAGAATATTTTACCACATTCATCATTGCAAAGATGAAGATTGTATTTTTATATACATAAAGTGTCGTCAGTACTTAAATGTCACTGTAATAACTGCAAGTTGAATGACAGTGAATATAAATACGCGCGTGTGTGTGTGTCATGGGTTGTTAATTTGTGATAATTTAATTTGAAAGTGACCTTACACCAAACTCCATATGAAAGATTTCAAATAGTTCAGCTGACAGCAGCTACCCTTGTGTGGTAAGACAGTAAATGATGGGCGGGAAAACAAGAAAAATTGATCAAAACATGCGGTTTTGGTTCTTCATTAAATATTGCGACCATCTAATAATATATATGATGACGGTTCTTCATTCTTGAAGAGCGCTGTGGTGCGGCTGCAGCAAACAAGAGGAGGGGAATATCCCCTTTCAAAATTCTGGAAGGGCAAGATTCTGATGCATTATTTTTTATCATACAACATGATCAGCCCAATAAGTTATTCAAACAGGAATCTCACGTCTTTAAAAAACTATATTTTGCACATTAAAAAATATGAACCAGCTTTAGTTTCTTGCCATGGAAGACTCGATAGAGACGGCTGCTTAGTATATAAAATTTTTGGGTTATTATTGTATTGTTTGACAACCTCTAAGAATTATTGAGGGAAATTGTTCCTCAATCACCTCAAGATCTCAAGTATTGATTTTGTATCAATCATTCACTTTTTCATCTAAGAAGATAAACTAGAAAGGGTTGTAAATTTTTTTTTATTTTTTTACCGCTTTATCTTTCCCAAAAAAAAATGCATCTTTGGACTCAGCTTCAATCCTCATATAATGGTTTGGTGCACGCAGTAAAAGCATGCAGTAGAGTAAAAACAATGAACCACAATGGACAAACCAAAAACAAGAATCGAATAGTATATTTATTTTATATCTTTTAACATAAATTAAAGCATATGTAGAGAATGGAATCTGGTAGTACACATTACACACAGATGAATATCCACGTAAAATCATGTAAAAGTAATCCCTCCAAAAACAACCGCCTGGCGAGGTGCGCATGCTGAATGAATAGTGAGGAAAAAGTTAGGGTTTGTACAACAAAAATAATCTATTCTGGGCACCGATCACATGACAGAGATCGTTAAAAAAAAATGTTGGAAATCACTCTCTCCAAGGTATCAAAATCAGTTGTAGATGTGGTGGCAACATCAATCTTCAAAGTTGATGAGATTGGGCACATGCATGACACGAGAGAAAGAAGGTTGGCCGGCCCCAACCTGAAAGTTACAATTCCAGATAGAGATAGAGATTGATCGCTGCTATTTAAACATGAAAATGTTCCTGAAACTTGAGCTGCCACCACTAGTATTATAATTGTTCTGAATTTAACCATTTTTTTTTCTATTTACTTACGTTTGTTGCTGTTTAATTTGATCTGTGGTGATCTGTCATTCCCTGCCTGCTTGATTTATCGTTTTTGACTGTGACTCGTCTTTACAGGTTCTGCAAGGGAAGTGAAAAATCGCGTGTTTCCTATCAGAGGATTGACTCCGTACTGCTGTAATTGGCCTAGCACTGAGATACTTCATTATGCAGTAGCTAGCCGTTTTGATCAATAGTTTCACTATACTGAGCTAGCGCCTTTGGTATTGTTTTTGAAACGATGTTTTTGAATTTATTTTATAGAATAAAAATGATGTGTTTTCTTCGAGTTAAGTTTAAAAATGCACTCGTTTCTTTGTTGCGAAAATAAAAGGCGAAATATGTTTACAAGTCTATGCGATAAAATTTTTGCTGATGCAAAAAAATAATGCGTTTAGAGAATAATATCCAATTTCATTCAAGACATCAAAAAATAATTTGAAATGGGAAGATGGGATGTGATTGTGATCCCCACGTAATTAAACTTGGTCAGGAACGACAATGTAAAGAACCGGGAGTGGTCCCCACATGACAGAGAACAAATTATGAGAGCCGTCAATTTTTTGTGCTCCTCCGTCTCCTTCGCAAAAAGTGGAGACAAAAATAATTCATTCTCCATGCATTCATCAGAAATCACCCAGCAAAACAGTTTTTCTGCATTTTCCTTCTCCGAAAACGAAGAATGACTGGCTGAAAGAGTTACCAAACAGGCTCCGAAGTTTGCCTATTTCTTCTATTCTTTTCAAGATCAATTCATTGATTGATCCAGAAAATCCGTGCCCAATTGGTACCGGCTGTTGATGAGGACACTGACTATTTCAAGTTTCCATTAGAACTCTTTTCCTTCTCCCCTTTTTTTTGTCTTTTTTTAATATAAAATGTAGCGTAGAGGTGATTTTCTTTGTAAAGTGCGTGTAAATTCATGAGATAGTTTTGTAAAATTTTGAGTTGTACTAAGAGTAAATTTATGTGTGTGTGTATAGAGAGAGTAATTTTCTGATTTGAAATTTTAAAATGCGGAAAAATTTAAAAAAAATTTCAACGAAATTTTTTTGAATTTTTCTGCACTTTAAAATTCTAGATTATATATAAAGAAAAATGTATGTACTTAAACTCTTAATAGGTCTCCCCTTGAAAAATTTCAAAAAAAAAAGTGGCATGGTTAATTAAAAAATTTAAACTCTTTGGATTATGAATAAAAACCAGAACTCATGCTATTTATTATTATTATTATTATTATTATTATTATTAGTAGTAGTAGTAGTAGTAGTAGTAGTAGTAGTAGTAGTAGTAGTAGTAGTAGTAGTAGTAGTAGTAGTACAAGTAGTAATAATAATAATAATTATTATTATAGATTTTAAGATTTATTTAGTATTTTAGATTATTTTACATTTGTTGTTGTGATGCTATTAACTTGGATTGTTATTAACAATTATTTTAGATTTAGAGGTTGTTTGTTAAATGTCTAAAGTCTGAAATTTTATTAATTTCATACATTTTCTAAAATATGCTTGTTTATTTTTTTAGAACTTATGTCTGATTTTCAGACATTTATATCTTAATAGAAAAAATAAACTTTTGTGACTTTTATTTGAATGGAAAAAAAGTTTGAATGACAAGTAAATATTGTATTCCAAAAGTATCTCTGTAAAATAACTTATTTCCTAAACTATAAAATATAATCCTCTTTTTTTTGTTTTAATTTATAAGGACATAAATGTCAAATAACCAAGTTTAAGATGTTTTTTTGGTAAAAACAAATAAGATGCCACTTATATTCAGATATTCAAAAAAGAAAAACAAACATGTCATTCAGATTTTCGTATTCAAACCCATTCAAACTTTTGAAAACTTCAGACCCATTTAGATTTCAGACAAAAAAACAAACACTACCTTAGTTAGCATTGAATATTTTTTTTAAAAAAAGGTAAAATGTTGTAAATTTACAAATAAATATTTTAAATGTGCAAATCTAGATACTCGGAATATCCAGTCAAAATCTAAACCAATACTAGGGACATCCAGATTTGCTTTATTTTTTCAAAAAATACTTGTTTAAAATTCTTTAGTGGTATTACAAAATAAATGTAGGTAGTTCTGTCAGATATTTGATCTTTTAGTATAAACTACATATGAGTAATTCAAATTTTTAAAAAATAAATAAAAGTCCATTCTTAACTAGTCACGCTCGCAGGCTTTTCACTTTTCATTATTAACAAAAACAATCCCACTTTGGTCCAACCTAATGCAATCATTGCGTGGCTATCATACTGTAGATCTCGTTATATTAATTAACAAAATAAAGTCGCGATCATGTTCATGTCACCCTGCAAGAATTCTTGATTAAAACAGGATAGCTTAGGAGAAAGAAAGATCGAAAGTGAGTTGAGAAATTGAAATTAGAATAAAATTAATAGGGTGACAAATTAAATTTGAAACCTTCACTCAAACAAATACCATATAGCCGCAAAACCCAAACTTTGAATATGATGAGTAAAAGACTAAGAATAATATTAATTGTATATGTAAATATTAATTACAAGATTAAAATTAGAAATCACCCAGGGAGAACTAGCTAGTGAGATCACATGGGAAACATTTTCGGGGTTGATTTCGTTGTTTAAAGAGTTGGAGTTGTTGAATGGCATTTGCATGCTAAGGCGCACGGTGGTGGCCTGGTGAGTTGGGCGGCTGAGCAGCAGGTGAGATTCTGATTCCGCAACAAAATGACACAAACAGATCTTGTCTTTACTTGGCACCCAAGCCCATGGAACGCTCTCTCAACTTGCATTACCCGACAAGAATCTTGTTTTCCTGATTGTGGATTCTGGGTAGTTTTTCGGATGTCAGTATAAAAAGGACCGAGTTGTGTGGGTCATCTAAATTTTAGGATCTATTGGCACTTGCTGTTGGTGCCCTACAATTACAAATGCTTCTTTTATTTATTTATTTATTTATTTTTCCCTCAAATGCTCAAATAACAATATAATATAAATATCTTCGGACTCCTACTCTACATTATTGGATTTTTATAACCCAAAAAAAGAAAACTTGTAGGGTTATACAGATAGCCGCCAATTGATCTAACTAGCAGATCCAAATTGGGTACCGGGGATTCCTTATCACATGGCTGTGTCGAAATTGAATTAACATACGATTTTCATGACATTCAAATAATTATACAACGTGCACGCTCTGGAACATCATTAATTTTCTCGACTTGCATCTTTATTTATTAATATTATTTTACCATTTATCATTTACCCAGTTTGCAAACTAAAGCTGAAAAAAGAGTGCCATCGATCATTCAATGAGAAAAACATGCCTAATAATGGGGTCCTAGCTAGTTACTATGTTGCACAGCAAAATTTACTGAGGGGGACAATTTTAACCGTCTGATCAACCAAACAATCTTAGCGCGTCAAGCATAGGATGCTCGAGTATAATGATAGATCCAATGCTGGTCACGGCGGTGGGCTGATGGTCCACACCAAGCAAACCAACACAAGGCCGGTCACCGCCCATCTGGGTCCCCCAAACCCTAGCCACTTCCCAGAATACGCCTAGCATAGGTGCCTCAGTATTCAGTAACACCACACCACCATTTGTCATCTTTATTAGCATGCAGTATCGCATCACCCCACCAGAGACAACTTGTGCAAACTAACAACTGTTACCCAGACATTAGCGAACTATATAAGCACGACTATATATATAGTGGCTCCCTTACGATTTGTCTTCATGATTGTGAAACGTATGATATTGAGAGCGAATGGTGATAAGGTTACTTGTTTACTTCACAAAGGACAAGTTCTTACAGGACCTACATTTTGACCCTACCGCTCCTATTCTAATTAATTTCTAAATCGTCCAATGTGCCCATCACAATTCACAGGCGACTACTGCTTTGCTTTTCTATTTAATATCTCTTCTTCTCAATCTCACCGCACAAGTGGGATTAGTTTAATTCACATCATTAACTAATTAAGAACATACCAAACCGTCAATTTTGTCTTTCTAATTAATTGTTTTAATTGCTTGCGATTAGTATGCTTATATTAACCTGTCAAAGTCGGACACGCAAATGGAAGGTGACAGCGTCGAGGAGCCCCCAATGACTGAAGCATACACGTTTTGGGCAATCATAGGACAATGAAGGTTCGTGCGCCCACGTGGATCTTGGGGGCCCTTATTGGATGCACTCGACCCAGTCAAACAACGTCGGTCAGAGTAAATGTAAATCTGACGTGGATAAATCTAATCTTAACTCGAGTCTTAAGTCTCCTATGGAGGAGTAATACTTGAGATTTCAATATTGGAATCTTAATTTAAATGCTCTGTATCACTCTTTATTTGGATGATAAATATTATTTACAAATTATTTTATTTTATTATCTAATATATGAATATCAACATTTGTTAGAATTCAAATGTTGGAATCTTTAGTATTACTCCGTATGGAGTGTTCAATCAATTAAACATAACATGTACAATACAAATGTCAATTATGGATTTTTAAAAAGTAATGTTATAGCTATAAATTTGTATATAAACTGATAGACAATTAAATGATTGTTGAATAAAAATATAAAATAATAAAAACACATATTGTGGACTAAGTGATATTTTTATTCAACCACTTATATGATGTCATATATGTTTTGACAATATAGTTTGTATAAAAACGTTTATAGCCGTATCATTACTCTTTTCTAAAACTTATTTTTTTAATAAAACATACTGGCACTATAATTGAAAAAAAAAATTGTGGAAATCATCTCTAAATAATTTTGTTGTAGTGCAATGCTTCAAAATATTTGATTAAATAATTTGAATCCTATTATAACCTAAACTCTCTAACGGTTCCTTAATTGAGTTAGTTAAACACCTTCTTTTTTCATCCTTGAAATGTATGGGTTCAAATCTCTTCATAAATGTGAGAGTTTATTCAAGTCTATTAATAGATCTAAGAGTTTATTTATTTATTATTTTCTTCAATTTTTTTTTTTTTTATAGATTTCAGCTTTGACATCAAGACAGTCTCCTATAGGCATTGCCTTGGTCCTAGCAAAGTTACTGAGCTATATTTATTATTATTTGTATTGTACTCTAGAGTGTAAGTTATAAGGATACATTTGTATGTATGTATGTATGTATGAGATTTTAAAAAATTTTATAGCATTAAAATTTGAAAGGATAAATTTTGGATTATTCCCTCATAAATTAACTATTTTTAAAAACCTCAAGTTATCCTCAAAAATCATCATCTCTCTATCATTTTTAACGGTCAAAAGGATAAAATGATGTTTGTACATAACAAATCTCTATTTAGGTTAATTTTCATTAGATCCAAATGTTTCACAAAATTTTAACACAGCTAATTATTTCAAAAAATACAGTATACACCCAAATACTTTAAAAATTTTCAATTTTCACATTTAAAAGAATATATTAAAAATAGATAAAGCAATAATTATTAATGAAAAGAATAACTTATAGAGCAGTGCAACACATTCTAAATTTTTTACCCAAAAAATTTATTTTGATAATATGCTATTTATCAATTAATTATGAGATAATACCAACTATTTCACTTAGATCTTGCAAAAAATTACTAAGCATTCAATTAATAACATATTATCTTAGATGAAATTTGGATTAAAGTATTTAGATGTGTATCATTACTCCAACCTGTATAACTCTTAAAGGAATTTCCTTAAAAAAAAAAATTCTTCTTCTTTTTTGTCGTCTTCTTCTTCTCAAACACTCATCATGGCCTTAGTGTTAACAGTACTCCCTTGTTTAATAACCATTTCGTTAAGTAGATCCTGCAATCTAAACATCTTCTTTTTAAAACCCTAAATTCTTCTCAAATTCACCATTAAACCCTAACACCAAGTTAATCATTAATATTTCAACACCCATATTCGTTGGAATGGGTTTGCTTGGTTTGGCTTGGATTGAATGATTTATGTTGTTAATTTGACTAGGTTTTGCCTGTTAGGGTTTTAAATTATGACTTAGATTGGAATATTGTAGAAAAGTGAAAAGTTTCCCTAAGAAAGAGATGAAGATAATGGATTCTGGTTTTCCAAATTAGGGATTTTGTCACTTACTGTAAGTTTATTATTATTTTTTTTATGAGTCTTACATGTTTGACTTAGTGGAGGAGGTATTTGACTTGGTCAAAGTGTGTTATAATTTAATAAGTGAGTTGTTGATATTTATTTGAGACTATATAAAGGAAAAATTCTACATTATATCAAAGGTAACATGTCAGTTATATAATAAATAAATAATATTATGATATATGTGTATTTATTTTGAAAACCGTAGAAGTGGTATTTACATTAAATTTAATTACATATGTGCATCAATTGATTGTATTACCTTTAGGCAGTGTTTATTTTTTGAAGTGGAAGTGAGGAGTGTGGATTCCTCCCACTCCAGTGTTTACTTTAACAAAATAGAGAGGGATTGGGAATCTCACTCCGTGGGCCCCACCCATTTTTGGAGTGGGGAGTGGGAGTGGGACTCCCATGGGGAGAGGCGGGAGTAGGAATCCACTCTCACCTCTCCTTTTTCTACCCTTTGTTTTTAATTTAATTTAATAAAATAAAATAATTTATAATTATATTTATTTAAATAATATTATTATATTTAACCAAATAATAATTTACATTGATTATAAGTTAAAATTATTTAAAAATAATACTATTATATTAATAGAGAATTAATAAATATATGCTATCTTTATTTAATAATAGAATATTATATTTATTTTAAAAATAATAGTACTATATTTATTTAATAGTAATAATTAATAATAATAAATAGTTTATTCTAAGAAAATATTAATTTTGTACTAAATAATTTTATATTAATAAATTTAATATAATTATATAAAATAAAATAATGTTTCATTTTATATTTACCCTTCTTTTTATTAAATTTACTATAACTATATTTAATAAATATTTAAATAATATTATTATATTTAACTAAATAATAATTAGGTTTGATTCTAAGTTTAATTTACTTAAAAATAATATTATTATATTAATAGAGAATTAATAATATTACTATATACAATCTTTATTTGAAAATATAATATTATTATATTTATTTAAAAATAATAGTGTTATATTTATTTAATATTAATAATTAATACTAATAAATAGTATATTCTAAGAAAATATTAATTTCATACTATGTTAATAGTAAAAATATTTAATTTATATTGTCCTTATCAACAATTTTTAATTTATATAATTAAAATTAAAAAAATGTGATGTTCATAATTAAGAATATTAATAATTATTATAAATTTAAAAATATAATAAAATAAATGTTTATTCATTAAATATATTTTTTATTAACTTTGTAATTAAAAATTATAATTCTTTACATAAGGATAAAATTATAATTTGAAACTATTTACTCCCAATCCAAAACAAAGTAAACACATAAATTGGATTCTGATCTCCATTCCATACTTTCATTCTAGTGCAAGTAAACAACCTACTCTCACTCTCACTCCACACTCTCAATCCTAGGATTCCCATTCCTCAGGATTCTCACTTCAATCCAAAAAATAAACGCTACCTTAATGTATTATACAATTCCCCATTAAAGAGTGGATCCTTTGGTGTGGGATTAGTTTCAATTTAATTTGTAATTATTATTAAAGAGGAGAAATTTTTCTTTATATTTTAAAAATTAATTTTTTTATTAGGTCTCCAAAAGCAGACATAAATGGGTAACATAAGTAAATAAATGCGGTGATGGGGGTATTTTAGAAACCCTAAGGGGATAAGTGATAGATGTCTTTAATAGTTGGTGTAAAAAACTAAGTTAATATATTCTGTTATTAGGAGGCATTTTCATATTTTAACAAGTAAATATGGTAATCAATCGTTAAGAATGAATCTTTTTAAAGATAATTTTAAAAATTTTAAAAATTAAAGGAGTAATTTTAAAAACACTAATTACAAGTTAATCCGAGATTTAGCCAACCTGAAAATCTGAAATGACCGAAATTAGTAACGAGTCAAAATTATGATAGACCATCCAAATTTGGGAATTCCACTCTCTTGACAAGCACAGTTAAAAAACAAGGACCCCTTCAACACGTGTGACAACGATCAACTCTCGTGCACGTCTCCCACCCCCACCAATCACCATAAAAATAAAAATAACGAAATTCAGAAAAAATGAACTCCAAATTAACATGAAATGCGCGCAGTTGGTGTCGCTGTTATTGCAACGAAAGCAGCAACTTCTATATATACATGCCCACTACACCAAAACACAACCTATGCTCTTATGTCATGAGCTCCTAAGTCCTAACTAATAATGGACTCATAATAATTCTAACAACTTGTTTTTATTTCTTGATTTTGTAACGTTAATTATTAGATATTCTTTTATTTTATTTTTTCTTCTTTCGTTTTTGGTTCTATATATTTAGGATGCTCCATGGCGAAGGGCCGGAAATTGACAACGAGCAGAAGCGAGCGGTATTTGGGAAGTTACAGCTACAGTAACGGTCAAGGGACAAACGGCGGCGTATCGGAGCTTGGCGAGGAGGATGTCTGGTCGACGGTTGATGACGTTGCGGACAGTAACGACGAGGTTGTTATAAATAATCCAAGAAACGAGTGGAGTCCACGCGCTGCGGGGGAGAGTAACGTGGGCTTTTCTACCAAGAGCCGGCGAAGGAACAACAGGGATGATCACCACGTGGGTGGCCTATCGCTGGCTTTTGATGACGCGGGCAAAACGTCGGCGTCTAGGATAGTGCATCAGTTCAGGGCGAATGACAGCATGGCTGCATCGCCACGTGGGCATCAAATGGCCACGTCAGCCCCGGTGAACGTCCCTGATTGGAGCAAGATTTACCGGGTTGACTCGGTCGACTCGATGCATGACTCTGATGACGAACGGGACATGGAGATGATTCCTCCTCATGAGTACTTGGCTCGTGAGTACGCGAGGAGCAAGAAAACGGGCGGCGCATCGGTTTTTGAGGGCGTGGGTCGCACTCTCAAGGGCCGTGACCTCCGGCGCGTGAGGGATGCAGTGTGGAGCCAGACTGGGTTTGACGGCTAAGCAAAATTATTTTCGACCAAAAAAAAAAGAGCTTCTATTATTACTATGATTGTTACATATACAGATTATCCTGAGCAATGATTCGGTTGAGTCAACTCAGTCCTAACCCATTTGACTCAGCAGGGAGTGAGCTCAAGCACCGTTCTGTCATGGATGGACTAGTGAGCTGACAATGAAACGTGGAATTTGTGGTCCAACATTTGTTCAGTGGCATCAAATCTTATGTGTCTGAAATCCTGAATCTTTCTAGATGAAAGGGGCAAGCGTAATATGGCCAAAATTTTTTGCACCCAAAAGATTAAATAACATATTAGTGCATGCATACGATTAGTAAGTCAATTATTACACTAAAAATCTCCCAGAAGCATAATTTCAGGAATTACACTCGGTTTTAGCACTTAACAGAGTAAGAAAAAGTAGTACCAAATGACAAGTACTTGTGAAAATTAGTTAGTGTAACCAAGTTACTCATAATTTGTGGTTATTGCAGTTGATGTGGCAGTGGCACATCTTGATGCCAAAGTTCCAAGATAACACAAGAGAGATTGATGGGGGTAATTTGGAAGACAGATCAAAGAATCAAATCTGAAAGTACAGAAATGGGTTAAGTGAACTTAAATGGGTAATAAAATTAAAGATATTGCAAACTGAAATTGGTGACAAATAATTGTTAGGGAGGGGTGGGGGACCAATTCAACTTCAGGAGGGTGACGGACTGAGAATGGGGGTCACATTGGGCGCAAGTTGACAAAGTCAAGTGTTCATAGAATAGAAATTGGGGTGATTTGATAAAAACAATGTGTGGGGTTCGGATTCATTATCATTATGACTTGCCTTTTGCAAGAAAAAGGACTTGAACCTTTCTATTGTGCTCACAACCCATATCAGTTTTGAGCCATTGGCTTGTTTTTTTGTTTTTTTTTTTTTTGCTTTTTACTTCCTCCACTCTTTGTGCAATCAACATATGCTATGCTGTGAGATATTGGATGTACATTCATTCAGAGGGCCCATATGTATGATCATCATCATCATCATCATCTATCACCATGATAAAAATAAATAAAAAAATAAAATAAAAAAATCACATTCTCGTATTTAGAGAAGGATTGATTAAATAAGATGTAACAAAACGGTAGGTCCAAAACTTGTAACCTAATTTTAGTGGAGGTTTTGATTATTATAGTCATTTTCATAACAAAAATGTTCAAAACTAAACGTTATCAATAGTTACTGTTGCTTCGAACCTAACAATCATGTTTCCATTTATTTTAAAGGATCATGGGATTCGAGAGTTATGATATAATCTAAATTTTGTCATAATTAATGGTGCATTTGGTAAACTGAATTAGCGGTATTATATTATAACGTATTGTATTAATATATTATTGTATCGTATAAAATGATATTATTTTATATTACTCTTAAAATTAAATTAATATTATTTAAATTTATTAATGTTTTAGGGTTAAACTATGTATTAGATAATTATTTACCTATATTAATATTTGTAATATAAAAATATTTAATAATATACTATTATTCTATAATATAACATTTATATTACAATATAACTATTTCTATACATTGTTATTATGATATAGTATAGTTTACTATTACATTGTAAAAATTTAACACTATATAATTTAAATAGTATAATATAAATTATATTATATGATAAAACAATATAATGTTAAACTAAAAAATAATTTTATATATTAATGACGAATATAATTGTTTAATATAAATTTAAGTAAATAATTAATGATTAAATAAAAGTTATAAACTTATTCTTGTTTATTAAGTAATAAATAATTAAATATAATTAATATACTTTTTGCGTAATTAAATAATTAAAATGATTTTATATAATGAAAGTAAAATAACGTATTATCATTTGTTTATTAAATATTTAGGTATACTACTATCTTATATTATTATTTAAATTAAAATTTTATTTAAATAATGAATATTTGATAAATTTAAATTTAAATGATTATCTTTAAAATATGAATAGCATTTTAATGCAATACAACCTAAACCTTTTCTTCTCTCCCCATGAGTTTATTTTATACACTTTTCATTATATTAGTCGCCTTTTTAATGCATAGCAATACAATTAGAAATTACATGTAAACATGAGTTAGTATAAGAACAATATTTTAATACAAAACAAGATAATATAATGCAAAGTGTTCAAACGTATCCTAAATAAGGAAATGAATCAAGTGGCCGGCGCCTAGCAGCAAAGTTGTGAAGATGCATGTATTTGTAAGAACTTAGAAGCAAATCGTGTTTTAAATTCATGATTATATAAGAAAAGCACAATTTCACTCATTAATTTATTCTCTAATTAAGAATATTCATGCTTATCTTGACCAATCCATTGCACTTGCATGTGCAAATATGTGCTCTTGTGCAATTCATTCACCAGAGAAGGGAGGAATTGGCCCATCTAGTACTCCATTTGGTCCTTGCAATAAAGGGCTGCCCGAGGCCAACCTGATAATACAAATAAAAGGCCCGAGTCTGATAAAAAGCCTGATTTTTTTGCCTTAGCCCGACCCTAATTTGGTCTGGAAGTCTGAGCCCCACCAAAATTTTTTAAAACTTTTTAATATTAAAATAATTTAAATTTACCTCCCCTAATTTATTAAAATTAAACATAAAACTTACTCTAATTAATATCTCAACCATAAAATCGTATAAATAACTAAATATAAAAAAAGAACCATGTTTAATTCAAATAAAAACATCCATTTTTTTTAATTATTAAGTGATCGGGTAGGGTTGAGTCAGATAAGACCTGAACCCTGACAAAAATTTAATCGGACTATAATTTTTAAAATCAAACCTAAATTTTAATCTTTAAATTTTAATCAAAACCCAAAAATTTAAGATCGTGTCAATTTGGCCAAAATTCAGGGTTGGTCTCTTTTACCAACCCTAGTCCGAAGAGAAGTATAGAGCCCATACTCACAGATGAATTATCGAACAACACACTTTTAAGGAGGCCTACGAAAGTCAAAAGAGACAACACACTAACCTCTAACATTGTCAATTCGGGGAGGAATCTCTCCTTCATGGCTACCGGAGGGTCCAGTCCAGTGTTGAAAAATAAGGCTCAGAATTGGGCACTCTAACCCCAAAAGCATACTGTGATCATTTCGTATATGCCTTCAGAAATCTTCAAAGTTATGGGCTGTCAGCAAGATGGAATCACTAGATAATTCATTTATTTAATATTAGATGTTAAGAGTAAAAACTGTGGTGCGTAGATTTTGAAACCAGAGAGATCACAGAGCGTTGCCAAAGCCATGGCTCTATATGCGTAGATGTCTACTACCAGCCCAGTCCCCTCCCCAACAACCAAAAAAAAAAAAAAAATGCAGGAAAATTTGCTCAAAAGCTTAAACGAATAATGAATACTTATTAATTAGAGAGAAGGGCTCTATATATATATACGGAAAGATACTACTTGCAAGTATATATTGCCTTCATTTTATTTTTGTCATGAAAATTTCATTTCATGGACCACTCGCACTTCCAATGGAGCAAAATGATATTTCTACCAACTTTACTTTTCCCTCTCGTCCTGTTGTTGTCAGCATCAAACATGAAAAATTTTATTTTGTGAACCTTAAGTTTTCTTTATATACATATCATGTTTGGGATTGGAGTACTATAATTTTTAAATTACAGTTGCTGTGAAAAAATTAAAAAAATTATAATTATAAAATAAAAATTAATAGTATGTAGTAAATGTTATTTTTAAATAATAATTTTGATAATTAAATATATAATAAAATTTTCATCATACAGGTAAACAATTATATTAGCATAACTTTTAAATTACAGCAGTTAATGTTTACCAAACACTGTACAATCTTAATCCCAAACAGAACCATATTAAATCATCCCCTCTATGGCCGCAACTCTTTGGCTTATATTTGTACAGTGAAACAATTAAAGTGTTCAATAAATATCATTATATGATAACTACGAGTGAGTGCAGATTAGTTTGGGTTGAGAAAATTCAAATCACGAGGTACATTCAAAGAGAGAGATTGTCATTGGTGAGCAAGAATGAAAAAGTTTCAAATAAAGGAAATTACTTCCTCACTCTATATGTAATCTTGTATTTTAATGAAATGCCTTAGATAAGCATCCTAGGATAAGATTAAGAAGTGATAATTAATTAGCTAATATATGAGTAGTAGCAATATGTATTTGAAAATAAGGGTTAAGAGTAACAACAGCTAACGTAACAAAAGTCCCATCTGTTTTGCAAGAATACGTATACATGCTGGTGTGTAAGTAAGTTTACAGCTAAGACGTGAGCAAACTTGGCACAACTTTAGGGCACGATTCTTGGGACAGCGTAAAAGCACCCAAAACAAGTGCAATAACAAATGGCCCAGCTGCGACATTACACAAACAGACAAAACACCTTCTAGGGGGTGGTGGTGGTGGTGATAAGAACCAATCAACTTATAAATCTTTCGGCTTCACCCTAAATTATCAATTATGCACCTCTGCCGGCTTGCCACATACCCCCACCACATCTCCCATTAAGCAACATTTCCTTTTCATAGCATTATTTTTCTCATCTTTTAAACTAAAATAAACCCAGTTTTCAAAAATAGAATAAAAAAGTTGGTAATGTGCTGCAAGTAATTTTTTTTTTAACCCCCTTTACTTATTGACATTTTCTTATTATATATTATATTGGGTATTAAAAAACAGAAGAAAACATATCATGATAAGAGCATCACCAAAACGCTATTCAAATAAGATTTTATTACTTATTTGAATAGTCATATCAATATTTACGACTCTAAAAGATACTCTAATTAAGATTCTTCAAATAAGAGATGATTCTCTCTCTTTAAATTTGGAGAGTTGATTTCTCAATCTTTGATTTGTATTTTATTATTTTTCATTGGAGAAAGAGAGAGAAGTGATTTAATTGCTATTGACTTTTCCCTTAAAAAAATAATTATTTGATTAAAATAATATTAATTTATTTCTATTTGAAGAGTCTTTTAGAGAATAATATATTTTTTCACTTTTTTATTTACCACATAAATAAGTAAATAAATATTTGAAGAGTAAAATTAATAGAGACTTTTAAAAATGCTCTAATAACAAGAACAAAGATTTGCCAAACCGAAAAACCCTTTTTATTTGAAATTAATACTTTTATTGGCATGATATCTTAATGCATAGAGTACTTATCTAAAATATTGAAAAATATATATATTACTTATTAGCATTTATTACAATAAATAATTTTGTTCCCTTAATTTAGAGGATAAAATGCCGGTAGGGTCAAAATAATAATGATGATATAGAAATAATTCATTCTCAAATTTTCTCTCAAAATCAAATTTCAGCTCCTCCACTTTAAGACTCAATATATATAATATATATATAACCCCTAATAAGAACACTTATAGTCTTTGTTTGTCCATATTCAACTCTCCCGTCATCTTTTTTTTTTAATATCCAAAACTTGAACCTTTTCACAAACCCAATTCCCAAACTTGAATCTTTTTCTTCAGAATCCATTTTTTTATTTTTAATTTTTTCGATTTAATCATCTTGATCTCATAAGATAATGGGTTGCTGGGGCAGCAAGGAAAGAGTTCCTCCATCTGATATGAATGGCTACAGATCAAGCACTGCTCATTCAAGTCATCAAGCAACTGGCGTTGCAACACAAACCCCTTATCAAACTTATCAACAACAGCAGCAGCAGCAACTACATGTGCAGCCTCCTAAAATGTCTGCCCCACAGCCACAACCAAGGCAGCAACCGATGAAATCTTCTGCAACAAGCACAAGGCCAGTGCAAATGCCAGAAACAGTGCTGGGCAAGCCTCTAGAAGACATTAGACAATTTTACACATTAGGGAAAGAATTGGGTAGAGGCCAGTTTGGAATCACATATTTGTGCACTGAGAATTCAACAGGCAATACCTATGCATGCAAGTCAATTTTAAAGAGGAAGCTTGTGAATAAACAAGATAGAGAGGATATAAAGAGAGAGATTCAGATAATGCAGCACTTGTCTGGTCAACAAAATATTGTTGAATTTAGGGGTGCTTACGAGGACAGACAAAGTGTTCATCTTGTGATGGAGTTGTGTTCTGGTGGTGAGCTTTTTGATAAGATTATTGCTCAGGGGCATTATACCGAGAAAGCTGCTGCCACTCTTTCTAGGGCTATTGTTAACGTGGTGCATCATTGCCATTTTATGGGAGTTATGCATCGTGATCTTAAGCCTGAGAATTTCTTGTTGTCTAACAAAGATGGGGGTGCTATGTTGAAGGCAACCGATTTTGGACTCTCTGTATTCATCGATGAAGGTGGTATTTTTTTTGTCTGTCTGTTAGTTAAATTTTCAGTTTCAAGTTTTAATTTTGTCGATTTCGCTTTGTAATATTTATGCTTATAACATTTGTTTTGTTTTGGGAGGCTGTTTGAAAAATTGTTTTAACTACTGTGACATTGTGAAATTTGTTAGGTTCTGTAATATTGAATTCTGTTCATTGGCTTGGATTTGTGGTAAAGAAGAGTTGAATTTATTGTAATCATAGGCTGCATTGGATGAAAAGATATAGTGGTCTAATTTTAGTCCCAACTGTGCTTTCAAGATGAGAGGCCTCTTGCTCATTGTCAGTCATTGACAGACAATTAAATTTGGAATCATATCCTGCTGATTGGACTTGCCAAGTTGTTATATTGAGAATTTTGCCTCACTGCTTGTTTTTCTTAATGCAGCTTCTTTAATCTTTTACTTTTGATGGCTTCAAATCATTTTTGGAATTTTACATGTTATGTGTAATTTAACCGTGAACTTAATTCACCTTGTCTGGATACTTATCCCAGGGAAAGTGTATCGTGATATAGTGGGCAGTGCTTACTATGTTGCTCCTGAAGTATTGCGGCGTAGTTACGGAAAGGAAATAGATGTATGGAGTGCAGGAGTTATTCTATATATTCTACTTAGTGGCGTTCCTCCATTTTGGGCTGGTAAAGGAGATGATACTTTTGTGTTGTTTTTTTGAATCCTGTCAGATTCTCTTGTCAGCTGCATGTTATCATTTATGATCAGTAATATATTCAATTTGTTCACATTGCAGAGACTGAAAAGGGAATATTTGATGCTATTTTGAAAGGAGGTGTTGACTTTGTAAGTGAACCATGGCCGTTAATATCAGATAGTGCCAAAGACCTAGTCAGGAAAATGCTGATACAAGACCCTAAAAAAAGGATCACTTCCGCTGAAGTTCTTGGTAATTAAATTAGCCCTGTTTTACTTAGCTCTACTGAAACTAATGTGTAAGACGAAAGTCACCATATCATGCTTTAGAGAAATTCTTAATAGTATCTTTTCAGGTCCATTTAACAAGACTTTGTTCCGTATAACTTGTCTTTTATTTCGTTTGACTGTCATTTTTTAGATTGAAATTCTTTTCACCTAGCTGTTGAATCATTGAAGAAAGAAACAACATTTTTATGGGGCAGTTTAAGGTTGAATTTTGAAATTTACAGCAAGAGCAAATAGCTGGTGTAAATCATTTTTCTCATTTGTCAGTCAACCAATTCTATCTTTTTGCTTTTATTTCGCATTACATTCATGCAACTTATGTGCTTCTGGCTAAAAATGTTGTAATCTGTATGGCCAGAGCATCCATGGATGAGAGAAGGCGGAGAAGCATCTGACAAGCCAATAGGTAGTGCAGTTCTATCTAGAATGAAGCAATTCAGGGCAATGAATAAGCTTAAAAAGATGGCATTGAAGGTAAACTATCAAACTGTGTTCATTTTTTATTTTCAGTTGAAAGAAAATTTTGATAAATTGCTACTTAAAATTCCCTGAAAAGGGTCCATTTCTTTTCACAAGTCTGATTTAAATATCTAACTTGATTCCTTTCTAATAAAACAAAATCCATGAAAGTGCTATGTACTATTTTTTTAAGAATTAGGTCGGGGGCAAACCCCAAATTGGTCTTTTAGCCCCCTACCTCTTCTAAGATTCAAACTGGTTGACCAGCCAAAGAAAGCTGCTTGAAAACCATTTAGTCAATCCCCTGGGGCCCTTGAAAGTGCAATGTTGGAATGATTTTTTGTTCATACTTCTGGTGAACGGGAACCCAGGGTAGATGAAATCATGATTCGTTTGTAATGCCCATTCAGCAAAGAAATCTGAAATCAGCATTCCATAGGGGTTTTGTTTTATACTATTACCACCCGCCGCCTCAGCAATCACCCAGCTGACAATGCTGCAGCTGCCATTATCCTCGCATCATCATCACCGCTGCCATCACTCTCCTTTCTATATTGTCACATACCACCAACTGGCTGCTGTATGGTATATGGATCTTCATCTAATCATGTTGGTGAATTTTGGAATTCATACAGGTCATTGCAGAAGCTCTATCTGAAGAAGAAATTAAAGGCCTTAAGACAATGTTCGCAAACATGGATACTGACAAGAGCGGTACAATCACTTACGAAGAGCTGAAGACGGGTTTAGCTCGACTGGGGTCGAAACTCTCAGAAACAGAAGTTAAACAACTCATGGATGCTGTAAGTATTTGAGGTCCCTACCACACCTCAAACTTTTGACTGTTGAATATTCTTCACTTTTCAAACTCAACTGGCATTCTCGTTATCACTGTTCAATAAATTCCAGGCCGATGTGGATGGAAATGGGACAATTGACTATATCGAATTTATCTCTGCTACAATGCATAGATACAGACTGGAAAGGGATGAGCACCTTTATAAAGCATTTCAGTACTTTGATAAAGATAATAGTGGGTGAGTTCTCAGTTTCCCTTTATTTGTAATAGTAGCCATCTTACTATTTGATCTCATACTACATTTTTAGCATTTCATCAAGTTTCAGCTTATAAACAATAAAGGAGCAGATAACCCTTTATTTTATTTTCCCATTTCTTTTTAAAAAAATATAACTGGATTAATAGTAACAATGTGTCCATACTAAGTTTCATCTAATTTATCTACATCTGTTCTGTATTATTTTTCTCTCACCACTATCAAATGTCTCAGATGTAAGAAACGTAATTAGATTTCATGAATAATTCTTTCTTTTTCCCATGTTCTCGGCTGGGCATGTTTCCAGTTTTAAATCAGTGAGTTATATGGTTCGAGCTGTAGTAACTAATGAAATCTGAGGTCTGCTTGGTTGACTAATAAATGGGTAAAATTAACTGGGAAATTCTGGAGAAATTATTATTCACTCGAGTGTTATCCGAATGTCTTGTATGACTAATTAAATGAACTGTGTGATTGTAAACTTTCTGGTAGATACATTACAAGAGATGAGTTAGAAACAGCGATGAAGGATTATGGAATTGGAGATGAAGCTAGCATCAAGGAGATAATTTCTGAGGTTGATACAGATAATGTAAGATTTTACGGATTCATAAACTTTAAAGATGTCTTAGAGAATCATTACCAGTTCTGATGCCAATTGAACTTACAGGATGGGAGGATCAACTATGAGGAGTTCTGCACAATGATGAGAAGTGGGACCCCACAGCCTGCAAAACTCATTTAAATGCCTAATCAATCAAGCGAGCTGCTTGATTATGTTTACAGTATCCATAGAAATCTGGACATCCTTCACTCTTGTATTGCTTTGCCATCCTCAATTGCCAAGTTTGGCTGTTAAAGCTTGCAAGGCTACCGGTTTATCTTCACTTGTTGCTGAATTAGTATTTGTGCATATCTTATTCTCTAGCTAGCTTGACCAGATTCTAGTGAACCTACAAAGCCTTTAGGGAAAGAGTTACATATTTGTGCCCTGTGGACACTGAAGATATGTTGCTGATTTTATTTCCTTGATAATTCTATTTTAATTTTGCACCCGATGTTATTGATCAACTCATTGAGAAACCAAAGTGATGTGGTTATTTGCACTACATTAAGCACTGCTTAAAGTTTTGAGAAACCAGAGTAACTTTCACTGCTTAAAGGGCACTTAAAACAGAATATTGGGTTGTTGAAACCAGAGCAAGAAGATCATGATACTGTATGTTACATCTTGCCACATATTGTCTTGCTCCACTCCCATGATTTCCCATTTCAAAAGTCGCCAAAAGAACTTTAGACAAAACTTTAGACAAAAATAAGAAATATTTTCTTACTAAACACACTCCTCAAGACAAAAATAAGAAATATTTTCTTACTCCAGCCAACTTGCAATTCTTTTGCTACAAGCTTCTATAAAATATTTGTACACATCAATAAAACTAGAAAGCCAGTTATCAAGGAGTCGTGTGTACTCATTACAGAATTCTTTTACTTTTATCCAACACTTTTTTCCAGGGAACCCAATGAAGAATAAATAAAGCTTTTGTTTTCCTTCAACTGATCAACCCTGAAATGTAGAAGCATTTGCCTTGCCCACATCAATAGACAATATATGCTTTTGAAAAATGATACAAACAAACAAGGGCTGAATTGTATCTTAATAGTATCAGTAATTAAAATATAAAGTTGCCCATTTGGGTTAGCATTTGTTTAAGATTAGAAGGATGGTATCCAAGGTTTAACCTCATATTCTCCTGACACAAATTGCATTAGAGACAAGCATTTAAGTTACCTTTCCACGTGAGGTCGTTTTTGTATATTGTTATCTGTACCCCATTAAGCAATAAGCATATTTATTTGCACGTGTGCACACATTTTCTATATACCTGGGAAAAGCCAAAGGCTTCATGTCATATGGACTCGATAGTCGAGACAGGCTGCAAACTTTCTAATCTTTTTCTTCAATTAATCATAGCCATAACCCCATTCAGTCAGTGATTTTTTTTTAAAAATTTTTTTGCACGACTTTACTGATAATTAAAGCACAGTTCTTTTCAGGATGCCCAAAGTGCAATTTACTGTGACAAGGGAATCTGTCGACTGTCGATTTGAAAACAGGCTTTGGCAACATTTGCTATCCCAGCTGCGAAAGAATAGCTGTTAACTATTGATCATGACATTCTCAATTTGGATTGGGTTTATCTGAGTTAGGTTAGGTAAGTGATTATTTTTTAACATGTTAATTAACTAATCTTTGGTAAATTATAATGCTGAAACAGTGCCTAGGATGCTCTAAGCTTTGCTTCAGAATAAAAATGGGGCACAACCACGACACTCAGCACAAGAAGACATTGCTGTTGTTATTAAATCTTGCACGAACTGTTTTATCAAATAAACTTTAAGCGATGAATTTTAATGAATTAATTGAATAGTTGGATTATAAGTGATAGGACAAAGACAAAGCTCCAGCTCAGATATTAAGCATAACTTGTACCCCATCTTCTAGTAGATGCATTTTCTCTAGAGGATCATTTTCTACATTTTTTAAGAGCTACCTCACATGAATGTAAATAAAAAAAATTCTCATCAATTCTAACGTGTGTGCGTTCTTGCTTCACATATGTTGTACTATCTAATAGCCAACACCTTTAATTAACACCTCTGTTCAGGTGAAGGTAAATTTCTACAAAGTGAAAGGAATATATTCATCGAAATTGCTAGTAAATGAAAATGGTAAAATCATTGTTCATCCGAGATTTTGTCAGTATTTGAAAACATAAAAAAAAATAAAATTGAATTTATTCTAGGATCCACCGATTATTTGGAAATTGTATTACGTTCTATCTTAAGGTACATTAATTTTTTTTATGATGTCACAGGTAATCGAGGGGGAAATGAAAAAGAAAAAGAAAGATAAGAATCCAGTAAAAAGGAAAAATGGAAAAGAAAAGAAAACAGACAGTTGAGATTGAAAGAGAGAGAGATAGAGAGAGGCGCACGTGGGATTGCATGCCTCACTCCTCGCCGTTGTTGTTTCCCTTTACAAACTTCAAATATTGCTGAAACCAAAACTTTAAAGATTTTCGTCCTTCTTCATCAATCATCATCACTGTTTTGAGTTAAAACACTGCTTCTTGTTCTTCTTCTAGTTTATAAATATAAGAACTTTTAATTTGCTAATTAATATCTTTCCGTTCAGATATTATAAATCATAAAGCTTTGCATGTTGCTTGAAATTAAACTTTAGAGAGTTTTGACTTATATTGATAGTCATCATACATATAAAGTAATGTTTCAACATTGCTCTCTTTTGATGACATTGAAACACAATCGTTCAGGCAATGAAACAACATCTTTCAGAATCACTTTTTTGATATCTCCTTGAAGTGAAATACTTTCGAATGTTAGGCTTTGTACTGCACTCCAATTTCTTTTTTTTTTTTTTTAATATTTGGAGCATTTCTTGGAGTTTTTGATTAGTGAGTACCTTTCATTTTTTTAAGCCGGTGTATTTTGAAAAGGGTATTTTAGGGGGAAAAAAAATTAAACATTTGTTCTTCAATGGTGGAGCACCAATCTTGTGCTGGTATGATGAATGCTTCTGCATTCTGTGGCATAGAGCAAGAAGTGAAAGGAGAGGGTGTTAATGCTGTTGCAGAGATTTCAGCTGAGTTACAAAAAGAGAGACAAAAGAATGCTCTACTTATGGAGAGAATATCGTTGCTTGAAGCTCAAATACAAGAAAGAGATAATGCAAGCGTATGATTTGCATACTTTATATTTGTGATTCTTTTTTATTTATTTATTTAATTTTTTTGGGGTCTACTTTCTTGGCTTCTGCAATTAATGCTCTTTAATATTAGCTTGATTTTGAGCTCATTAATCCTTTACTTTGCAGCTAAAGCATTTGAGCCTTGTTGTCTTCTAATTAAATTTTTATTGAATGGCTCTTTCACGTGGATTAGGTTATGATTTGATCATCTTCATTCATATGAATAACTCATCTGTATTTGTTTGTGAATTAGTTTGATCAGAATTGTGTGGAAACTTATGTTGCTATTAACTGAGCTACCCAATAAAATTCATATGGGGGATTATTGTTGATGTCTGATCTACTATTTTACATAAAGCAGTCACATTCATCATTCTTGTATTGTTCTGATTTTAGTCCCAAGTCTCTCACCTTACGCAGTTTAATTTGCTCTTTGTTAAATGAGCATCATACTTAACAAAACTATTAGCAGCATAAGCAGTGCATTCCTGAAATTTTGATTATGTATGTCTATTTACACATATGTAGTTTTAATATCATTAGCAATGAATGTATAGGAAACCATTAATAGCCATCTGCATTATTACTCTCAGGGCATCTGTCTGACTGCAACAGAAAGGTACATCAGGAAATTCAAAAGACAGAAGATAGAAACAAGTGATCGTAATGAAGATGGAAAAAATATCAACAAAAATGAAATGGCATTAAAGATAAAACATGAAAGATGCATGCGCTCTACTGGTACAAATGTAGAAGGCCGATTAGTCAACTGGATGAGCATGGATGAGACTCAATTTTCGCACTTTGATAAGATTAAAGATGGTGAATGTGCTGCAGATTGTGATGATGATACATATGAAACCGAGAATGAAGACGATGATTGTTATGAAGAGGATGAAACTAAGGAAAATGACGAGAATATTGGAAGCACTAATAAAACAAAGGAACTGCATCTTGAACAAAGCTTCCATCCAAGTGCTCAGAGAGAGCCAATAGGTCCTCATGGAAGCCAAGTATCAAATGAATGTACAATCGAGAATCGAAAACCACCTGATGTAGAAGCAGTGCACAACCAAGGGAATCCAAGAAAAGTTAATAAGGAAGAAGTTATAAAAATTGGAGAGGGCAAGGCACCAGAAGAGATTTTTATCTCCAGGAAGGAGGTTTTTAGTGCAGGTTCTGGAAGCATACCGGTGAATAAAAAGCCTGCAAAGGTTCCATTCTGTCCGAAAGAAGTAAAGAGAATTCTTGAATCAGACTCCCTGTTATTGAAAAATGCTCAGTCCCACACCATTAGAAAAATCTTAGTCTTTGCATCTCTTGGTATAAGGCATGGATGTGAAGATATGTATGAGTTAGACTTCAATCATTTTAGCATTTTGAGGAAGGGGGAACCATATGTATCTCCAAAGAACCCTGGGGTAGGCATTTTGCAAACTTTTTGTTATGATTTGCTTCAACAAGATAGTTTATTAGGCATTAGCTATTGAGAGATTTGAGATAATTTTTACGTTTCATGTATCCTCTGTCTTACTCATCAGTTAAATACGCTACTCGATCATTTCTTAGCAGGAGCATGTGCTATATGAGAACCTTGGAGTGAGGAGGAAAGTTTTCTCTCCAAATCGTCAGAACCCAACACTGTGCCCTGTTCAAATTCTCGAGGAGGAAAAGGCTATGCGTCCGTCTGATCCTAGCTGCCCCTCATGCTTGTTCTTATGCATCAAGTATGGTGGGAGGACAAGAAATCTTCCCCAAAATGAGTAAGTACTACTACTACTTCCCCAATTTTTTCATTTTTATACGTACTATAACTGAGAAGAGGCAATGAAATTTCTTTTTATAGTCCTGAATTATCATGCCTTAAATCCTTACCTAAACAAACTTGACCATCTTTACAGCTAGGGAAGCTTGTGTCTTCAGTCAGGCCTTCCAAAAGAACTGAGACGTTGGTCATTTGATTGTAACTTGTTAATGTTGTGCCCTTCCCTTAGACTAACCTACAATTCTGATTTTTTTCCAGATATGTCAGGCAGAGAATGGGAAGAAACAAGCTGAAATCTTTTGGCCCTCTTATGTGTCAAATGGCAATGCTAGTCCATGTTCGCAGCGGGAGCTTCTTCTTCAAGGCCCTGGCCATCACTCTTTTGTTCATGGCCGGTTTTCCAAATGACCTTGTCCAAAGGGAAACAAAGTACCGAAATCTAGACCTGCTGCAAAAGTATTACAGGTATAAGACGTTAAAAGTCGTTGGACATGTAAATTGGTAAAATTCCTCACATGCTGATTAAACTTACCAATACCCTAACCCCGTGCAATTCGCCTAAACGGCTTTGTGTACTATTTTAAGCAAGCAGCATAATTGTAAGGTGATTGATCCCTAAACAAATGAAAATCTATGTAGATTGCTGTGTTACATCAGGGCATTAAACTTGAGATGTAATCTCCTCATTTCTTGCTTTAACGCACTCTTCATCCGTGGCCTAGTTACTCTTAGCAGTAAATTTTTAAAAGTTTAATGACTTCACAGTTCACACGACCTTGCTGCTGCAGGACAGATGATGATGCTGAACGAGAGGAATTATTTCTTCCACATCAGACAGCTTCTGATACTGTTAAATCTCAACTCTTACTTGTTCTCTTTATTAAGAGTTGTTAAACAGTTTCTCAATAAGTTTCTTGCTTTTCCAGCAGGCCAGTCTTGGTTCTCAGCAGTTGATTGCAAAGACAACTTCAACAAAATCTAAGATCAGGAAACAATCAAAAACCACAAGTAAGCCTCAAAACATGCCAAGATCCTCAATTCAGCAGCCAGCACCTTCAACCACTATGCCTCCTATCCAGTTTGGGCTGATGGGCTATGCGTCTATTCAAGCTAATGCCCTGGCAGGATTTCAATGTATGCCATCTCAGACTCATGCAGATACCCCAGTGATTACCAGTTCTGACACCAAAGTCTCCTACCCCAATCAAACCCCCTATCATATGTTCCCATCACAGGCCACAAATACATTCATGCCTATGTTATATTGGCCTCCACCAAATGCATTTCCTCCTGGTTCCTACACAGCCCCATATGGTTACCAATCTTTTCCATTTCCAGCTAATGCAAATTATGTATCTATCCATCCACAAACATACAATAATAACCTTCCCTCCTGCAGTCCTTTTATCCCTAAGGTAGTCGAAGCTACTGCAAAGAACAATAACGTGGCCTTGGAGGAATCTGATAGTGACTCAGATAGCAGTTCAAGCAGCACATATCCGAAAGAGGCAATAGCAAGTTGCAAGTAGTCTAATTGAATTTTTGTAAATGAGCCTCATTGGAAAATAAACTTAGTTAAAGGAAAGCAATCTAATTCCTACTGGGGCAAGTGTAATTTCTCGCTCCTAAGTTTTTAGAGCCTCCAGTCTTTGCATCAGTGAAGTATCTATATGAATTATGATCTCAACTTTTGCATATATCCGAATATCATGGTCTGTTTTCATCAGTAGCTTAAAATTTAAATCAATAACATAACTATATTGAAAATGAAAATACAAGACGATTGCTTATAATCACTGAACTTTGTAAGAGGGACAGCTACATGACCACTGTTTGTGATCATCAGAGCACTATTCTTACTTAACTGCTACAATATTCATAATATTTGTTTCCACAATTGCATTCCAATGGAATATTACTTTCAATGTGGAAATGCAACATTAGAAACTTAAAAAGGAAGGTAACACCTTCCAAAGTTGAAGCGGAAATTTCCCCAGTGAGCGCATTGTGAGTACAAAATTCATAGTTCACATCTCTTGCATTCTCTCTTTGACCCTGAGTGAGTTTTTTGCCCATTGCTCTACTACATTCTGTCTGCGCCTATGCAAGAGGATTATACGTTTCTCCACCTACCGAAAGATAATAGCTTATTGCATTATAGAGCTATATTTGCTTACATAAAGGCACATTTTTTTTTGACACGTTGCATAAAGGAATCTTATCTCTCTCTTTCTTTATCCTTTTGCTGAATTATTTGCCATGTCCTTTAGCTAAATCCGGGGACCAACTCAAAAACAAAAAAATATAAAAGGACTCCGGGGACCCGTAGGTCACTTGAATACGACACTACCCCACCGCTAGGGATGGGGGTCCTTGTCGGTCTTCAACTCCGTTGGCATCACGAGAGTCTTGAGAGTGAGAGAGAAGTTTATTGCCATTGGCATGAATAATCAATTATCATCATTGTATAAATCCATGCACCATACACCATCACCACCATCCATGCATACATACATACATACATACATCCCACATCTACATTGCCATTACTAAATACTAATAACATCATGCTCACACCATCGAGGACAAGGAAAGCCTAGGCTTAAACATTAGACAGTACATCTAAGGAACATAGTAGTAGTAACACGAACATCTTACAGGAAACAAACCCATCTAGAAAAACCATCTTATTGGGAGCTCATCTCACACTCTTTTCTTCCTCATAGAAGAAACAAGGAAGAAAAATTTGGAGCTATTAACTTGTTGCAGCAGATACAGCTGTTAGCTAGCTAGGACTTGTCGTGGAGCTTGTTGGCAAGATTGCAAACCTTTCTGATCTCACCCTTTGTACCGGTGAGAGGGTTGTTCTCAGAAAGGATAGTAATGGCTCTTGAAAATTCCTTGAAGAAGTAGTCTTGACTCTTGGCCATCTTCTTAACATAAGGTCTTGTCCTCTTGTCGGTGGCTAGCTGATGATCAACCATCATCAAGCCCTTGCTGTCCAATATGTTCCTATAGTAGTTGTTGTCCAGCACCATGGGTGTGCCACGGTCATTCCTCACATACTGAACAGCCTTGGGGTCTGGGATTGCATCAGGACACTTATGGAGCATATGCGGAACGTGGTCAGGGTTCAGTGCAGGGTCAACTTCTGGGTACAGACGGTGCACCAGCTTCACACAATGAGTTCTGCCAACACTGTGAGATCCTGATGAAATAGACCAACAGTAGTAATTAAGACCTAATAATTGTTATTATAAATAATCTTAAATTACTTCTTTTTAAAGTTTAAGAAACTCGGTCGTTATATGCTTAATAGTCGTAATCGAAGCATAGATTAAGGGGAAAAAAAAAATTACCTAGCAGAGCAACAAGTCCAGGGGCGTCAATGCCAATGGCTGCAAACCTCTCAAGAACAACAGACATGCTGTCATTGTGATCTGGGAGATACTGCTCAAGTATCTCTGCTCTGCTTTTTCTACCATCTCTTCTTCCTGTCTTGAGAGGAATGTAAGGGCCTCCAAGCTGAAACAAGTTTCAGACACCATCAGAAAAATCTCATACCCATTGTCCATTTGGAGATCTAGTGAAATTTAAAAAAAAAAAGTGTTTTTTTTTCTTTAAATAAAAAATAAAATACAAAAATTGAGTGATGAAATGGTGGTTAATTAAAGAAAAAAAAGTGTACCGCAACAACGCCATCTCTACCGGACAGGACAAGAATATCAGCACAGGAAACAACACCAGGGCACTCTCTTTCAACAGCTTCTTTGATGTTCTCAATGTACCTGAAGTTCCTCATACCAAAGCTCCTGTCCATTTCCTTCTCAGACAAGGTCTTTCTTGTCGAGTCCAGAAGCAGTGAAGCATCACAAGACTATGCAAACATGCAAAGAAAAGGAAGGGTGGGTGGGAAGCAAGCAATTAATTAGCAGCATATATCTACAGAGCACGTAAAATAAAGTAATAAATATTAAAAAGAGTGCATGTATTATAATTAGTAATATATATGATATATGATAAATTAATTACCTGGACAGCACAGTCATGGAAAATGTTTCTAAGCCAAGAAAATGCAGTGTTCTTGTGGCGCTTGTACAGAAGCTTAACTTGTTCCTTGATAATGTCCTCGGCCTGAGGGCATGTATCCTTGTAAAAATTCATAACAAGACCTGGGTCCTCTTCATTTTCTGCCAAAGCAGACCTCAGAGACACAGCTGAGAAGGAAAGCAAAGCTAAAAGCAAGAAGACAGCTTTCGTACCCATTGTCTCTTCTACTCTTCACTCACTAAAGGTGACCAACCTTGGTTTAGATCTCTCTTGATCCTTGGCAATACCTCTCTTAAATAAATAAAGAAGTGAGGGCCACTTTGGAATGGACAATAATAAAATATGACACAGTTGGGATGGTTATAAATTGAAGTTTTTCATTTATTGGGGTGATGACTCAGATGCTTTTGACCATGTGTAACATTTATTTTTAACCTCATTTTGTGTCGAGGGTTGGGAACCCCTTGTTTTGAAGTGAACAGAAGATGCTGAAAGCAATAATGACTCACAAAACTTTGCTGTTTTGGCGTCAATAAATTGAGTTAGGGTCTCGCTAGCACTTGATCCTACGGTCTTAGATGCATGCTCATCGATCCAGACCTAGACTAGAACTAGAAGTTCTCGTGAGGAGCCTTACTCAAAAACAAAATGGCATGCATGATGATTAAGATTTCGGGCAGCAGCGGGCAGTGAGTGAACATCAATATATGGGATGGGTCCAAAAACATTTATGACTCTGCCTTTTTCTTTCTTTATTGGATTGGGACTTGGGAGCATGATCAGCCACTAGCCAGCCTTAGAAATTGAAATTGAAATTGTAATTGGATTGCTAATTCTACTCTTTGTTTTCCTTCCGCATTCCTGCGACCGACACTAGTTGAAACATAACAAAAGACAAACAAACAAACAAGAAAAGAAATTAAAAAAAAAGAAGAAGGAAAATTAGTGATGGGAATGGAGGTTGAAACAATAAATTCATCCATGGCCAATAGCTAGCTGCTAGGTCTTTTGGATTTTTTCCTTTTTATTTTTTGCTGGAATTTATTTGTGGAAGCAGCTTAATTATATGTTAATGAATAAGAGTTAGTTCATTGATTAAAAAAATTGCTTCTTTTGAGGGTGTTGCTTAAATTTTGTCAAAGCAGAGGAAAAAAAGAGCAGCAAAAATAATACCAGAAAAAGGTGAACAAAGCATCTCTAATTATTTACCGAGTATGTAGTAATTTTGTGTACCTTGAAAGGACCAGTTAACCAACCGTTTAAAGACACTTAGCAGAGGGGCGTGACTAGAACTTTTTTTTCAATAATTTTGGCAATTGTTGTTGTCTAATGTTGCCCATTTATGAAAGCAACAAATTTCTTGTGAAATATTTATATAGAAATGCGCTTTCAATTTAGAAGTGAGATGCAAATGCACAGCTCCAATGATGATATAACATATACCGATATTGCCAAATTGGTAGATAAGAAGTTCTTTTCTCCGTGCCACTCAATTTAATAAGCCAAGGGGGTAAAAGGGTTTATTAAATATGAAGTAACGTAATGAAGGCATATGGAATCCGAATTGTTTACAAGGCAATAATACATTTTTTTTTTTTCTATAGACTGATTTGGAATTAAAGAATGACAAGTTGTTTATTCGGCTTAACAACGGCTTTGACTTAATTTCGGAGCCAAGCTCTCTTCAGTTACCCGCAATGCCCTTCACGATGCCTGATTTAGTTTACATTGGAGATGAATTAATGAGCCTCTAATTTTATTGGTTGTTAAACTAATAATAACCCAATTATGTTCTAAAACTGATATCAAGAGAGAGGACATGCTCTCAAGTTCTCAACTCGATTACCATGCTAAGTAAGTTGGGTTCACCACTGAAAGTTGATGGAGTTTTTGAACAAGATGGTATTGCTAAATGGCAAAGCGGCATTAGGGTAAAAATAGTGAGCCGAGTCAGGTGGAAGGAAGCCAACAAAACTGGCCACCGACACTTGAGTATCACTATTACATCACCAGTGCTGTTTGATTGGCATGCAATTCTAAAATCTTCGCCCCGGCCCTACTCCGTGGCTGTATCTTAATCAAACCTTGGAGTATTTTTTTTGGACTCCATTAATTCGTTGCCTCTTTTCTGCTTTGAATAAAGTGCTTCATTAAAAACCTATTTCTTTATAAATAATTAATCAATTAATTAATAATTTCTAGTATAGATATTCTCGAAAGCATGAAATCGAATCACCATTGCATAAAGATCCACAAATATGTATTAATTAGTCATTTAATGTAAAACCACGCCAGTTTATCTGTTACTCATTTTTAATAAAATTATGATTTCTCTTATACATAGACATTACCTGATGATAAGTCACAGCAAATGTAAAAATACCCGTGGGCCATTCATTCTTTAAAATAAAAATAAAATAAAAACAGGGGTAAATCACGCAAATTAATTCGGGTATAATTAAATAACTAGCCAAAGGGGAATATTTTCACTTGGACCCGGACCACCCTGAGGCTTCGAGGAAAGTCCAAAGATTAAATTCTTCAATACACCCCCGCTTTCTTTAGTCTTTACGAAGTGGAGGCAATGATGATGATCACAGTACACACAAATAACTTATCTATGGAAGCCACACAAGTACAAGTGGGCAGCAACAAGAACAACTTCCAACATTTTTCTGTTTTCCCTATTTGAAATTTCATCGTACCCTCCATGAACTTAACTGATGTCAAATCTATTACATATGCTCCTTTTATGTGTTACAAACAAAATTTTCTTTCGTGAGTAACAGTTGTCATTCATCATCATTTTTACCAGTTGGGTCCTATATTCCAGCATTCTCGTCTGCGGGACCCAAAGGAATTGCAGGCTCTCGACGATACCTTGGCACTGCGATATCATGACAATAGTGGATCCGCTGAGGACTTTCCATGTGAAAATAACCCCCAGCTCCTTTTATTTCACAACATTGTGCTGACAGGCAGACTCATTCGTCATCCACAAGTAACTGCATGTTTCATTTTATGCTTGGATCTGTCTGCATCTAACATCTGCAACAAGATGGCGAATATGGGGTGCATACCATTTAACTCTTTCAATATGTTCAAGAGTAACTTCCCATCTATGACCTGCAAACAACCAATGTTGCCCTAGGTATCACAATCTCCAAGCCATGGTGGAAGTGACCCATAAAATGCAACATTTAACATGTTAGAGGAGTCATGATAATAGTACCTTCAGATCTAGCAATTTCATATATTGATTTTGATACATGTTCAGCCCACAACTTCTCCTCAGAATCCTTCACATTCCCGTGCACATGTAATGTTCCCCCCTCACTCCTGCATTATCAGTTACTAATTAAAATAGAGACAGGAAAAGTGGGTAATAGAGAAATATGGAAACCTTGAAACGACTTTAAAGAGCTCAAAAATGTTTAATTGCATATTCAGATCAAGATATTTATAGTTAGGATACAACACCTTAATGCCTGTACAGCAGTAACCCAGCTATTCTCACTTGTTGGAATAAGACCAAGACAGACCCGATTGGCAACTCCCTGAAAGGACAATGATTGTGGTGAATCACTCACGGTAATCCTGAGATTAAATGACATGCTACCTAGGCTATATGATCCAATTGAACAAAACCAGAATGCTATTCAACACAAGAAAATCTGGGTCTTCTACGTTGAAAGTTAAAATCAGGACCTAGTGTCTGCAAATGTAAGACCAATCTAAACTAAATCCATACAATTTCATAGAGGATTTTGACATGGCACCCATCCATTAATCAGCCCCGACCTTATACATTATTAGCAGACAATCTTCCATAACCAAGTTGTTGTAAGCTTAGTCGATCCATGGATTACAAATATTTCTAATCATTTTTCTCATCATCTTGTTAGGGCCTGGAAAGAAATTATTCCGGTTTAGCTAGTAAGTGTGATTATAGAATAAAAGTAATACACTATTTAACAGAGAATAATGAACATACTTTTGGGGCTGTAAACCGGTTATCCCCTTCAAGTACAATACAGTGATCAGAAACAGAATTGGCCTGAAGATTATGTTTAAGTGCCTCAACAGCACACGGATTCCATTCACAAGCATAAACTAGCCTTGCTTTCGCCCTGGTTAATCAACATGATCATCCAAAATAAACACCAGCAAAATATAAGAATGATCAACCAGTTTAAAAAATAGTAAGATGCACAATGTAAATACCCGTATTAATTAAAGCTCCTGGATCATAAAGTTTCAGAAAAATATGTATCTACGGGAACCATAAAAGAAATCAACATTGCTTAGCCTGTCCCTAATCACAATTAAATTGTACATTGCTGGAGACAAATAAGAAAACTCTATTTGGAAGCAATAACCTCCCAACTTCCATCACCTTAGATTCAACACATGAGAGATGTCTGGTCATAAAAGACTGATGATATGAGTTCACCAAAACTTATAAGTGCGTGTATGGTACTGTGGGAGAGAGAAGTCCTAAGTTCACTGAAATTATAGAGCTTGGCATTAATGAAGGACTGAGACAACAATGATTATACCATACCTGACAAGGAATGGCAGCACAAAATATCCAATACCAGCAAACAGATCCACAATAACTTCATCTTTACAGTCTAAACGGGCCATACGAAGCTTTTCAGAGAGATTTCCCCAGGAGAACATGCACTTGGTAGCATCAAAGGAATAGAGAATACCATTCTCACAATGTTTGACCCAACCATTATCTCCAACAAGAATCTCCAAAGCACTATCCCTCGTTCCAGTCGGTGCAACTCGACCCTTAGGAAGTTTCAACAAACTGATGTAATGGATATAGGATCACAAAAGTTCATAACAGCAATTAGAGGCACAAAGCAATTTTAGTGAGTAAATTTCACTAGATTTACTATGACGTACCCTATCTGAACACAGTTTATGACTTTCTAGCTTCCTGAATTTTTATTTACAATATAAAGGAATAGTTGAATAACATATCATAATTTTTTAAGCTGACAGCAAAAGGTAAAATTATATCAATGCCATTCTCATTTATTATGTACTTTGATAAGTTCAAGAAATGCATATAGAAAAGAATGTGATGTGAATTTAGAAATGAACATGATTTGGAAAAATGCATTTAAATCACTTCAAAGGCAGGCATCAGCAAGCTCAGCATAAGCTTTTATGTAATACATGCAAACAGCTTACTTGACGAGCAAGACGAGAAGTATTAAGTATCTTGGCAACAGCAGGCCAGAGCTCGCCGCCAATTGAGTCCCACACTGGATCCTTGAAGGATGTCACTGGAAGCACAACAATATCCCCCAACCGTTCCCATCTGATGGAGACAAAAGATGTTAACAATTCATGGCCATTAGATCCACATAAAGAACCATAAATTTTTGAGAGAATGATCATATGTCCCATCTTAAGTAGACATACAACTACCGAAGAAGCAAAGTTATGAGGAACAAACCTAGATGGTAGCTGCTCTAAAAGCCTCGCTGACAGACCTTTTTGCTCGATCAAAGAGGCTACAGCTTCAGTCATTGCTTTAAAGGGAGACTTAGGAGCTCTTTTGACTTCAACAGCTTCATCCATCTGTTTAGTGGCACCACATTCCTTAAGAAAATGCAAGGCTGTTGCACAGGAGGTTTCAGCGAGCAACACCCCTCCTGTATATGGTTTAGACAAATCAATAGTATTCAAACCTTCTGATTCACCTCCAGAATGAAGCTGCTTTTCTTGGAATATAGCACAAAATTTTTCAGTCACAGGAAAACATATACGTTTTCCATCCTCCTGCTGATGAGGCTTCCTTCCAAGATCTAACCATCCAAACTTCTTCAAAATGTCCTTCCCAAACTTTGCATACTTTTTATCAAGTTCCACTACCCAGTGTGAAGCAGCCATCTGATGCCCATCATTTACAGGATGTTTAGCCTCAGAATTGAAGTCAGAACTTTTAGTTAAAGTCTGTGTGTTCCCGAGTTCTAAAGCTTGGAAGTTAACATTCTTTTCTCCTGTTACCCCTTCATAATGGTGAGTGACAAGCTTTTCTCCCGTCTCAGGAGGCATGTTACAGTCATCTAAAGACATAAGTGGTACAGAGGACAAGTTGATTTTCACTGGCTCACTGAACTTTGTTCCAAAAGCATAGCAAGCTGCACCACCACCAATCATAATAAGATCATCGTCAACAACGTTGGCTGTAGACCGTACAAATAATTCTTTGCACACATAATTGAGCTTCACGTGTTTCCAGATATGGAGCTGGAGATCAAGTAATGACAACTCTTGATAATTTTGTCTAACTGGACAACCCCCAAAGAGTCCAAGATAATTTTTGTAAAGGAACATTGTGTGGGAGAACCTAGCATGTGGACTTCTTGCTGCTATATCTTCCTTCTTCCATAAGCATGCATGAACATCAAAAGTGTATAAGTCCCCGAGGGCTTTCTCCCCATTGTACCCTCCAAACATGTATAACCGAGAACCATATGCCAACATTGCGTGAGAATGACGGGCGCATGGCCTTTCCCCATTAATTAATAATTCCTTCCACTGCAGGGTATCAGTGTCGAGCACATGCAAAGATGAAAAAATTGTATCATTGTTAAGTCCACCAAATACATATATCTTTGAGCCTATAACAGCTGCAGCATGTCGATGCCTGTATAGAATACATATAAAAACACATGGATAAAAAATTAAGAACAAATTGGTATAGATCATAATGTGGACAAAAAATTAAATATCAATAATGAGATATGAAAATTGATGAAGACTGGTAGAAGGAGGATGTACTAATCAGCTTCCAAGTACCAAGATTGATAATTATCTTCTATAATAATATATGTAGCATGCACTATTATGCCAAAACAACAAGCATCAAACAGAGGTAGGAGCATAAATGCGATGAAGAAATCACCTGGGCTGAAAGACACTGCCAGAACATTCTAATAAAGTCCATTTACTCTTAGCCATATTGAAAACCCACACATCACTCAGTATGTTCAAAGGATCAGCCCTGCCTCCGATAATAAACATGTGGTCTCCAACCAAAGAAGATGTGTGACCCAAGCGTGGAGATGGACTGCCCTCAGTGTGAATAGCTTTTATCGTTCCTTGTAATGGATCAAGCAGCAAAAGATCATTTCTACGTGCATGTCTTCCCATACCCCCAAAACCACCAAATACAAGAATCTGAGAGTCATTGATCGAGTTTCCAAGGATGCAAGCAGAATGACCCCAAAGGAATAGCTTCTCCACAGGTTCACCAGCAATCACTATCCGGCTAACTGATAGACCGCAACTAGGAACTCCTGGTGGCCCTGTCAATGATTCAAAGACTCAAACTTGCTGTCACATTAAAAGGAAATGTCTCCTGCAATCAAATATATGTTAGTATGTAATAGCGCTGCTCAATGAATGTACACACAAGACTCTTATGGTTCTTGCATCTTTGCATTCTCTTATACACTCTTTAAGGGTTCTGTTAGTTTATTAACCTGCGAACTCAAGCTCACAACAAAAAGAGAAATATAAGAATTAAAACACAGATGGCACAAAGTTAACTCCGGTGAGCAGGCCAGTAGCTTCAATTTCACACTCTTGCAAGAATTTTACGAGGAAACACGCTCAACATGTTATTGTTTTAAAACATTTGTTCTTTTGACAAGTTAACCAAAACTCTAGCACAGTCTCCATGGTTCGTCATTTCTATATCTTAACACTACCCTCATGTAACACGCATTCCATCAAGAAGTCACATAAATAAGAATACACTACCATGAGTGTCTTAGCAAATTGCAATTGCAGTGCTGTGATATGAAATAAAACAGTGAGCACTTCAGTTACTGCTGAGCTTTCAAAGATCAAAAGTGACGAAGCAGAAGCACAGCAGTTACAAAATATTACCATCAACATTCTTCTTCAGATCCCCGCGATCCTGGTGTTCGTCCTTGCTGGAAACAGAGGAACCCACCATAAAATTAAAAGCTTGCAAAAAACCGTCAATCCTCCTGCTATTAGCTTCCAATTTCTGATTAGCAATCCCAACAAGAAACCTCACATAATCTTGGGACACTAAAACGTTGCCACTCTCTCCTAAGGGAACCTCAAGCCTCAAGGAACACCGTATCCCAACAATAACGCGCTTCTTGACACTCGTGACCCCGCTCTCCCTCAACCCAGAAGATACCGCGATAGAAACCAAAGCCTCAGCCGACTCAACATCCCGGCACTCCACCGCCACAATCAACGGCTCGAAGCGGAAAACGAGCTGGTCCCGAGTGGGGGAGGACGGAGTTGAGTGGGTGGGGAAGAAGAGTAGGGAGAGGACGGAGTCCACGTCAGCCGGGTCGTGGGTGATGAAAAGCCACGTGCCGCCTTTGGGTTTATTGACGGGGTGGGAGAAAATGGAGACACGGCCGGAGCATGAGCTGGTGGTGTAGTAGTTTGGGTGGCTGTTGATCGCGTTCAGGAGAGGGATTATGGGCGTGTCTAACGTGCCTTTCGGCGATTTGTCTGTCGCGGACGACCTCAGTGACGCTAGCGTTGCTGCTTTTCGTTGCTCGAACGACATGTTTTCCTTCTTTCCTGTCTGTGGAGAGCGAATAGCCGAGCGGGCAAAACCCTCGTTAACTCTCCCTCTCCCGGGCGGTACTTGCTGAATGGCGAATTGAGAGCGGCAATTTAGACATTTCGTCAAGCCATGTTAGGACCCTTGCTTTATTAAATTATATTGAATAAGGTCACAGCCTATTCATTTTCGGCACATGGGTCCATAACAAAAAATATAGCCTCCTCTCAACCTCAACTAACATGGCTAGACGAGTTTTTGAATTAAGGATCTTTTAAAATATTTAAGTAAGGGATAATTTAAAAAAATATAAGAAAAATATGCATTCTAATGTACTATAAAATAAAATAAACTTTTTAACACTCTTAAAAAATTTCTCTTAAAACTCATTTTTAATTGCAAATACTTAAATAACGTTATGCAAATTAATTCATCTATTGTTTCGAATGGTTATTCATTTTAATACTTAAATAAATTATTCTTTAAACAAATTTTTTATACCCACATATTTTATAATTTATATTTTTATCTTTAATTTTAATTGAATTTTTTAAGAAAATTATAAAAATTAGAGTTATGAGATAGAAATACTATAAAAAGAAAAAATTGAAATAAATTCAATATTTTAGGATTTGTATATAATTTAAAATGAAGTATTTTTTTGACAAAATTCTATAGAAAGATGGTTAATTTTAATATATATGAATTTATATTTTATGAAAAGATATTTTAGAAAATAAATTCAAAAGAGCGTGATCGTTGTCGTTGTCTTTTCGAAGGGGCTTTTCGTATGGCCCACTAAACGAAGTGTCCGTTCAAACCTCTTGGATCCAAACCCAGACAACCCTAAACCCGTTGAAGTTGATTGGGTCTTGGCGTGGGGCGTCTCACGCTAACATGAAGGTGGATTCGAAGGACAAGTAGATTAGTTAGTTTCTGGCAACAGTTTGTGCGAAAATTGAAACCGGTTTCCTGTCTTCCCCCCCAAAATCAGTTAAGCCGCTACTCTGTTTCTCTCTTCTCGTTGCAGGAAAGAGGCTTCGAAGGTAGCCTGTTTCAGTCTCTCCGTTTCTTTGTTCAGTTAAATTTCTGATTTTTATTTCTCTCTTCGCTCCTAACTATTACTTTAGTGTTCTTTTGCATGAGAGCCACTAGGGTTTATTGCTCTGTGCAATTGTGATTTTTGTATATTCAGGCCTGTTTACTCCACTTTCCCATTATTAGAAACTTATACTGAACCAGGTTTGCTCTCTTTTGCTTCTTCATTGCAGAGACTGTTTCATTTATGAATTGGGTTTTGAGCATTCTATGTTTTCAGCCTTTTGTAATTGTTTGTACAAAAGTAACAGTCCTTTAAGCCGAGCGTTTCACGTGGGTAAGCAATTTGCTAACCCGAGTACCGAAGATATTGTTTTCAGAGCAATTTGTGTAAATTTAAGGCAAAGGAAATGGAAAATTTTGGAGCAAATGGCTCCAAGTCTCACAAATTCATTGGTAAATCGTGTTGTTTCCGAGTTCCGAAAGTCACCCAAGTTAGCTTTGGAATTTTACACTTGGGTTGGAGAGAACAACCGCTTTTCACACTCATTAGAATCTTCTTGTGCTATAGTTCATTTGTTAGTCAATTGGAGGAGATTCGATGATGCATTGTTGTTAATGGGGAATTTAATGAGTGCAAATAGTGTGTCCCCATTGGAATTTCTGGAAGGTTTGCTTGATAGTTATGAAATATGCAAGGCTACTCCGGCCGTGTTCGATGCCTTGGTTAGGGCTTGTACTCAAATTGGAGCCACTGAAGGTGCTTATGATGTGATTCAAAAGTTGAAAGTGAAGGGGCATTCAGTTTCGATTCATGCTTGGAATAATTTTTTGAGTCATCTTGTGAAGTTAAATGAGATTGGTAGGTTCTGGAAACTGTATAAGGAAATGGTGTCTTGTGGATATGTTGAGAATGTCAATACTTTTAACTTAGTTATTTATGCACTTTGTAAAGAATGTAAACTAGAAGAAGCATTATCATTGTATTATAGGATGTTGAAGAGTGGCATCTGGCCAAATGTTGTTTGTTTCAATATGATAATTAATGAAGCTTGCCAGGTTGGTGACCTGGAATTTGCCTTGAAGCTTTTTCGGAAGATGGGAGTAATGTCAGGAGATAGTGTTTTGCCCAATTCAGTGACACACAATTGTATCATTAATGGCTTTTGCAAATTAGGAAGAGTAGAATTTGCTGAAGAAATCCGTTATGCCATGATTAAGGCTGGAATTGACTGTAATGTAAGGACCTATGCAACTTTGATAGACGGGTATGCAAGAGGAGGGAGCTCAGAGGAGGCACTGAGGTTGTGTGATGAAATGGTGAAGAGGGGCTTGATGCCTAATACTGTGGTTTACAATTCAACCATTCATTGGCTTTTTGAAGAAGGAGATGTGGAGGGAGCTTTGTTTGTATTATCTGACATGATTGATAAGCGTATATGCCCTGATCAATTCACTTACTCTATTCTCACAAAGGGGCTTTGTAGAAATGGATGTGTGAAGCAAGCTTTCAAATTACATAACCAAGTTCTAGAGGAACACATGGTAGGAGATGCGTATTCATACAATATCCTTATCAATTATCTCTGCAAAAGTAATAATTTAGCAGCAGCAAAGCAGCTATTAAGCAGTATGATTGTTCGTGGCTTGATTCCTGACATTATTACTTATGGTACTTTGATTGATGGGTACTGTAAGGGAGGCAATATAGAAGGTGCAGTTCAGGTTTATGAAAATATGAAAAAGGTGGAGAAAAAACCCAACTTGGTAATATACAATTCCATTATAAATGGCTTATGCAAGGATGCATCTCTAGATGCTGCAAAATCTTTGTTAGAAGCGTCGCAGCGGATAGGTTTACTTGATGCCATAACCTATAACACCTTGATAAATGGATGTTTCATCAATGGGAAGATTGCCGAGGCATTTGCTATGTTTTCTGAAATGAGAAATGTGGAGATTGCAGTTAACAAAGTTGGCTACAATATATTGATAAACTTTTTATGCAAATTTGGGTGTTATCAACAAGCAAGAGAGCTTATGAAGGTGATGATTCTGCATGGCATTATTCCGGATTATGTAACATACACTACTCTTGTTACCAGGTTTAGTAAGAATTGCAGTCCAGAGGAAGTGATTGAATTGCACGACGACATGGTGCTCAGTGGAGTAAGTCCTGATAATCAAACATACGATGCCATAATTAGCCCTCTTCTTGGAGAAAAAAGTGCTGAGGATCAAGTTTAACTGGATTTGCTTTTCAAATGTTTTGCGATGTATCTAATTCGTGGGAAAGGAAAAAATTAATATTGCCATTTATTTTGTTTTCAATTGCATTTAATTAAATGAATAGAGATCTTAAACTCAGATTGTTATATTGCTCATCTCTCTTTTAAAAAAAAAAAAAAAACCCTTTTCCCCTCTGTTTTCTGTGCCTGAGAGTATAACTTTATGACTGCATGGTTGCTGCGCCCATATGATCCATACATAGTTCTTAATTTTGGAGTGGACAGATATCCTGCAAGGTGCTCCTGTCTGTTTACTAATGTTGGAATTGACAATCCCAAGAATAATTGTGTCGGTGTCAAATTCACCCTCATTTTTCTTCATTTTGCAACTTGTTTTTCATTTTCCAGTAAGGGAAGGATTGATATAACAACCATTGCCATTTGCAATGAGAAAAACAGAAAATATATCAAATGGCAGAATTTTTTCTCAAAGCGGCTGGGGGAGTGATCAGGTAATTAGATATTTCAGATGGGCCCCACAATGAAATATTGATTAAAAAAATAAAATAAAAAATGAATTGAATCAAATTCATGTCCCATGCAATCTCCAACGGTCAAAATCCTTATCTAAAAACCTGATCCACTTCCTCCATCTCCCTCCACTCGTTCCCTCTCATTTCCTCCAAGCCAGAAGAAGCATACATGAAAAAAAGATAAGACTTCATGAAACAAACACCTAAAACAAACCAAGCCCACAAAGCGGACTCTCTCTTTCCCTTCTCTTTGAGTGCTTAGACTCTCTCCTTGAGCTCCAACAATCCGTTATCAGTTATCACCATGTCTTGCTCAAACCTAACTGTGTGTCGTGACACTTCTTCGCTCTCTTTTGGCTCATTTCTCAACCCATTTAGGCCTCCTCACAATTCAACCCCAAACAACCCTTCTAGACCTTCATCAGTTACTCCAATTCATTGTGGTCTCCGCGAGCTCAGAGAACGTATTGATTCTGTAAAGAACACACAGAAGATCACCGAGGCCATGAAGCTTGTGGCCGCTGCTAAAGTCAGAAGAGCTCAGGAAGCTGTTGTCAATGGCAGGCCTTTCTCTGAAACTCTTGTTGAGGTTCTTTACAACATCAATGAGCAGCTTCAAAATGAAGACATAGATGTTCCTTTGATCAAAGTTAGACCTGTCAAGAAAGTTGCTTTGGTTGTTGTCACTGGTGATCGTGGTCTTTGTGGTGGTTTCAACAACAATCTTATTAAGAAAGCTGAAGCGAGAATTGCAGAATTGAGGACTCTTGGACTTGATTACACTATTATTAGTGTTGGTAAGAAGGGTAATGCATATTTCCTTCGTAGGCCTTATATTCCTGTTGATAGATTTCTTGAGGGAGGTTCATTACCTACTGCTAAAGAAGCTCAGACTATAGCAGATGATGTGTTTTCACTCTTTGTTAGTGAAGAAGTTGACAAGGTGGAGCTTTTATACACAAAGTTTGTGTCTTTGGTTAAGTCTGATCCTGTGATTCACACTTTGCTTCCACTATCACCAATGGGAGAGATTTGTGATGTGAATGGTGTTTGCGTTGATGCTGCTGAGGATGAGTTCTTTAGATTGACAACTAAGGAAGGAAAGTTAACTGTTGAGAGAGATGTTGTGAGAACTGAGACTGCTTCTTTCTCACCCATTTTGCAATTTGAGCAGGACCCAGTTCAGATTCTTGATGCTCTTTTGCCCCTCTATCTAAACAGCCAGATCTTGAGGGCTTTGCAGGAATCCTTAGCCAGTGAGCTTGCTTCAAGAATGAGTGCCATGAGCAATGCAACTGATAATGCAATGGAGTTGAAGAAGAACTTGTCTATCGTCTACAACAGGCAGCGCCAGGCCAAAATTACTGGAGAGATTTTGGAGATTGTTGCTGGTGCCGATGCCTTAGTGTAAAGAATTATCCGGGGCTTCTCACATCTTACTCAATTGTCCATCTTTGTAGGCAATTTTACGACTGTTTCCCTTATTGATTCAAATATGCTTGGTTTACCAGGAGTTTATTCAGAATTTACACTTTTTCACTGTAATTCTCAGCTAATAAACTTTGTCCACAAATGAGAAACTGGCACTATATCTTGCAACAGAAGAGCTTTCTACTTATATTTGTATGTTCTACATGTTTTCACCCCGGCTAGTTCACTTGTAAACTACTTGCATAATTTGGATGGATATGTAATTCCAGGCTCCCTTGGTCAGCTCTTGGATTTTGTCATTGTTACCGTAAGTAAATCACAGGTAATTCTTGTTTATATTACATTTGATTCACTCTAAAAGATTCTAGTCTGAAATTGTTCTTGCCATATATATATGGGGTGTGTTGACCAATTGAATCTGAACAATGTTATTAGCAGGAAATGTCTTCTGCTTCGTTCAAACTTAGACCCATTTGAATCATAGAGAAGGTTGAAACAAATCGAAATTCATTGATTACTCGAGTAGATTATGCTTAGTATTACGCATTATGAGAGTTCTCCGCAACCCTAATTGGTTAGCAGTAAGTCTGCAAGCGTGATACGACTTGCATATCCATATGATACCTAAAAGAAATTGAGAATGTAGATGGTATTGACGTATGTGAGTATATCAAATTTAGAATTCTAAACATGAAGTCATTTATGCAAAATTAATTTATTCTTTCTGGTTACAGAATCAAATAACACTTGGTGTCGTTCAGAAGGATCCTAATCCTTCACGTTAATGAAGATGTGCAAACCAAGTCATCGTTTTCGCAAAATCAAAATGAAACGCAAACGATGCAATTGCATGCGCATGCTTAACATGTAACACAAACCAGAAAATTCACAGGAAAAAGGGAGATATAATAGCAAATTAGCAAATTGAAATAAATAAATAAAAAAGCTTCAGTAGAAGGATGGCAAGCATCTGATTCTGACCACATACAAGGGTCAAGTTTGATGAGAGAAAACACAGGCGTAATAGCCACGAATTTCTTAGTTACTGAACATTGATGACTTTTGTTGATTCTCAGACCAAAAAGCGTGGGATATTTGGATCGGCACAATATTATACCTTTGTTTCTTTGTCTCCGCAAGCCGAAGAATTATGTGGCCATATGAACAAGTCATTGTCGCCCGACTTTGCAGTGATCTTGTTGTTTCTAAGTCGATGCATGCAAGTGCCCCTGGTTTCAATTACCTATATAAACCTCTTCTTCCTCTTTGTTACCACCTGCTTCGTATCACTAGATTAATTTTATTGTGAGTGTATATGAGAAACAGAAATATTGTGACTCGTTTTTGTGTAAAAAAGTGGGGTGGCAGTTGCTGAATAGACAAGGTTTGTCTCAAGTTAATTTCTAATAAGGTAAACGCCCCAACATTTGGCTAATGCGAAGTTGTTTATGGGTTTTATTAATGCAATTAATCGTGTTTATTAATGGGTTATTATCAAACTTTTTCCTATTCTTTTTAAGGCAGCAAATTAGTCCATAAGTTACCACTTGTCTCAAGTTAGTCTCCGCCATCCAAGTCTTTTACCTAAATTTAACGTTATATAGTTAGGGTTAGTTTGTTAATGTTATTATGTTATAACTCTTAAAATAATTGTTGTCAACTGTGCTGCAAAATAATGGTTGTTAACTGTGCTGCAAAAATAATCAAATGTGAAGAGAATTGGTTAAAAGTTTAATAATTTTTTTTAAAAGTGCCGTGAATTTTGAAAACAGTCACATGTGTTTAGTAAGCCTCACTTTTAAAATACTCTAAGAACGCAAATGACTTAAATCTATAAAATTTATTTACACATGCATTTATAGATATGTGTATATGAAATAATTTGTTATTTCAGTAGTAGTAGTAGTAATAATAATAATTGAGAAGGAGAAAGCAAAAAAGAGAAATATTATTTCTATTATTAGTAGTAGTAGTAGAGAGAGAATGCATGTTTTATTCTTGATAACTGTCATATTTACCACTACATCCTTGTTAGATTTTTAATTTTTCATTTCATCCATTATGTTAAGAGATAATAGAATTTATCGTGAAAATAAGGATAAAACAATAATTGAAAGTGTCATATTTTAAAATTTAAAATAAAACATGACACTTATTGGGATCAAGAAAGAATGAAAAATATAAGTACTCTTGTTGTAATTACATAAGACTAATTCTTTTTATTTTTTTTCCTTTAATTTTGACTCCCAACTTAGAAAATATCATGAAATCTTTAAGGAAGGGTAGAATAATAAATAAATAAATAACAATTAACTTTATATGCTATCTCCTAATGAGAAGGATGAAATAAAAAACTAAAAATGATTAAGAAATAAATGAGGAGTAAGGGCATGTCGAGTAAATGGAATTGGATATTAGTGACAAATTTGAGGCAAGTAGATTAATGATTTAACGTGTTAAGTTCGAAAACTATGGGGATGGTTTTGATAATAAGCAGCTAGATATTTTGAAGTTGATTGAAAAAGAAACGTTTTTTATTTATTTATTTATTTTTTTTTAAGCTCGGATTGAAAAAGAAACTTAACGGTGAATATAGCGTACGTAGCTCAATCTTAAAAGATTTGAAGAATACGAGGTATTATTAAACTCAGAGAAACTCAAACACACCAATGACGATGAGGATTCAGATTCGCATGTATTGACATGAGTGAAAAAGTTTTTTTTCTCTTTTCTTTTTCACTTTTGAAGCAGCTAAACTTTAATAACACCACCAAAGCAAAAACTAAAAGTAATTTTGTTTAGAAAATATTGTCTTATAATTTTATTTTTTTTTACTGTATTAACATTTTGTTTCTTCCTTTCCCAGTCAGAAAATAATGATAAATCCAAGAGCCAACGTCATTTTCACTTTTTTTTTTTTTTTGGCTTTATATGGTTATCTAAATAAAAAATCTCATATATGTTGTTTCATAAAATCATACCATGTATTTTAATTTAAGGTATTCTTGGCCATGTGATTGTGAATAATAAAGTAGAAGTAGGAAAAATATACACTCTAATATCATTAAAATTATTATTGATATGATTGCCATTGAAAATTTTATATTACTAAGAAATAAAAACATGTTGCAAATGCTGCTATCAGAAGAATAATTGCTTTCTAGATCTGTGGGCAAAAGGAAATATTATTACCGCTGAGATGATACTTCAGATTTTACCACACACGTGGACGGTAGATCTAAGTAACAGTAAAATATTAATAAATAATTAACCGGACAGCCACGGGTTAAAACGAACACTTATCGCTTCCTCAACCGACCCCATGAACATTCCCACAAAATGCTAGTTACGTGGCGCCTTCTTATTCGACTGTCAATTCCGGCTTCGATTGCACAACCGGTCGACTCATTACTTGAATATTAGCCTCTTAAAATCATGGCTACTCAGAAACATTTTAAAATTTTGAAATTATCACAAGCACTAATCGCCCACTTGCGCGTCCGCATGTATTAAAATATTCCACCTTGGTCCAGCGTTGATCTCCGAATCAAGTATAACGGAACGGTTGATGTGATGCGATTCATATCAATGTGGAAAGATGTCGAACAGGGTAAGTTTATAGACACTTATGGCTGAGACTTTGGGACTCTTTTTACGTCAGCCTGGCCGTGACACTAGAACTTGTCAAGTTTGTATTTTTATTTAAATTTTTTTTATATTTTTTACCAGTTACTAATATTATTATTATTATTTTTGTTTTCAATGCACAATTATAGAGGAGGAAGATGGGTTTTATGTTTGTGAATTGATCAGTGACTATTTGATTGCTGTGGTGAAAGAGTCCAAAGAACTCAAGCTTCAGTTCAACAAGCAAACATTCTTCTCTTTACTCTTTAATTAAAGCCATCCATGGCAGCTGCTGGCTTACAGTTGCAAAGTTCATTGAGTTGCAGAGCAGTGTCTCAGGAGAGAAGTCTATTCAAGTTCAAACCTTCAACGGGTTCCTCTGCTTTTGTCAAAACAACACAAGTAAGTTGGTGAACGGTGCTTTTCTTGATTTTTTTTTTTTAATTGCTTTTCTCCAGTTCTGTTTTTTCGTTATAGAATTTGCTTATTTATTGATTTTCTATTTGAAATCACATTGTAATCATCAGCATCACATGATCATTTTGTTCTGATACACGCTTTGCTCTTCTGGGTTGCTGATTATATTATTTTTGTTTTCATGTTATGCCTCTGGTTTGTTCATTAAGTCTATTTTGTTTTTAGTTGGGTATTTACTGCTATACTACTTTTATTGATTTGAGTGCAAGTTTACGATTCTGAGAACGACTGTAACAAATGACACTATATGCTGTGCTGAATACTAAATTTTGAGACTTATGCTTTCAGTTTATTACATGGCACAATGGATACTCCACGAGAGGATTTTCTCATAGGATCTATGCTGCTTCAGGTTAGTTGTGGGGTTATTCCTAGCTGAGCAAGTTTACTAGGAATTTGACTAACAAATTTATTACTTTCCATTGCATTTCTAAAATTTTGTTTGTTCTGCCTACTGCATAGATTTTTCAAGGAGGAGACAGAGAGGAGTCTCAACACCAAGGACTAAAGATACTGGTTCTAAGGGACTTACACCGAAAACACCTGTGGGAACAGGCATCCAGAAGAGGGATCAGAAGAAAAATGGTGACAAAGAGGGTTCAGGCACACCAGTATCGGGTGAGTATGGAGGGCCCACCAAGAAGACTCCTGCACCTACAAATGGTGTGGAGAAAAAACCTGCGGTTGAACTTTCTAGGGATAATCAAATTGGGGAACAAAATGTCGATATAACAGAAAAGGAAAGTGAGAACATACCACGAACAAATAAAGATTTGATAAGTGCTAAAACCAGTCAAGTAGTGGGAAATGGAAGTGTGGGTAGAATTGATGATGTGCTTCAGAAGAAAGAAACAACTCCCGAATCAGATATTAAGAATGTGACAGAAAAGTCAACTTCAAAGAGAAAGCATTTGAATCTTAATAAGAGCAATGACAGTGTGAGGGATGAAAGTATTAAGGCTGATATAAAAGCCTCTGAAGATGCTTCCCTAAAATTAAAGAAGGAAGTGGAAGAGAATTTGCGTAAACAGGAAACTGAGAGGCTTGCTGATGAGAATTTTCTCAGACAAAAAAAAATCTTTGTTTATCCCCAGGTGGTGAAACCCGATCAAGATATAGAAGTGTTCCTTAATAGGAGTCTATCCACTCTGAAAAATGAACCAGACGTTCTCATCATGGGAGCCTTTAATGACTGGCGATGGAAATCTTTTACATTCAGGTTGAACAAGACCCATCTCAAAGGGGATTGGTGGTCTTGTCAAGTTCACGTTCCTAAGGAAGCATTTAAGATAGACTTTGTGTTCTTCAATGGGCAAAATATCTATGAAAATAATGATCAGAAAGATTTCTGCATTGCTGTAGAAGGTCTAATGGATGCTTTGGCATTTGAAGATTTCTTGCTTGAGGAAAAACGAAGGGAACAAGAAAAACTTGCTAAGGAGAAAGCTGAACAGGAAAGACAAGAGGAAGAACGGAGGCGAATAGAAGCAGAACACGTAGCTATTGAAGCTGATAGGGCACATGCTAGGGTGGAAACTGAAAGGAAAAGAGAGATGCTGCGAGAGCTTAAAAAAAAGGCTGCAAGGTCAGTTGACAATGTTTGGTACATTGAGCCCAGTGAGTTTAAAGGTGAGGACTTGGTCAGGTTACATTATAATAAACAATCCAGTAGTCTTGCTCATGCTAAGGAGCTTTGGATACATGGGGGTTATAATAATTGGAAAGATGGATTGTCCATTGTCGCTAGGCTTGTCAGTTCAGAGAGAACAGATGGTGATTGGTGGTATGCCAAAGGTATATGTAGACATATACTTCTCAGTTGCTTTTTTCTCCTTGCACTTGGAAGTGTTAACATAGTTACCTGGATTCATTGGGAAAATCTAGATGACTATATTGACTTGAAATCATGTTGCTTATCAGCTGTTGAAAGAGGGGTGTTTTTTTAGGAACAATCTCATATGTCTTTTTGTGAACAAGTTTGACTTTAGAAGGAGGGTTAGATACTTCTATATGATTGTGAATGATTTTTCATTCTTGTTGCGTGCTCTCATGAATAGCCTTGTTTTGGTGCTAGTATTGCTTCTTATACATCATAATATGAGCCGCTATATTTTCTGCAGTTTCTGTACCTGATCAAGCCCTTGTGTTGGATTGGGTCTTTGCTGATGGGCCACCTAGGAAAGCTATTGTGTACGATAACAATAGTCGTCAAGATTTCCATGCTATTGTTCCAAAAAGCATTCCTGATGAATTATACTGGGTTGAGGAAGAGCGCCAGACATTCAAGAAACTCCAAGAGGAGAGGCGACTAAAAGAGGAAGCTGCTCGTGCTAAGGTCAATTATTTGGACTCTGCATCGAAAAACATAGAAGATGAAAACTTTTTCTGATGCATTTCTGTGACAACATTTGGGTCATTATAAAGTCAACCAGCGTATCTTCCCCTCCCGCCACAACCCCCCCCCCCCAAAAAAAAAAGCATGCACCAGTCAAGTTTTCATTTGGTGGGTTCCTTCCAGTACTTCATCTCCTTGTGACAACTCTGAGATATTTCTTCTCTTGTTTCAGGCTGAGAAAACTGCACGTATGAAAGCTGAAACAAAAGAAAGAACGTTGAAGAGGTTTCTGTTGTCCCAAAAACATATAGTTTATACCGATCCTCTTGACGTTCAAGCAGGAACTACTGTGACAGTGTTTTACAATCCTGCCAACACAGTTCTCAATGGGAAATCCGAAATTTGGTTCAGATGTTCATTTAATCATTGGACCCATCGCATGGGTATACTGCCACCTCAAAAGATGGTTCCTGTGGAATATAGTACTCATGTTAAAACCACTGGTGAGTGATCAGTTTATGAAAACCTTTTTGAAAATTGCTGTAAGATTTAGGAACTGTTTAGAGTTTACTTCTAGCTATCTCCTTGCTATGTAGGGGGCTAGGTTTTTCTTTCTTGTCAGAATAAACAAGTGGGTTTTCTTTAATTTTCACAACACATCTCTGAAGAAGTCTTTTGTCATTTTGTGATTTTGTCATCAATTTTTCAGTTGCTTCTTATTTTAAATAATTTCAGGACAGGACAATAAATTAAGTTCTTGATGCATGCATTACTCTTTAAAACTTGTTTTATACATGCGACACGTATCCCCTTTCTTTAAAGTCCATGAATGGTTGTTATAACAGTTAGCTGGTTTTTTTGGTTCTTAAGAACAAGGATGTAGAACTCTTAGATATTTGTAGGGTGGGATAGCATTTTAGATCCAGAAGAAATTAGGCCAGCTTCTAGCACATACATTTTAGGTTGGGTTGCATGGCTTTCAGACGGACATTAATTTAGTAGCTAAATTACTAGGTCAGTGAATCAATTATCTGGCAGAAAATTATGGGGGGGGGGGGGGGGGGCAGCATGATGCCAAATCATATTATATTAAGAGATCTGTCATTCAAGCAAAAAGGCCTCACTGGTTTTGAGGCATTTTATGCAATTTTTTTGAGATTCAAGGATGTGGGGTTTTTTGTGG
>NW_006262688.1:35357893-35393815 GCF_000493195.1 Citrus x clementina
TGTGTCTGTGTATGGATATTTTGCACATGAAGCCCTACTCATGTCTTTTTTATTTCCGTGTCCTTTGTCATCTCTGATATCTCTTGCAGGTTGGAGGTCTTGGTGATGTTGTCACTAGTCTGTCTCGTGCTGTTCAAGATTTAAACCACAACGTGGACATTATTCTTCCAAAGTATGACTGTTTGAAATTCAGCGATGTAAGTTCAACGCTGTTTCTTTGACCAGATTTAATTTCAATTTTTTTGTGCATATCCTTGTTGATATTTTGGTTTGAAATCTTCACGGCAGTATCTTTCATGGAATCGTGGAATTAGGAGTTGTCCCTCACTTTTGGTTTGAAGAGTAAACACTTTGGTGGTTTCCTGTGACTGGATTCCATTTCCAAATTGAAAATTTTGTACTTTTGCACTTATCTTAGTTTCTTCATAGACAAATTTAGATCATTAGTGAGACAACCTCTGCTTTCTGACTTTTGTCTATCTTTCTCATTACATATATGTGGAAATCCTCACACTATTGTTGGTTGTTTACAGTCTTTGGTCTAAGTTTTAATATGAAATGTGATTAATTACTTGAATGTATTCTGAATAGGTGAAGGACTTAGGGTACAATAGAAGCTATCACTGGGGTGGGACTGAGATAAAAGTTTGGTTTGGGAAGGTAGAAGGCCTCTCAGTCTACTTTTTGGAGCCTCAAAATGGGTAATCCTTCACACCTGACGCCTCCTTATTCTCTAAACCTACTGTGATTCCTGTCCATATTTATACTGTATTCTTGTGCAGTAGGCATATATGCATCCAGATTATAATACTTGGTTTGAACTGCTTCTAGGTTTGAACTGCTTCTACTTATATTCTTTTATGATCCATGTATATCTGTGTACTTCTTCTTATAGTAAAGTCTATTGATTATTCGTATATTTATGTTAATTGATTTAGTTTAAGTAGTGCTTTTAAGTTGTTTCACTCACTGCAATAAGCTTATTTGTTTATTATCACAAGCCTGGATTGGCGAAGTCAATCTGCAATTCATTAGGTCTGTGCTGGCTGTTTTACTTTTCCCAAAATGATTAGCTGCTACTATATTGCACGGGTGAAGCTCTGAACTTTATTGAGATTGAATAATAAGAATGAATTTGTTTGAGATGAATTTTACATAGGAAATTACAGTCATGAAGTCCTTTCAAATAATACCAAATGGTACATAAAGTCCCAAAATTACAACTATATATTATGTGGCCACAAATCATTGACAGCATTAACTTGGAGGCTAAAATATTTTTTCCAGTATATGATCCTAAAGGTTGGGTTGAGTGGTAGAAGACCCTCTGATTCAACCATGAGGTCTCGGATTCGAAACCCCTTGGAGTTACCTATCTGAAAATTTATAATCCCACGAGTTTTCTGGCATCCAAGGTTGTGAGATCAGGTGGTAGTCAGTTTAGTGTATATGCATTGATGCACAATATGAAATCTCATTTTAACCGATCATGTTTGACCTCCTTGGCTCTTTTGATACACGCTTGTGGTTTCGAGCTCAGGACCTATTCTGCAATGTTTGTTTTTATTTTCAAGATCAATTTGTTTTCGTTAATAGCCATACAACAAAGTTCTCCACAGAAATCCTCATTGCGCGTTTTTCTTTTAGATTTTTTTCGAAGGGATGTGTATATGGCTGCAACAATGATAAAGAGAGGTTTGCCTTCTTTTGCCATGCTGCTCTTGAATTCCTGCTCCAAGGTGGATTTCATCCTGTAAGTGAATGATATTAGTCCAATCTAAATGCATTTTATTCTTTTTCTTGTAATGAGAACATGCATATCAGTGGAAAATCTCCATTGCGTTAAGAATTCTATTCCTCTACCCTGCTGGGTATGTATGGTCTCACATGATTGTAGACATTTAAACATCTGCTTTAACTGATGCTTTGCAATGGCAGGATATTATCCATTGCCATGATTGGTCTAGTGCTCCTGTTGCCTGGCTTTTTAAGGACCACTATGTACATTATGGTCTAAGCAAAGCTCGAATTGTCTTCACAATACACAACCTTGAATTTGGGACACATCATATTGGGAAAGCTATGACATATGCAGACAAGGCTACAACAGTGAGCATACACTATTTCCTATATCATTTAATGTCCTTAGATACTGTCCTGAATGGAGTTTAAGATTTTTATGTGGTTTGGGTCATTCTTCCTCTGTTCTGAACTTATTTATTATTTCTTTTTTTATTGGATTGATCTCAAGTTGCTCTAAAGTTCAATTTTCCGCATGAACTTTCTGTTGACACGCATCGCACGAACCCTAAAATGCTTTTCCACCCCCCTCCTCCCCTCCCTCCGACCTGCGGTTATTTTCGTTTTGTGGATTCATATCTGGTGATATAGCCTCCGGAGAAGCTAATATGTCAGCAACTTCCTCATTTAGTCCTAGCTATGGCATCATCTTATTTGCATTTATTTCTGCAGGTGTCTCACACTTACTCAAAGGAGGTTGCTGGAGATCCTGCTATTGCTCCTCATCTCCACAAATTCTGTGGCATATTAAATGGCATTGACCAGGATATATGGGACCCATTTAATGACAAGTTCATTCCTGTTAGTAAATAAGTGTTTTTTTTTTTTCTTCTATTTATACTTGTTTTCCAATACTTCCATTCCTATAAATATTTAGGAGAAGACTCATGAAAGTACAGATTGCATTTGTAGATAAATTGCAAACACAGGTAGTAACTTTTGATCACTATTTCTGCCAGTGGTTATGGTAATATATGTTGCATGTTATTCTAGGTATCATACACTTCAGAAAATCTTGTTGAAGGCAAAAGAGCAGCCAAGGAAGCCTTGCAGCAAAAGGTTGGTCTGAGGAAGTCTGATCTGCCTTTAGTAGGAATCATTACTCGCTTAACGCATCAGAAAGGAATCCATCTCATCAAGCATGCAATTTGGCGAACATTAGATCGCGGTGGTCAGGTTATCTTTTTGCTTCCTTTTTGTTTATAATTCTTGGGCCATGTATTAACATGTGTAATACCGTAGTCTATGAATATTTCATCCAATGCATCAGTCTAAACTTTCCTCTTAGTAGTGGATGTTGATGAGGGGAAGAATCTTTATGATGCCAACATCTTTCAGGGTTTCATCTAATAAACTAAAACTTATTTTTCTTCTATGTGCGTGTGTCCCATATCAAGAATGTATGATTTTCAATCAAGGAGGAAAGCAGAAACTCCAGTAATGTGAATGCAAGGACAAAATGGTGTAGTTTCAGACTCAAAAGTCATGTGCTGACACAGTTGTTGCCGTAGTTTGTTTAGCATTTTCACATTTATTCTGACAGAATATGTGATGCCAGGTTGTGTTGCTTGGTTCAGCTCCGGATCCCCGAATCCAGAATGATTTTGTGAATTTAGCTAATGAGTTGCATTCTTCTCATTCGGACCGCGCTCGTCTTTGTTTGACTTATGATGAGCCACTTTCCCACCTGGTATGCTCTTGTGGAACATCAAATCTTCAGTCTGTTTATTTTAAACTCTTACATCTTCAATATGGTTGCGGATTTACTTATTTAGATTTTATTATAGATTTATGCTGGGGCCGATTTCATTCTAGTTCCTTCAATCTTTGAGCCATGTGGACTGACACAACTTGTGGCTATGAGATATGGTTCAATACCTGTGGTTCGGAAAACTGGAGGTGTGCACCTGACTACGGTCTATTCTCTCTTAACTGTTTCAACATTTTAATATGTGAAAAATCATTTATTATAGCCGTGATAAACTTGCATGCCTTTGTGTATTCAGATCATTCTCTTCTTTTTAGTTTTCTTTTGGGGGTTTCGAATGCTGGAGAAGGAAAGCATCTGCATGTCATGCAGAACACCTGCATTTTTGGCTCATTTAATTGGAAGAGTTTTTCAATTTCCAACTTCTTTTCCCTTTTTTTTTTTTTAAATAGTTCTCCTTCAGATTGTGTGGCCAATAGTTATTGTGGATTGCAGTGAACTTCCCCTCTTACTATTTGGCAAAGATAATGTATTTGACAAAACATTTCCAATTTATTTCTCCTGTAGGACTTTATGACACTGTATTTGATGTTGACCATGATAAAGAGAGAGCACAAGGCCTAGATCTTGAACCAAATGGATTTAGTTTTGATGGAGCTGATAGTGCTGGAGTCGATTATGCTCTTAATAGGTGAGTGAATCTATTTCCTGTTCAAGTAAGTCGGCAAATCTACTTTTCTTAAGCGGTAGTCATGTAGTTGATTTCAGCATCCATGTTTCTTCATTCCATACTACAAGTAGATTATATATTTATGAGGATCTAGAAGGTCAGCCACTTATGATCCCTTTTAAACAAAAGCAATCCAGTATGACTTATGGCAGTTTCAGGTTTGTCTAGAGCAAGCATTTTAAATTTGCTGGTATTTCCATTAGTATTGTGTTCCTTTGTATAGCATTCATTTGGAAATTGATTTTTCAGGGCAATTTCTGCTTATTATGATGGTCGAGAGTGGTTGAACTCATTATGCAAGACAGTGATGGAGCAAGACTGGTCTTGGAATCGCCCTGCTCTTGACTATATGGAGCTTTACCGTGCAGCACGAAAGTGAAATAAGATATTGATTGGGTGGAGAGAACGCGATGCAGCTCATTCCCATCACACAGTTTGTACAGGTTCAGTGGGATATCTTGTTTGAATATTAACTGCATATAGTTCACCCAAGTTGGAATTATATAAGTTCACCCTGAGGCACTGTAGAGCTTAATGATGGTTCATCAATTTTCATGTAGCATAAAACATTAGGCCAGCTTTATAATTTATTATTTCTTAATCGCTGTACATCATGCCTATGAAGAAGAATAAGAAAACGTATCGGTTGTAAAAGAAATGGCAAATAGAGAATTGGGATGTTCTTTTGAAGTTCCTCAAATCGAAGAATGAATGGGTAGAAGATGGTTATTTTGATATATTAAATCATTTAGTATTCGAAGATTACATTGGGTCTAGATTAATTTAGATTCGAGCTGATAAAATCATTAGGCGGGAAACTTCTCTTAAATAACTTACTCATTCAATTAAATTGATGGGTATGTGGGGATGTGAAGTTACTATTTGTCATCAATGGCAGCTGAAAGTCACATCGCGCAACGCAGGGAAAGTCTTTACTTGCATTAATTAATGACCACCAAGTTTGCTTTATAGCTTTGGATGGCATTATGGTGACAATCGTAATCATTGGTGAAAAACGATAGAAATGTGACTAGCCAGCGACCAAGCCACCAAGGCAGCGCAAGTGGAAGACAATTTGGGACGAGATATCCCACTATCTCGTACTGTTACCACGGCGGAGAGGCATGGAAATATTGGAGTTGAGATTTGAGAGTGTGGTTATGTGTGTGTGTGTGGGTGTGTATATGTATCGAGTGGATTCGTTTTTGGATGGTTGATATGGTTTCTTTTAGGTAATGATTAGAATCCTCTTGGGGCGTTTGGCTTTAGCACCCCTCATTATATAATGCAATACAACCTCATGTTTACTGCAGCAATTGGCTATATAGGATGTGTTTGGGGGTGAGATACCGTACCTTTTAAGTTGCAGTTGTTGTGGAGTAAAAACTACAGCTGTAAAATTGAAGTTAGGAAAATTTTTTTGCTAAGTTGTCAAAGCTCAACTACAAATGTTACCAAACACCTTAGTAGCTAGGCTGCCACCTCACCACACTCCCAAACAAGCTATAAATCTGACTGGGAATCGGATTTAATTAATGCGGCTATAGCAACATTAGTTTTTTTATTTTATTTTATTATGATAATAAATAAATATAAAATTTGATTTTATATAATATAATATTAATTTTTAATTTTTATTTTTAAATTATAATTATTAATATAAATTAATAAATTTATCCAATAACAGTGTATTCTATTTTTATTTTTATTATATTCAATATATAACAAAATAATGTATTACTTAATTATATTATAACAATTAATTTACAAAAAATGATTATTATTTATAAGTTAATATTACTAATAATAAATACTTAAATAATATATAAAAATAACATAATATTACATTATTTGAATATATAATAGTAATTTATGTATAAAAATTGATCATTATTTAACAATTTAATATAACTAATAATAAATGCTTAAATAATATATTAAAATAAAAAATAATATAATATTACAACATTTAATTACATTACAATAATTAATATATAAAACTGATTATTATTTAACAATTTAATGTAATTACTAATAATTACTTAAACAATATATAAAACATAGTATAATATAGTATTACATTATTTAATTATATTACAATAATTAATATATTCAAGTTAGTTGCTTTAAAGTAATTTAAATAACTATTAATAAGTACTTAAATATTAATAGATGTGAATACTATTATTTTTATACTGTTAATTTAAAATTAATAATAATATATATAATGAAAAAATATATTATCACGTAAATTACAGTTCATATTGCATTAAAGATGATATTATATTATAGTTTAATATATCGTAATACAATACATAAGAATACGATACAGTTAATCACAATACAATATAATGTGCCATGTGCGGAAAATCAATTGTTTGCGCATTTAAGTCCCTTTGCTCGCGATTATTAGCACTACAAAACTTTCTTGGTTTAAATAATAAAAGTGGCGGCTTCAAATGCCAAAGTTTTGGTAGTTTAATGTTTAGCGGTAAGAACTCTTGGATTGTGGCGTAGAGGCCTGGGCTCGAATCCTAACAGCCAGGTTGTGAGTTTTGTTTTGTTTTTATTTTTTTAAATAAATAAATAAATAATGATGAAGTTAGGCAATGGCATAGCTACGTTTCAAGAAATGATAATATAATTAATTAACTAGGGGTTTGTGCCAGTCTCCTAGTCGGCTGCAAAGCCAAACAGCTGTTCCACTCTCAATGTTTCTACTGGGGCTAGCTGTTATTCATAGCATTACTATGAAACAATCGACTAGGCACTTTCAATTGAAAGCAATGCAATTATTTTGATCCTGTCCTTGGAACTGGCGTCAATGCAGTGCAGTAGCTTTAATGGATATCGGTTTGGCCGATATGTTTAATTATGCCAGTTGCCACCAACTGATGAGGGTATTAATCGGTCATAGTCTGGCCACCTCTTTCTTGTTTCAGAATTTGATATGATAAGAAACTACACCTCAGAGCACAGGGCCTCAACCTCAGAGCAGCCAGCTCGCTGTTTAGGAAAAGAAGGGAAGCCGAGCAGCTTGGCCTGAGACAAAGTTAGTTTAGATGTTCAGCAATCACACAACACAAAAGTACAATGGCCGTTTTGGAATGTCAATGCTCCCAAAGTCTTATCTTTACAATCATGTAATGTATCTACTTACATATGATTCTTAATGATTTCATTTGGCAGCTGTGGTGATGGGATAAATTTATTAAAAGACAAATTTTTTTTGTCATAGTTTTACCATAATTTTGTTTCTCTGTCATTTTTATGTAGCAAAAATTTTGGGAATTAGCGATAGCCTTCTGGTGGAGCAAGCTGGTTCTCAAAGGGCAGATATACTACTCTAGTTTAAGATGTGATCGAAGTTAACTCCCAGCATGAATCCAGAAAAGAAGCTGACCCACAAGCTACTCTCTCTAGGGTCATTCATATTCCAACAGAGTGCTGACCCCTCTGGCCTCTGAATTGTAGTTGAGGAGACCTCTCACGCTGCTGACATACAATTGCCTCCGAAATGCATTATTTTACTGGCCACTTCTCCATTCTCTTGTCCCATCCATTGTTTTCTTTTTCTCTTTTTTTTTCCCCTTTATTTGTTATTAATTAGTGCTCTTTCTGGTTTATAATTATTATTAGGATTTGGGTCATGACTTATAATCTGGTAAATTAACGCAAAAATAAATAACAAAATAATGGAGTCAAGTAGGTCATTAGATGAATTTTGTATGGATCTTAGTTACATTTCGGAGACCCTTATTATTAACTCATCTATCCTTACTCTCCATCTCCAATCTTTGTGCCATAACTGCACATGCATTGGAGAAGATTCAAGCAATTGATTAGAAGTCTAGTCCCAGTTATACACTTCACCTTCAAATTCAATAAGAATAGAGAAGCCACCGCAAATTTCTGAGCAATAATCTCACCATCCAACCGATTAGTCATTGCTTTTACTCCTCAAGCACCTCGTCCTCCACCTCTTCTTAAGTAGTCTTTAAATAAAAGGTTTATATAATTACTTACACACAATAATACTGCTAATAAAACACAAAAATAACGAGCAAATTTTTCACTGGTAAGGGGTAAAGACGAATGAGGAGCTGGGAGCTGAGAGCTGAGTAGTAGTTGTTGTGAGTTGGGGTAGGGGTTGGGGATAAGGTTACGGAAATCAGTGAGGTTGGCCTCGGTCAGGCCAATATTTTCTCTCCACCTATCCCAATCAAAACAAAAGCTAGCCTTGTCAGTGCTTTTATTAAAATATTATTATTGATTACTGTCAATGCACAATGTGCATAACACTAAATCCCCACATTTCAAGAAACCTCTGCAGCTCACTACTGATGGTTCTGCTCTTTTTAATCTATATCACTATATTTAGGTGGTATATAGATAATATGCTCCGATGGGTAAAAGTTGGTTCCTGAATTTGCTCAATGCTGCTAGCCCTTCTACTCTACTAGTACTAGATGTTATAATTTTTGTGGCAAGCTTAAGTCAACTGGGATTCTGATTCTGATTCTGAATCTGAATCTGATCAGAACTTTTAATTTCCTTTTTTGGCTATATAAATGTTTAAAAAGATAGTTTAGCTCATCAAGAATCAGGATACAGTCTGTAATTTGTTGTCTTTTTCTCCTGCCTGTTGTTGCTGCTGGCTGCTGACTACATAATTTGATGCCCTTGAAAATGAGTCATTTTTGGGGTCTTATTTAGCAAAGAGTTTTCATAGTTTCCCTTGTTTTGTCCTGATCAGTTGTTGAGGTTTTATTTTATACTTTTTCTCCAAGTATTGATTGATTTGAGATTATCCTTGAAAAGCTACCTCTGGTTCTTTTGGAGGATATTGAGAACAAAGGCAAGGTAGATTCCTGATATTATTCTCCTCCCTTACACCACTCTTTTTTTTTTTTTCTGATTCCCAAGAAACAATTTTTTTTATCCCAGTTTTCTTTGCTTTTTCCTTATTAGCAACATAAAAGGAAAAGCAGAAGGAAAGAACTTTTCAGCCCTTCTATTTATATCTTTCTAAGTAACTTCATACGGTTGCTAAAATCTTCCTTTTTTTCTCTATACCAAAAAAAAAAAAAAAAAAAAAAGACAAATCTTCCTTTTTTCTGCTATGTTGTTCTGGTTTCTCTTTTTATTCTTTTAGTGATGGCAGATTGGCATGGTATTGTGAGCAAAGACAGCGAAGGTGGTGAGGAATTTGAAGAAGAAGATATTTGGTGTTTTGCAAATGAGAGTGAAGAATCAATTCCTCAAATGAGGAAATCCAAGGAGTTCTCATCTGGTTCTTCTTCTGCATGGAACTTTCATTCTGCTCCAAGAATGATCAGAAGAGACAACAATATTCCAACAGCAGCACATGAAGCAAACATGGTAGCTCAACAATCATCAGCTCCTGTTAACGTCCCAGATTGGTCAAAAATTTACGGCAAAAATGAAAAGTTGGGCTCTTCATCAAGAAATGGTTCGTGGGTTGATGGCCACAGTGATGGTATTAGCACTAATGGTTTTGTTTATAGAAATGGGGACTATCATGGTTATTATGACGACGACGATGATGAAGACGATGGGGAAAATAGGGTACCTCCACATGAATGGTTAGCTTTGAAGCTTGCTAGGAACCAAATTTCTTCCTCTTCTGTTTGTGAAGGGGTTGGAAGGACACTCAAAGGAAGAGATCTCAGCAAAGTGAGGAATGCTATCTTAACAAAAACTGGTTTCCTAGAGTAACATCAAATCATAAGTTAAGCGCCTTAGTGGCATCACCAACTCTTTTCTACCACTATCAAATCTTCACCATCATCATTTTATTGTCTTGGATCTCAGAACTAGCTAGAAATAGAGTCTCTATTCCTAGACAAGTCAGAGCTGCCTTTGTGGTGTTGTTTATCAGAAAGAATGAAACAGAAAAAGGAGGGGGGGAAAAAAGGCAAATGGGACAGTCTCTGAAATTTTGTCTGGTAGTTTGGAAGGATTTGTGTTTTGGGAAAATGTAATGCAGCTGGTAGGCTGTTGCCGGTATAAGTTGAAACTGAATTACCTATTTACAATTAGTTTTTATTTGTAGGGCTTCCTACATCTGCTTTTGTCTGCTTTTGCTTTTGTTACTATGTTTTAGTCCTTACGATACTATTTTACTTGTCCTACGCATCTTCAGTTTGGTTGTTTTTTATGCCACTAGCAACAGGAGACCTTTCATGGTATCGGGTACTAGTTTCTCACCATACCCAGATTATATACATATATATTATTGTTAATGATTATATTTGTCAGACAATCACTTAATTATTTGTCTCTTATCTATTAAAGCTTACCTTCTTTAATTACAACTTGTATGTAGAATTGGAATCATTTTGCTCAGTCTAAACTGTTCAATTGTTTTTATTTCGTTAGCATAATGCTAATGGTAATGGGCTGTGCAGTTATTGGCTTAACTCAAGGTGGCATCGCAACACTGCAGAATTTCCCATCCCAAAAAGTAGCCAAAGCCCTTTTGCATCTGAATAAGGGGCCACCACTAAAGTATAAAGTTTGAGTAGTAAAAAGAAAACTTTCCTGCTCCTTGTCCTTGGACAGATTCTTTGTTTACAATCCCATTAGCTGGTATTATCTATAATTTGATTTTTGGAGACGACCAGTTCAAGATCCCACAGCTCCACAGATCGTTGGCAATTTTCCCTTTTGCCGACACCAACAACCGTGACTTTTTTTTTTATGAAAAATTATTCCTATTCCACTTCATTCACTGTCGCTACATCCAGTTTTAACATTTCAAAGCCATTCCCTTCCTCCAATTTTTTTAAGGACCACCCACCCACCCAGCTCCTTCTGTAAAAACCATCAAATGCCAAACAGAAACAGCAATAAGTTGCAGTTGCTGTATACCTGTATTTTTTTTTTTTATCACATTATCTTTACATATTAGCAATGCAGCAACGTATGCAATGCTGGTGTTAGAAGTGCCGTTCTCCAATATCTTGTCTGTTGCTGCTAAATCTATCACAAATATTGCCTGTTGAACTACCAGGCCACAATGTAATTACGGTGCGTATATTTCTCGAATTGAGGAATCAAAATGCGGAATCGGAATCATTAATGATGTTTATTTCATAAAATGGAGGTAAGAATAGGAATTGGAATCATGGGATCCACTCGAATTTGAGAATAATAGAGAATAGGAGATTAATTTGTAAGGAGGGTGAGAATCAATCTTTCGTTTCTAGGAGATTACTTTCTACACTTATTAACATTTTAATATTCCCGAAATACCCTCTTTTAAAAGAAAAATATAAATACCAAAAAGATTTTTTTAAAAAAATCCCTAATTCATGATACTCCTCTTGTTTTAGCTCCACCGAGTCGAACTCCATCAGCACTTCTCGTCACCATTGCTGCCAAAATCAACCACCGTCATCGTCATCGTCGGTCCGTCAACTGTGAAGCAGCAAGTCGTTGCCAGTTTCATCTTCGTCAAATGCCGGTTTCATCTCAGTTTGTGGATGCCGCTCATGTTGGCCGTTTCAGTTTTCACAGCTTGTCCTCGCCGATTGTCTTCACCGCCAATTTCAAGCTTCTCATCATTGCCGATTTATTGTTATTTCAAAAGTTTGCCACCTGTTTATTTTGGTCCATACAAGTTTTGTAAATTACCTATGAATTTTATAATATTTGCACATAAGTTCCTTATAATAATAATAATATATATTTTTTTTTTATTATCATCATCATCCTCCTTCATTTTGTTGTTATAATAATCATTATTATAAAAACTTATTTACTTTATTATTTTAATTATTACTGTTATCTATTATTATTGTCTATATTATTATTATTTTTAATTTTAGTATTATTTTTATTCTTATTATTGTTAATATTATAATAGATACAAATAATATTAATGATAACAATTAACAAAAGATATTTTAATAATTTGAAACAGTCAATTCTAATTTAAGAATAAAGTAAACATGTCAATGGAAATGAAGTTCATTTTTATTTTGATTCCTATAATTTAAGTAAACAATTGATTCTGATCTTTCATTTCTCATTCCCATTTGAATCCATTCTGATTCTAACTCATTCTGATCTTAATCTATTTCAATTTCCTTTTAGTAAATGAACTATTAATCACTTTGCAAATATGGCTGCACTTTTGCCTGTAATTGCCCCGCTTCACAAATAAACCTAATTAGCTTATTTAAAATTGAAACGAAAGCCTAAAATGGGATGGAAGTGGAATAAAAAAAATAACAATAAAAATAACCATATAATTTTGGCTATTGCGGTTTAGATATTATATACATATAAATCTGTTTAATAGGGTAACCTATATTTTATTGTTAAAATTGACTAAAATAAATTGCTTTTAGTTTTTTTTTGTTATATGAGACTATTGCTCAAATTACAACTCATATTACACAAGAATATAACTGATATGTATAATCATATATATATATATATATACCGAGACTTGTTGACATTAATGCTGATATGACACCGCTCAGATTTTTAACCCTCTCAAATATTCGAGGGACGCCAACTCCCAGTCTGGGAGAAAGACTGCCTTCACTCAAGTTTTAGGGTTCCAAAGAAGAATATTTAAATTAAACCCCTGTAATGCGTCTGTGGAGGCTCGAACTAGTTTCCTCACATTTGTGAGGGAGTGGCTCTAGCCACTTGGGTTTAGCCCAAGTGGTTACTTTTAGTTTTTATTAACGACACCTACGCTCCAAAAGTTTGCATAATAGTGTTGTAGACCCTTAAGTTTTTAATTAGGGATACTAAAACCTCCTTTTGACTATAATACTCTTAATAGATTGTAACTAAAATTTTGACTTTAATTTTTTTTAATAAATGTACATATAATGTAAATAGTTTAATTGATCTAATATACTAATAATATTAGTAGGATATTTTTTAATATATAAAATAATTTTTAAAATGTGAATTATTATATTTATTTTAATAATATATTTGTATTTATTATAAAAAAATAAATCTTTGGTTTAAATATATTTTACAATTAATAAAATATATCTCATGTATTAACAATATCAAAATTGTTTTTATATACTATTGAAAATATTTTAAATTTTATTTTAATATTATGTTTCTATTTATTATAAAATTTAGTTTAATATAACATAAGATTACAAATAATTAAAATATTTTTTAAATACTGAAATAATTTTAAAATATATTTATTGTTACATTTATTTTATATTATAAAATATTAGAGTCAATATTTTTAATTAATACAGGCAGGGATATTATAGTCAACAAAAGATTTTACTATTTCTTATTAAAAATATTGGGACCAACATGTTCATTTTCTCAAACTATGGAGATGTAGTTGTCTTTTTCCTCTTTGCTAATGGAGAAGAGCTTTTCGAGTCAGTAAATTAATATTCATTTACTACCATAAATAATACATCTAAAGCTGCAATAAATAGGATCCATAAAAGTTTTTTAAGGTAACATAATTTCCATTAGTAACTCTTAATTATCTGCAGTTTTAAATTAGAGGGTTATGAACTCTGCACAAAACTCTGATCTGAACTAAAAGCCAAAATATATTTGACATTAACTCTTAAATTTACAACGGTTGGTGTTAATTTGTGGTTAGCTAGCGTTCTAACGTAAACTTGATTACGGTTACACTAAATAACGTTGAGAGGGCCATGGGGTGTGTAATATTTAGGCCCCTATGATTTTTCTATTTTTATAATACATTGCATAATCTTTTCCATTTATATCAAACAGCCCCTTAATCTAATCCTTGGTGACTATTTAATATAATTTATCTAATAAGTACTTATTTAATTTTATAAGTTTTTTTATTTTTTAATTATTATTTGATTGTTTTTCTAGTAAAACTTTTAAGAATTAAATAAGTTATTTTATTTCTATTAGTAAAAATTCAAAAACTTAAATTTTAGTCTTTTAAAAGTAAAGATTGAAGAAATTATATTTAAAATATTAAAATACTCTTTTCTTATTTAACAATCTTATTTCATTATTTTCATATCATAATTTAAACAAAGAAACTTACCTATTAAAATAATTTTACAATCTTTAATAAAAACTCTCTTCCACAATAAAAAAAAAAAAAGAAACTAAATTTTTTTAATAAAAATTCTACTCTATTAGTTGGAATAAATGGACCACCCTTAAATTATTGAATTCAAGCTACTAAGGGAATAACGGAACATATAATAACTCGACTCCAAAGCATGCTTCAGTTATTTCACTTGGGATAATTAATTGTTATCCTGTGGACCTATTTGATATAAAGAATAACTATGCTCCTATTTGAATAATTGTAAAAGTTCAGGGGTAAAGTATTATTATTCCATCCTTCGTTTTATATTGAGTTATTTATAGGCAGTTAAGTGGGTCCGGTTGACTAATGCACCTCTCTTGGCTCTCTCTGGAGCAAGAGTGTGTGTTTGGAATTAACTAACACTGAGATTGTTAATCTTTCCATCTGATCCTGAGAACCTATTTCTTTGCTTTTGCAGTCAATCAAGCTTAAATCTTTTAACTGCTTGTTTCCATTTTCATTTTGTAGGGAGATAGTTAGGTGAGGGACTAGAGAAGATTTGGGGGGGAAAATGTCTTTCAAGAGTACAGGGGGAGAGTTTGCTTCAAGGAATCTTATTCCGAGGAAATGGGCTCTTTTTCTTTGTGCTTGCAGCTTCTGGGCAGGAATGTCTTTCACTAACAGGTAATTTTTTTTGTTTACTTTGATTTTTTATTTTCATGTTTGGGTTACTTCAGTGGTTTCTTTGACTAAAGTATGCATTTTGGCCTGGTGGGTATCTGTGCAAGATGGGTTTGGTAAGAAGAATTGGAAAGAAAATGTTTGATTAGCGGGCCTTTACTATTTACAGCTATGAATTTCTGATCTTTCCTTCATTCTCTCTTCAATATTGTGGTCTATTTTGTTTATTGGATTGTGGTTACCGCAAGTGATCACACATACATCCCTTTGGCAGATAAATAATGCGTTGGCCATGAAGATTCCAAAATTGAGTGGAGATGTATTTAGCATTTCCAGTTTGATGAATATAGGCAGTTAATATAAATATGCATATCTTTCTGCTGTATTATTATTATTATCGCACTAACTGAAGAAGCTTCAGCATCGTTGCTTTAGCCTTTATGTATGTTTCTTTTCCATTGCTTTCAGATCGTATTAAAAATGTTATGCTACGTATTCTTATGTCAGTTTTCATAAATATTTGTTATTCAATGATTTTTAAGCTTCACTTTTTTTTTTTTTTTTTTAACATTGGTTGCTATGGGGCGGGATATGTTCTAGTTACTTGTCAAAGTGGCTTGTTCTTCAGTATAGTGCATGCTGTGTAAATCAAGAAATGTTGTGTCAGGATGTGGATGATGCCTGAATCTAAAGGTGTTGCAAGGATATCAAAAACTGAGGAAATCGAAAATCCAGAACTCGTGAGTGTACTTTCCAAACTACTTTTTGCATCTTATTGTAGATGTTTAAGCTTTTGAGGATGTGATATGTAGTCTGAATCGGTACTTGAGGTTTATCTAGCATCAACTCCATGGATGAAATACTTTTAATGGTCAATGGAGTTTGGCTTCATTACAAATCACAAGCAATATTATACTTTCTTACTCTTGACTGCTGGTAATTGTCAACAAGAAGGTAGTTTCTCAAAAATGTTGTTTTCTGATCTGTCAGAGCAAATATTGTGAAGGAAATATATGCTTTTTATTCTTGGCTTCCTGTTCCATGGGTTTTCCATAATGAAAAACATATTTCAGCAAAAGTTAGTGATCGTGAATGCATCTCTGGGTTTTATATTGTGAAACCATTTAGCAATCTCTGTTTCCCCTTTTGAGTGCATCACTGAAAGGAAGCTGAATCTTTATTTTTTATTTTTTTAATGAATGTATAGTAGTCTGATCAATGAAAACCACAATATCAATTGCTGTCCTGCCATCATTCTGTCTTCTGAACTCAAGACTTCATTTTTCTTGTTATTTTTATCTTTGACTATCTTTTTTGAAAGGTATCTTTAACAAACTACTTATTCAATTGGCTGTTGACATTTGCCATATCTTTTCTCAATCTTTTTCCTTTATCAGAAGGCTGTAAAGCATGAATCCAACAACAATACAGAGAAACTTGCTATGGTTGAGCAAGCAATTCAGTAAGCTGTGATAATACTTGTTTAAACTTAATATATCCATAAGAGATACTATTGTCTTTTGAGTGACCTAAAGGAAAATTATTAACTCCAAATGGAATGCAGGTCACAGGACAAAAGGCTTGATGATTTGAAAACAAAAATAACAGCTGTTCGAGCTGAACGAGATTCTGTGTCACTCAGCCATTCAGTAAAAGGAACCTCTAACATCTCTGGATCAATGTTGAAAAGAAAATACTTTATGGTTATAGGAATAAATACTGCTTTTAGTAGCCGAAAACGAAGAGATTCAGTTCGCGCAACTTGGATGCCTCAAGGTGCAGAAATTAGTTACATATTTGTTTAATGCTGCATTCTCTATCTAATGTGTGACAAATGGGTTTACTGCAAAAATGTGACCAGGTGAGAAGAGGAAAATGCTGGAGGAAGCGAAAGGCATCATCATACGTTTTGTCATAGGTCACAGGTGAGATTTGAAGGACCTCTTGCGGTCCTTATTATCTGTCATCAATCAGGGGTTCAATAATATGATTTCCTAGGAATATTTTGCTAAGATGCTGTATTTTTTGCTTCGATAATTATGAATCAACTCTTGAGTGTTAGCATTGAAGAAATTGACAAATCTAGTTAATGTTGTTCTTTTGGCCTTCTAAAGATGGGTTTAGAATTTAGTCTTCAGTTAGCCCTACTTGTTGAAAAGTCTTATACAACTTGTTACAAATGGTTAAGTTGTGCTACTCAAGTAATGCCCCTCATCGTATTGTAGTTGGTTAGCCAATGGTTGATCTTTCAGTAGGAATGAAAATTTGCTGCAAGGATCTAATTTATATTTTCTGCAAAGTTTCTTGAATAATTTTATGGAGAGAATATCTTAATTGTCGTTAATAATTTAGTTAACTGTAGAATTTGAAGGTACCAATTGTTCATTAATTAAATGGAATTTTTCACTAGTGCAACGTCAGGTGGAATTCTTGATAAAGCCATTGATGCAGAGGAAAAGATGCATGGAGACTTCTTGAGGCTGGTGATGTTTCTTTCTTGTTCCTTAAATGTTCTTGTGAGTGTTTGCGTTCACACTCCTGGTAATTTTAAATTATACTTCAAAAAGTCTGATAAATCTTCTTCTGTGTTTGTTGGTATCATACATGCAGGAACATATAGAGGGCTACTTGGAATTGTCAGCCAAGACAAAAACTTATTTTGCCACTGCTGTTTCCATGTGGGATGCAGAATTTTATATCAAAGTTGATGATGATGTTCATGTAAATTTAGGCAAGGAAACGTTCTACCTTGTCTTGCACTGTAATTTGTAGTTTTATTACTCTTTTGCTTATAACGTGATTTCTCATTAAGAATGAAACTGAATAAAATCTAAATTTGGCGACCACAACCTGTGAATTACTTAATAGTGATTACACTTTCTGGTCTTTACAAGGGCAGGCATTCACGTTTAGATGAATGATGTTTATAATTGTTCTAGAGGTCACAAGAGAGGTGATGTGGAAACATGTAAAAAGGTTTATTTTATGTTAAAATTCATAGGTAAAAAAAATTGGTGATGAATTGAAATCTAGACGTATTTAGGTTAATTATCTCAGTAAAAGTTACTCTTTGATTAACTAACAAGATGGCCTCTTCCGTATCTCATTGAGTTTTTGGTTCTTAATTCCCCACAGCAACACTTGGAATGACTCTGGCTGCACATCGGACAAAACCTCGGGTTTACGTTGGTTGCATGAAGTCTGGGCCTGTCCTTGCTAGAAAGTGAGCAATAATTCCTATGTTTGCTATATTTACTAGGCTAATTGTGAGGTTTGGGTAAAATTTGCTTTCCTGGGTTTCTTTTCTGTGGAGCAGAGGAGTAAAATACTATGAACCAGAGTACTGGAAATTTGGTGAGATTGGAAACAAGTACTTCCGTCATGCTACAGGGCAACTATATGCTATTTCAAATGACTTGGCTACATACATATCAATCAACCAGTAAGTTACCACTTCTCTCCAGTCTTTATATTGAGAGAAGCTTCAAGTCTCATTGTCATTGGATGAGCCAATACATAGATTACACATACTTGAGTTGTGTATCCTGCTTCTGAATTAGAAAGCGGAACCAAGAGGTTTTTGTGCCGGTTCCACAAGTTCAAAATTCAAATTTAAGAGCTTGGACCGACATGAAAATGGTAAAATTAGTTTTTTCTAATGTCTACATATGACTTTTACTTTTCAAAGCAAAAAAGTGTTGGTGATTTACCTCTTGTTATGGTAAGTATTTTTAATTATCTCAGGCATCTACTACACAAATATGCAAACGAAGACGTTTCTCTGGGATCTTGGTTTATTGGTTTAGATGTGGAGCATGTGGATGATAGAAGGCTTTGTTGTGGTACCCCACCTGGTAAAATCCAAATATATGCTACTGCTATAATGAGCTGTTTCAATGCGTTGTTGAACATTTTACCTCACCTGTAGCATGTGATCTTCTTGGTTTTCCTAGTGTTTTTCAAATTTCCATTCATAGCTCTAGTCTTGTCACTAATAATACAATTGATTTAATGTGTTTATGCAGACTGTGAGTGGAAGGCTCAGCTAGGGAAGACATGTGTTGCAACATTTGATTGGAGATGCAGTGGCATTTGCAAGTCTGTTGAAAGGATTAAGGAAGTTCATGAGCTCTGTGGTGAAGGTGAGGATACTCTATGGCGTGCAAGTTTCTGAAAGGCAGCTGGCTGCTTTCATTTTCCCCTACTCAGGAAAAACATCCTCGAGGAAGAAGACTTATGCATAGTTTTCCCTTTTTCCATCCCATGCCTTTGTGGGTCTGAAGAGTGTATGTAATACCATAACATAAAACTGGCTAGTATAAGGGAGGAAATAGATAGAATGTGCCAGTAGGATCCTCCATTTTGTTAGAGAAGGTAATACTAGTGGCAGTAAGAAAGAATGAAAATAGAGTGCAACACAAACCCATTCTTTAAATAGTTTGCCCATTCTTTAAATGGTTTGAGGGCACTATTATAAGTTCTCCGCCATGACTTGGAACAATAATTTGTTGCAGTTAAAAGCTTGTATAAGGCTGTTGGAGGTTCATGCATCTTGCTTCATAAATATTAATAAATATTGCAATATTATCTTTCCTAAGCACTCTTCTTGGTCTTTGTTGCCCTCTTTGGATAGACACTTTACTTCTTACACAAGCTTCAATTTGAAGAGCTACTGATTTGATCTCCAGTCCTCAGATGGGTCAAAACGACAGATCATGCACAATGGAATCACAATTATTTAGTTACTTCCCCGTAATTCTGTGTCTTAACTCTTTACCGACAATTGAGGCTAAAGACATGGCAAATTACTTGGTTTGAAATTTACACCTTTCTGCTTTTGGTCGTTAAAATCATTCAGAATAAACTTTGTTGAAAATAAACTCCTTTACTTGCTTTCACGACAGGATTCGTCCTTTAACATTGAAGAAATCTCTCGACTGCTTAGTTCAAATGATAATCGTTTTCTATTATGTATGTACATAAAGAGAAAAGAGTCCTGCTTAATTTTTAAAATTATCATAAAAACAAAAAAGAAAGAGCTAATTTCTCCTTTTTTTCAATACTGTACAACTGATACAACTAGTATTTACCATTAAATTATACTACTAGAACTCTCCATCGCATGAGAGCTGGTCTGTTTCTACATATACACAGTTAACCTAATATATCTATCTATATATATACACAGTTAAAGAATATGAAGAGATTGCATTATTAACTGGTCGATTATCTGAATGTTCTAATAATATTTTACAATAAATTAGAACAATAATGCTAGTCGAAAGTGTTTGGTTTGTGTCTGTTTGAGAGAGTTTGGGAAAAAAAGAAAAAGAAAAACCGAATGCGACCAGGAAGAATATGGATTCTTGTCTTGTCAGTTGTCACCTACCTGATACCACCTTGTCAAAAAGTTGAGTACCTTTTACGTAGAAGAAAGTAATTAATAAAAGTAATGCGAATCATTAAGTTTTCCTAAATCCAGCCTTACCTACTACAACAATCTCACTGGGTTGAGCAGAACAGAAAATATTTTTCAACGACACAACCCCAAGCAGCTAGATTTCGTTTCATTTGCCAAATTTACAAAGATAGCTACTTGATTGCGGCTGCTGGCAGTATGAAAAGGAATTCAAGCTCATACATAATTAACAAGATTTTTTAACAAGTTGTCCTGAGAATCACATAAAATAATCAATAATATGCATCTCAGGAACTCAACATATATATATATTCATATGTATTCCACGATCTTGAAATTTATTAAAATTCAAGAAAACTGTTAAATTTATAGTTTGATAATATAATGTCATTATACTATTAATTTCATTACACTATTAATACCTTTCATTGTCATTACATTATTAAACTACATGGTTTGATAGTTTTTTCAAACTTTAACAAAGATTAGAATCCTGAATTTAAATATTTCTTCGTGTATAGCTGAAAACACAGAATATATATAACGACCTTACCCTCGGAACAGGAGAGCTGATCAAAAGTTAAAATGTAATGTATCATTACATGAAAAGAAAAATCAGGAAACATGAATGAAACACACTGAGGGATATAGAATCATCCAAATACTGAAGGAATTGATTGCACGTGACGTGATATTGGCACGGCTCAATCAAATAACAGGGCTCTTCTTAGACTTTGAGCACTGCTCTCAGATTGAACCGCGCCAATATCTCGTATGCTTTGTGGAATATTGAAAAAACAAAAATATAGAGATATGAGACGAAGAAAGAAAATACCTCGACAAGATCGATAGACACAGGAGAAGAAAGAGAGGAGGGGAGCAGAAGGTGAAATATTATGTATGTGTAATGGGAATGAGGAACTGAGGGAGTCGTTTCCTCTGAGATTCTCTCTATATATATATATACACGCACACATATCGTTTTAAGTTTAATGAGAGAAAGAGAGAGAGTTGACAGATGGGAGCCTGGAAAATGCTGTGGGGGGGGTCATTGAATATGCCAACAACTCATCAACAAAAAGGAGGTGGACATAATAAAAATTTAAAGTTGGAGACAATGGAAAAAGCTCACTGAGGTAAAAAAACCCTTGAGCTTTCAATTTGTATTTATGAGGTGGTGAAGGCTGAAGAGGCCAGAGCATATACATGTATGATCTTGTTATTGGTGTGGTGGTGGTGCCACCACCAGCATCAATTTGAACTTGAAAAAAGCATTTTTAGAAAAAGAAAATAAAGGTCCTCGGTTGGTGCACTGAATTTTTAGGTTTGTGTTTGTCTAGCTAGTTAGTTGATATTCTACGAAATTGCAACTTTGAAGATGAAAATCAAAATTGCTTTTCAATGACCATGAAACTGATCTGATGGGTCATTCACCAAAGATGATTTATTTTATAAAGTTCTCCACAGGATGGTTAAAAAAAAAAAAAAATCATCCTCAATCTTCATGTTGATTTTAGGTTGTTCATACTGTACCATGTTACCCCACTCCATAACCATAATTAATCTGATATATATATAAATTAAGTGCGCCCCCCACGTTTAGTGTGCGTCATATTCATAGATATTTCATTCATTTAGAACAGGAACTCCAATTAAAAACCTAACAGATCGATAATGACCAGAACCCATTTGGCTATAGTAAATGAAAAAGAAAAGTTTTTCTCATTTGATTAAATTAAAGTGATCATCAAGATTTAAGACCAACTTTGAATCACCCATTATATTTATTGGAGATGAACAAATTTCAGAGATGGGCCAACACACATGACACATGGATTTCAGCAAATATCAGCAATATGCATATTTATGCACTGGGTCTGGTCTGGGTATATGTACGAGATGAATTAATTCCGGCAAACATGAATGGGAAGCCGGGCATACACAAGTAGAAGTGGTAAATGAACGATGGGGCCTAATATATAGCTAGCATTAATCGTGGGCAGGGGGCAATAGGAGTGGTCTCAGCAGCACTAACACTCATTTCTTGTTACTGTCAGAACCCACGTTCTACAAAGATTTAATGCTTTAAGCATGCTCCCGGCCCTTACCCTAACTAATAATGTAACTTTTGCGCCCGCAGCCGCAGGCAGATAGACGAGAGACCTATTTCAAAGTGCATGCCAACCAACAAGATGATGAATCGAAACAAAAATAATTAACCCTGCTCAGTCATAAGTGTATACATATATCATCAAGCTATAGTGAGGGAGAGCTAGCTGCTAGCAGCAAAGAGAGAATCAAGTTTTGGAGTTTCAAAATTGTGTTTATGTCGCTTGGGTACGACTACCAGCAATGCCATTGCTAGCTAGCTTCAACAAAGGTATTTACCTCATTATACTTTTAATTGATCATCAGCTAGTGGCAGTACATGCGTACATACATATATATACTTTCTTTGTTAAAAAGTCCTCGTCCTCCTACGCACACGGATTAATTTCTACATGTACAGCAATGCGCAATGACATGCCACTCTCTCCATATGAATCAATATTTGTATGTTTGTAGATTTTGGTCTGATAAACAAACCATGCAATTGCAACCCAAGTCCTCTTTTAATGACTCTTTCATGTGAAAACTCTGCCATTGCACTTGCATCATCATCCTCAAATTCTTCTCTGGTTGAAACCCTAGCTATAGTAATCGATTATGTAACTTAATTAACAACGTGCTTTAACCTAATAACAGAATAAATTTTGGTGCACATATAACACAACGATCGACTTTAAAACCTTTAACGCACGTACAGTACAAGAAAAGAAAGAATGATTAACATTTGTCGTACAATGCACCTTCTTAAAATATAGAACCTACATCTTTTTACCCTTAGCCGCGGCTAAATATCTTATCTTCATACTTGAACTCGAATGAGGTCCCTTCTCCTCATGATTATCACCGTGGTCTCCTCGTACTCCTTGTGTTTGATGATGACAACGACGTCGTCGAATAACAGTGACCCACAATACTTATTTGTTTTGAACACAGAGAGACAGAGAAAGAAGAAGAGAAGAAGAGCGAGATTTTTGTTAATGACTGAAGATGCATGATCTTAATTTATTGGACAGACTTACCTAAATAATGAGCCACTATTACTACTCTAGTTAGTACTACTGATCTCTCTCTTCTCTGCGGTCCTTTGCCTTCATTGCTCCCTCTTCTTGTCTCCTTATGGGCCATCAAATGACATATTGTTTTTGCTTTTATATTTGAACAGTGGTAGTGAAAGATAGATGTGTGCGTATGTATTTTTATATATATGTATAGTTAATGTTTTTAATTACGATTTCAATCTTCTCCTAGCTAGCAAGAATTTTGGTTCGTTTAAAGCTTTAATTGGTTTAGTCGTTTATGCTAATTCAAATTTCAATTGGTTTGGGAAAACTATCGAACATTGCCATTCTCTTCTACTCAAATTGTGATTTGGATTTGATAATTGAGACTTGAGACATGGAGGAGGATTTCTCATAATGTTTGATGAAGTCATGGTATCTTAGTTTATTATTTGACCTTTGAAATAGAATATTCGCAAAACTAGTACAAAGTGCGCTTTTACCCAATACAAAAGATTGTATTATATCGTTGATCTGAAGCCACAAATTTCGCTAGGCAAAGGCCCAGCCCAGTCGATTTTGCACGTATCCAGAACGGCGTCGTATCCCAAAGCACACTGCTAAACCGACACGAGGCAGCCAGAGATTCCTTGTAACGGAGGCAAGGCAATTCCGTGTTGGGAACAAAAAGAAGCCCTTGACAAGTTTCTTAACAAAATCGTCCTAAAATAACAAAATAAATTCTCCACAATCAACCGATCAATCAATCAATCAATCAAATACCTTGAAACCCTGCTAATTTCCTTCTCTTCTCCGATCCACTTCTCGTGTCGTGTTGAGTATGTTGTTTTGTTTGACACTTCTTTATTTTTTTTATATCATCATCTTTTTTACTATTAATTATTTTCTGATGGTTTGGCATTCATCTAGAAAAGATTGGTTTTTTTATTTTATAATTTGGGTGGGGTTTTGATTATGATGTTCATCTGTTTCAAATTTGCAGAGAGTCATCGTAGCGTCAGTTTCGCCATGGCCAAAAGTTCATTCAAGCTCGAGCATCCATTGGGTTCGTTAAAAATTTCAATTTTTTCTTATAAAATAAATCTTTTCATTACTATTTTTTTATTGTTTATCCATATGCTTGTTTTGGTTAACCCTTTGAAATATTTTTCTGGTATGATATTTTCATTGATGAGGTTTTGAGAAATATTTGAAATATCCGATTTTCTAATTGATTTTGTTACGAATTTGGCGACCTCTTGATTGATGGTGGTTCTTTGCCAATTAAAATGTCCTCAAATCTCTCCGCCTGTATAATTCCTTCACATTGTGACATGAAAGAATGATTTATGGTATCTTTTGTATATACTGCAATATGGGTAATCGCTTGGCCCCCTTTTTTCCCCTTCCTTAATCCTTTTCCCAAGAACAAGGAACGCATAATGTAAAGAGGCACAGTTGTTTGTTAACCATGTTAACCCCATCCCATCCATATGTTCTAACAAACAATTGTATTTCCGAGATTACCATTGTCATGGTTCTTCTCCAGTTTGGCTTTGTGTGTGTGTCAAGGAATTAATTGTAATGTTTATTCTGTTCTCTCTCATTTCTTGTCTGTTATTTGTTGGTATAATCTCAGAGAGGAGGCTAGCAGAATCTGCTCGCATTAGAGAGAAGTATCCTGATAGGATTCCGGTAAGAATTATCTGCCATGAAACTCTGTATGCTTCCAGTGCATTAATGTAATGTACCTGCATCTAATCAAGTGCGCTTGCCATATAGGTGATTGTGGAGAAGGCTGAGAAGACTGATGTTCCTGACATTGACAAGAAAAAGTTAGTTGCTTACTTCAATGAAAACTGTTTGTAGTGTTTTATATACTTAGAAAATAAGGTTTTTTTTTTTTTTGGGTGAAAAATTTTGCCTATTTTACTGCAGTTCGATGGTAAAAACATTTCTATGGAATTGAGTTATCCCTCTCTCATCTTACATTATGTGGGGAGTCCTTCAACGTGAGAGAATACTGTTTTATGTAAACTAATTATGTCACATTGATTGAGTTGACCTGACTTGGATGAGAATGCAGTTAAATTTAATATTCTAAAACTTGTCCAGCGATTTCCATCACTTGGTCATTATGCATATTGTTGTTGTGAATGCAGATACCTTGTCCCAGCGGATTTATCTGTGGGACAATTTGTTTATGTTGTCCGTAAAAGGATTAAGCTCAGTGCAGAAAAGGCCATATTTGTTTTTGTTAAGAATACTTTACCTCCAACCGGTGAGTGGCAGACTTTTAAACGTAAATCTATTATACCATAGTAGTTTGTTTTTGTAACGTATATTCTGCGGTTACAGGTGCCTTGATGTCTGCTATATATGAGGAAAACAAGGATGAAGATGGTTTTCTTTACATGACTTACAGTGGAGAGAATACCTTCGGTTGGTCATTTTAAGAGCAAAGGCAACAAGCCATGTATCATAAAATTTGAAAGTTGTATATTCTCAGTTGATCCCTTTTAAGCCATTCCCAGACATGTTCACTGATATCTTGTTTTTATTTTGGGTTGATTGCATCAGTTGATGATAGAAGTAACTCTTGTTAAAATTGTCCGTTAGTGGTAGATATTGAATGGAGGAAACTAATTTACTAGTATTACTGATTATCCAATCATCTTTCTGGTGAATAGATTTTGTGGTTCATATACTCATGTTGTTGCTTATGTTGCAATCAAACAAAAGTATATTATATTGATTATGTGGAAAGGAAACCAATTATCTCATAATCATCTGCATACAATAAGGTAGACATGCTGGTTATTTTTCTTATTTATCAGTGCTTTTTCTCTGGCATCGATGCTTGACCCATTTGATGGCACTGAAAAATGCAACTTTTGCTTTGTTGAATCCTTTTGCATTGGCTTTCTTGTTACTGCTTTCGTTCTCAACTTTTGTTCGGTCTTCATTTTCCATGGCACCAATGCCTCCGGCTCCCCATTGATCTGCCCAACTTGGTGCTTCAGTAGCCATGGTGCTTTCGACCCTCAACTCCTAGCAAAACAGGCTTCAACTGTCACTGTAAAAACAGAGTTGTTCGCATGGCGTCACTCACTTAATGGCGGATAGCATAAGATCTAATTGTCTACATACTCTGTCCTTCATGTTTACAGCCGTTAAACAAAAACATATATTGCATTGGTGCGCCAAACGTATCATTATATTACCACTGATATGCCAAGGAGAGGAATTGGATCAGCCTTAGCTCCTAAGAACTAAAATAGAAAGGAGTAAAATTTCGGTTGATTAACGAATAGTATTTATAAGTGAAGCACATATTCACGCCAATCTTAGGCAGCTAAGAAAACGATAAATCAAGATTATAAAATTATAAAGCTTTAAGATCTCTTGTCTATTTGGCTTCCTATTAAACTAATAATTCACTTGCTTACAGAGGGAGAAAGAGAGGGAGTACCTGGTGAAGACTACTTGCCTTAAGAAACTTGATCCGGGATTTTATGAATTGAAGAATGATGAGTTTAAGAAGTCATGGACTTGTAATAAAGTTTTAATAAAGAACAAGCCACTTGCTGATGGTTGTCTTTAACTCTTCTTTAATAAGCTTTAATAAGGACTTGCCAACTCACTTGTTTCCGTGTTCTGAAGCAAACTTTGTTTGGCACTCAATGAGACAATCCCATTTCTTTACTTTAATATTCAACTGTGCTCAGCCTTAGATTGGAATTGCATATGTGTTACTTTACCTAATAACATTAGCTTATAGATTAAGATTACTACAAAAGTATGGTCTTTGAAAGAGAACAAGCAGAGAAACACTGCTCTTACCCCTATCCCCGTGTCTGCCCTAACGGAACGCAACTCAAGAAAACGAAAGTAACAAAACAATGTTTCAAAATAACCCTTCATATTCGTATAATACGTTTTCTGCTAAATTGGGTTTTCGAAATCGAGTACATTGCCCTCGAGACCCTTTGCTCCACTACACTAGTTAGAGTTGAGTTAAAGCTTAAAAGTAGTATGCAAAAGAAAAAGTGACAGGAGAGGCAAGTAATGTTTGGTATATAGCTTTAGCTTAGCTATGCTGCTTTCGTTTTTGTGCCCTAAATTACTGTGTAGCTGTCACTAACCACACTAGTGTATTTTAAAATGTACTGTGAGAGAACAATCATTAGATCATGATGCAATCAACCAAGACTCAACAGTTAACATGTAACATGAGGGAGCGAGAAAGTAAGGTGTGCGAGGACCAAATGCAGGTAGAGAGGCGTGTGGTTGTGATTCTGAGTTCTGACTCTGAATTTTCTAGAATGACGCTGTTTACTAGTTAGACAAGCAGGGCCAGTAAAGCAAATGATATTCATTTGTTTTGGACTTCTAATGGCAAGAGTTAGTCCTTCCTTGTTTCTAAATTTCCTGCCGACTATAATTTGAATTGCAAAATTCGGATGGGAAAAGAAGCTGCATCTGTGTTAAAGATATACTTTGATGAATTCCAAATTGGCTTTCGAAAAATGATTGAATTGCTTCATCTTACATACATAAAATTCTGTCCAGTAAACAGGGATCTTTTCAAAACTTTTTCCCCTTCAGGGTCTGGCCTGCTCAACATGCCATCATTCTCACTCATTCTCAATAATGATGTTTGATTACATGCTGTTACAAACAGCCCTCGTTTTAATTGGTGCTGTCCGGCCTTCAACAATCAACCAGACAGAATAAAAAGATCATCAAAAAGCAATCTAAATCACTCCAGTCAAGGTCATCTAAACAAGTAAGCAAAATTGTAAGGAACAGATTGAGCCAATTAGTCAATAGGTTTAGGGTGACCCCAACAATATCTACACTGGTCTGGGCTGTATTTGCTGCAAAGCCAAAAGAAAACAATGGGACGACAGTTCAACAACAAATCTTATCTGCCTAAAATTCCACATTTTTCCCTCTCTCTCTCTTCCTACTTGGATTTCCTAGAAGACTTGGACCTCTTCATTTTACTTGACTTGTCATCAATACTTGACCATGTATACCCAATTGGTATCGCAAAAGGATCCGACCATTGTTGGTGCCCCACTGATGACGATGATGAAGATGAAGAATTACGTTGTTGCTGCTGCTGCTTGCTTGATGATTGGCTGCTGTTTCGCCTTAGCCAGGTCGACGCCATCATAGACGATGAGGAAGAGGATGATAGGAATGGTGAGTAATGGGTGTCTGATTTTCGGTCGTCCTCTGATGAACCTTTAACAAAGTGTCTAGGACTTGAAAGCGGAGTGAAGAATTGCTCAGTTGATTGTAGCTCAACAAACTTTGTGAATGTCACTACAACTCTTACTGTGGGCACCACCGGAATTGCCACCTGATCCCCCATCCAATAAACAAAGCACAAACAGTCAATCAGACGGTTTCTCTTTCTTTAACACACGGATCAATTAACTATATTATGAACACCATTCAAATTCAAACACAAGGCAAAAGGAGCGGAAAATATATACACATTTGTCACACACAGAAACACATCAAAAAAAATAAAAGAGAAAATCCCTGGTTTGAAGAAGCAGAATCACGAATAAACAAAAGAATCCTCGGATTTACTGGGTCCCCGCATCTCAAATCACACCGCACAAAGTCAAAAAAACAGGCCATCACAGCCTTCGACGTCACCATCATAAACGACAGTGGAATAGACCCCACGGAAAAAGCTTCGGTCGGAATCGGAAAGGGTCAGGTCAGGTTAAGCATCAAAAGAACCAATAGAAAAACAAAGCAAAGCAAAACGCTGCAGTGGACCCCACTTTTTAAAATAATTTTATTTTTTTCCAAAATCCCGAAATTACCCCTTACCTTAACCGGAAATGTTCCCGGCGGGAACTTAGTAGTTAACAATTCCCTCAATCTTCTCACTGCCTTCACTTTATTCGCCAAGATATCAAGTAAAGGAATTAACTCCTCCGTCTTTAATGGAAACTGCTCCGTTAACCAAATCGACGGGCGTAAACTCTTCACAAACTCTTTCTCTTTCGTTGGGGGAGGCGCGGCCATCACCGCCGTCGACCTTCTCGGCAATGCCGCCGAAGGAATTATATCCACGCTCTTTCTCCCGACAGTTACGAAATCCCTTTCCTCTCTCACAAAACTACTGTGTCTTCGTCTGTCGTTATTGCTGACGTTAAAGCCGAAACTTGGATTTTCAGCGACTAGAAATCCGTCATCATCTTCATCAAGTTCTAACGGCAGTACTTGTTCGCTTCCGGCGACGTCGTTTTCATGAACTTTTCGCGAGCGAAAACTGAAAACGACATTATGCAGTTCGTAAACCCTTGCTTTCCATTCACCGACGGATTCTGTCTTCTCTTGTCTTCTCCAGTTAGTACGTCCGACCAGCTCGGCTTTGGTTACGTCCATACCCGGCCGGTAGACACTGGATTGAGCGCAGAATCCGGCAATGTCAGACTCGGACATAGGAGCTCCGGCGTTTTCGAAGGCGTCGAAAATTTTGCGGTCGTCGTGGTTAAGTACTAGCAGGGAACCGCACGAAACGTTGTGCGTTTGGTCACCGTCGCCGAGGAAGAGAAAGCTTTGATCAGCGCGCTGGATTTTTAAGCCGTCGAAGCCAGCTAGCGACGTGTCGGCTCGGAGGTTGCCGTCGCGTTTCCAAATCTTGTAAGTATCGGATGGAGCTATTTTCCCGACGAAGGGAATTACGGAGCTCTCGAAATGGAAGGAGATTTCCATGTAGAAGTCCCGCATTCTCCGAAGAGCGGAGATGACACGGGGCAGGCGACGGCGCCACTTGGCCCAAGCGGAGCGGTGGTGAAGCTTGAGCAGAATCAAAGCAATATCGGAGTTTCGGCGACAAACAGCTTCTTGGAGAGGATTCCATCCGGCGGCGTTCTGGAGTGAGACGTCAGCGCCAGCGGAGGCCAGGGATCGAGCTGCGAAGGCGTCATTTAGGCGAACAGCAAGGTGGAGAGGGGTTTCACGGAAAGGGACGTCACGACGGTCGAGAACGGAAGCGATTTGATCAGCGACACGCTCTTGACTCAGAGAGTCGGACTCGGTGTGGATTTTAGAAGGATCGGCGGCTAGTCTAGGTAGGGTCGAGATAATTCTAGTCAAAGTAGTGTGATCACCCAGAACGACAGCGTAGTGGACCGGGCTATGGGAATAATCCTCTGGTTTGATTGCCGGAAACGGCATCGTAGTGGATGCCGTGGAGGACCTGGCCATTTTCAGCTGGTTGGCTTTCGATTTTCGAATCCAAGCGAGAGCCTAGTCCTAGTTTCCTAGATACCTATCTCATCTGTGCGGACAGTTTATGCTTACGGGTAAAAAGCAATGGGGCTAGTTTGGTCTTTTTCACTGGGAAGGATTTTGATTTATTGGATAGTGTGAGTAAGGGGCAGAAGATACACGCAATCTGGGCACTGCTTTTGGTGATTCTTTCGGACTGCAGCTGGAACTGGGAGGGACTCCGTCGATAATTTCTCCCCCTTTTACATTTCACTATTTCAGTATACACTGTGACTCTCTCTTTCCTTTACCTTCGGTTATACCATACTCCTTTTTTTTTTCAGAGGTACGGGTACCTTCTTCATTCGGTTACTTACTTTGTCTTTATTTTTCCTTCTTTCTTTTTTTTTTTTTCCCTAAGAGTAGTTGACATATTGTTGGCCCACCTTTTAATTATGCTTAATTTCATGAGCTGAGTTTTTCATAGGCTTTTTTTTATACAATATATTGGTGTGACACCTGACAACTCTTATCCGAAAAATATAATTAAGTTAAAAGAGGGTGTGTATGTATTATTCATAAAAATACGTATACAAGAGAGCTTTTGAAAGCTTATTTAGAGTTTTTTGAGTTGTTTATAAGTTTCTTGGCCCGAGTATCAAACCCTATTCGCAAGGAGACTTGTCCAATTTCAATAAGTTTTAGAATCCTTTTAACTCTAAAAATTTATTATCTTTCTAATATTCTCTAGAGTATTCCTAAATATTTACAAGTGGATGCTAAAGATGAAATTTTATAGAATCAATCCAAGTTGTATTAACTTGGAGCTTATCTGGTTAGCTTCTTTAGCTAGAAGTTTAGGCGGCTTGTAATTGAATCGATCAATAATCATATTATTTGTAGAAGATATAGCATAGAAATTGTTTCATATGATATTTACTATTTACACATACATTTTTAACTTATTTTTATCATTATCTAAATACTCTTTTATTTTGATTTTATAAATGTGGATATATATACATTCTTGAGAGATTTATTAAAAAAATTTCAAACTTGGGGTTGGGTTTGATACGATGTTACTAAAGTTGTGAATATATATTTCAGCCTTTTTATAATTAATATGAATATCATATGAGAGAAAATCCAAATATGACTCTTTTCCAATGAAGCGCATTTCTTTCAAATTAGCTTTTCATTTTCAAAATCCTAGATGGAGTTATGCATAGATGATGAGGAGACAGACACTAAAGCAGATATAGGAATGATCTTGTCTTGTGCCCCCTTTCTTCGTGGATATTTTTCTATTTATAACGTAACTACGTTGATTTGAGTTGACCAATATTGAAATGGCCAAATGAGACAAATCATTCGGCGGCGAGTGCCCAATGTTACAGTAAGAAGAGAGTTCCCCTCGATGTCATGGAATTAATAATGATTGGTGGGGTTGGGACATAGAAAAAAGAAAAGTGTAGTTTAGACTTGTTTTGTTGTCTGGGATCATATTCATTAATTCATATTTCATATTATATGTGCAATAGAAATGCGGCAAAAACAGAGGATGGAGTTGGTGTCTGCGGTCTGCCTCAGCCCGGACCAACCCCCAACGGATTTCACTCCCTTCCATGCCTTTGCTTTCTCTTTCTCTTTCTCCTTTTTAGACTTCGTCAACAATAGTCTTAGAATCCCCAAGTGTTTGTTTGAATACACACATGAATGGTTATTTATTCTTTAAGTATGCAATAGCCGAGCCAAGTGGGTAAATCTTTATATATATATATAGAGGGAGAGAGAGAGAGAGAGAAATGTTTTAATTTAAAATTTTAAAATGTGAGAACATTTGAGAAAATGCATAAACCGTACGGTTTAAGCGTTTCAAATTTTAAGCGTTTTAAAACTTTCTCAATTTTTTCCGCACATTAAGAATTCGGACCAGAAAATTACTATATATATATATATACACACCTTTCACTGCCGATCCGACAGATTTTTTTATCCATAAGAAGATTTTTTGAAGTTAGCAAATTCATTTGAATTATACATTTGGTTTCATGGGACAAACGAAGCTTCCTGAGAATTTTGCATTGTCCAAACTAATGGTCAAGCCTCGCTGCTAAAGAAGCTTGACCTCTTTGATTTTTATTTTTTTATTTTTTGGGACGCAAGAAGCAGCATTGCTAATGCCTGGCTTCTTCCGAGTTGTGACTGCGTATGAGAAGAGAGATTCTGCTGCCAAAGGGTTGGTATTTTTGTCCACGCATTTTCCTTGGTGCAGTGTATGTACGTGTCGAGTCATCGTTACCCAAGTTTGAAATAAAGATTATTTGACCAGTTCAATATCACTCTTGTTTGCCTTTGCCATACCACCAAACAATTAATGACAACATAGCATATTATGTACTTCCGTTCTTCTAAGGAACCCCACCTGATACGACACGCCACTATTCTAATTCTAAGCATGGGTCCATTTTTCATTGACTTGCAGCCCCTCATGACAATCATAGCTAGCTAGATATTTCTAAGAAGTGCTAGCGAAACCTGAGGGAATGAATCTTCGACTCTTCTTCCTTGGAATTTGGCAGCACCCTCGGCATTAATATATAGAGGAGCAAGAAATCTATGCTCCAAGAAAAAAGCACAAATACTTGAGAGCTTGCTTAAGGACTCAAATCTTGACTACATTTTTGCCGGCTGCAGATTGCTAATTAGCTTTGTACTTACAACAACATCGTCAATGGCTTTATTGTCTAGCATCTTTGGTTGCTTTTCTGATTCAAGCAGGGTCGCAAGCGAGGGAGAGATAAAAAACACACAGAACAGATCATCAAGCATAGCCGGAGCGGATGTCGATAGCAAAAGCAAATTAAACAAGAGCAAATCGAAGAAAAGCCCTCCAATTCCCGTGACTTACTTCCCCATAGGAAGCATACTCTCTCCTTTATGAGAAAGCTAAGCATATTCTTTACCAAGTCCGTGCCATTTTCTGCAAGGACACTTGCGTCGGCAGGCTTGTTTAGCTCGTATTGATTATTACTGTTAATTCATGCCTCTCTAGGAACAATCAATTTGTATAAGAATAAGATTTGATTGTATAGCTCATATAAGATTTATTCTATTTTCCATTTACCACTACTGTGTTCTTTTTATATATAAAATTAGTTTTGTTGGTCTTGGACCTCTTGGTTTGTTTTTAGGAATTCAATTCAAATTGTAGCCATTTGCATGGCCCAAGAGCAAGATTTGAAGTTATATAGGTGATATTTTAAAACGGGTCTATTAATCTATTTAATACAATTCATATTATTACAATAAGGTGTATTAGAACAACAATTTCTACAGTGTTGATGACATATCTATATACTGGGATGGGTCTGGCTCTATCTATTTTTCTTTCTAACATATTATATAATAATAATAAAATAAATCTCAAGACTAGTCAGCGACGACAAGTACAAAGTTAGATCACCCTTTAGTTTGAATTCACAACAGTTCTACCACAAATGGACCACCAAACACCAAGCCCTTGGTGCAAATCATGCCCCTTTTTTTCTTGCTTTATTGGGAATAAAATATTTTCTGCATTAGTATAGGTAGTGTAAATGTCTCTTTGATATTAGTGAGGCTGTGAGGGTAAAAAATTTTATTGTATTATAAGGATACGTTTGACACGCAAAATTCGATTGGACTAATTATTAGGATTGGATTAGAATAAATTGCATTAGACTAGGTTGGATTATATATAGTCGGATTAGATTATGTTAAATTAAATTTAAATGAAGTTAAATAATATTTAAGTTAATATTTGAATTTAAATATCAACTATTTATATATATTTAGTACAAAATATTATGATAATAAAAAACAAAGCCAATAAGAAAAATTTATATATATGTTATTGGATAGTCATAATTATAATCAAGAAATATGAATTATTTAAATTATAGGTTATTTCATATGAGACATATCATATCATTAAATAAAATAAATAAACCTATTCAAATAATAAATTAGTTAATAATTTTTAAGTAAATCATGAATAACAAAAAAATAAATTACTCAATTAATAACAATAAATAAATAAATTTTAAGTTATAAGTAAAAATATTATACTAATTAAAGTGTGGAAGATATCATAAATGGACAAACATTTTTCTTCCCATTATCTAATCCTAACTAAACCCAAATGAAATTTGGGATTGCTAATCCCATGAATTTAGGATTAAAATTTGAATTTAGTTCATCAGTCCAATCCAAGTGAGCAAGGGAAACATAGAATTAATATTTTATTCCAAAAATTAGTTAAATTCTACACTTATGTGGCATTTGTTTTTTAACTTAATGACTTAAAGTAACTTAACTTAATTAATTAAGTTAATTAGAGATGTTTGTTTTTATAACTTAATGAGACTTTTTAGATAATTTTGACTTAATAAAATAAGCTAACTTTTTTGGCTTTTTACTTAATGGAGGAATCTGAATTAAGTCAATTACTTGCTAATGTAAAAAATATCCCTGTTTTATAATTTATTTTTCATGTCTATTCCAAAACTCACCCATAGATATTTACCCCACATAAAAATATCCCTATTTTTTATTTCTTATATTATATACGATAAAATTTGAAATTTATGGTATTTTATATATTAAAATTCCAAAATAATTATGTATTCACTTGAATATAGTTTTACTTATAAATTTTAAAATATTGTAGTATTTAATATATTATTTATTTGACATTTAAATTTAATAAGGATACAAATGTAAAAGTACATATTTTCAAATTTTTAAGTTGAAAAAAACAAATAATTTAATCCTTATTTTCTGAAATTCAGACGAAAAAATAAACATATTATTCAGATTTAAACATTCAAACCTATTCAGAATTCAGACTAATTCAGGTCTATTCAGATTTCAGACAAAAAAATAAACGTCACCTTAATCTTAGCTCCCAAAAATAGCATAATAGACTTGATTTAGGGTAGTCGTAAACTTCAAATTGTAAATACTAATAGACTTTTAATTACAACATACCTATTAGAAAATACAGTTTTTTGTTGATTTGTCTTTTTTTTTTTTTTTTGGGAGGAGAGGGAGGGGGGGGGGGGGGGGGGGAACCCAAAGGGGGGGCCGAAAAATTCCAAAAAGAAGGGGGGGGGTCTTTTGGACCCCAAGCCCCCGGTT
>NW_006262688.1:35398157-35458760 GCF_000493195.1 Citrus x clementina
CTTTTTTTTTTTTTTTTTCGGAGGAGTGGGAGCGGGGGGGGGGGGGAGAACCAAATGTAGTGACAGAGAATTACTAAAGAGATGGAGAGGTATCTTTAGTACACATAGCTCCAGTTCACTGTGCAAATAATTTATTTATGTTGAATAAAATTCTTAATTGTGTTCTACAAAAAAGGGGAAAAAAATTTATTCTGAATTCTTTTTAATAACAATAATAATTAATATAAGGAAGACGCCGATCCCATGATCTAATTATGGGAGGAGGTGAACCCTCAGAGTTGGGGTTGTCACCGTATCTGTTTGGCAACGTCCGAAGATTAATAAATACAGAGAGTTGAAAGAAAAGGGGTTGTTCCATGGAGCGTGATACGATTAAATGTCACCCAAACAGCTTCTTAAATTTATATCTATCCACCACACCACCACCAATACGCAACGCAACGCAACATGAGACTTTCCCAGGAGGATGAATAGACAGCTGATAGAGTGAAAAGTTAAATCATGATCAACTTACACTTGGTTTCATAGGGTTTGTTCCCTTTCACATCATCATCATCATCAATGGAAAGCCTAAATGTTAGTTGTTGGACTTGTGGAAATAATTTCTCCCCAAAGCTTAATAACATTAAGTGGTCCACCAAGTAACGATGGAAGGACAGACGTTGTGCCACTAATTGACAGCTTAACAGTTTTAGTTGCTGGAGTTAATTCTTAAACCCTTTCAATAATTTATTGCCACGAATACTTGGGGAGAAGATGAAATAAATTTTTATATGAAGATCTCTAATAAAGTATTTTGGGTGTTAGTCACTATTATACAGCTAGTTTTGGGAGTGAAATTACTCTTAAATTACGAAAAGACCTCTCCATCCTTTTTTATTCTAATATTGATAAAATTTAAGGTTTTCTCTATACTTAATAAAGGTCTAACTGTTCATTCTAATTTCTCCTTCCTTCCAAGTGATATTCCTTAAATTAAGTTTTGGGTAAGTTACAATCATTAAAAATAAGATTAAAATAGGTAACAATCAATTAAGTAGGTGAGGTCAAATGAGACCAATACACTAGTTTATATTTATATGCAGCCTAAAGTCGACCCTTCCCAAGTGGGTACCTGTTCTGTTATAACCGATTAAATTGGATTTTATTATTTATTAATCCACAATGCGGTGCTGAATGTCGAATTAGGTATGGGGCACCAATTAAAAATAGTATATATAAAGCTAAAAAGTCACCATTTTGCATCCAAAAACACGGAAAAATCACAATTTTGCAATTTGGCGCATTCCTGAATGCTCCGGTCCTGTCAGCAGCTTAATAAATAAATTTCATTATCATTTATAGCCAATCAAATTTTAAGTTAACCGAGCTTCGAACAAAAGGAACAAGAAGAAAAAAAAAAGTTCTATCAAACTTTAACCGACCCGTTGTTTTTGACCCAAAGGATAAAATATTCTATGTTTTGACTCCGCCCGCCCTCACTCACTCTTGACCCAAAACAAATAAATAAATTGGAAGTAGTAGAGTTTAGTTGAGACAATTACAGCATTATTTAGCCTGTCGGCGCTGGTATTTTGCAGCTCCGCTTAATCACGTGGGTAAATTTTTATGGAGCTCCCATGAAATTTGATTTATTTACAATTAGATGGCAAGTTTATCCACATTATTACACACCTCCCCTATTGTTAGTTGTTCCATACTTCCATGACCATCCATTGATCGTTAGTGGATTGACGAAATATCCAAGATACCCTTTACACCAGAATGGCCATAAACATCTACAATTTATTGATGGAAAATTATCTGATGAAAAGAGTAAAATACACAGTAGTGAAACTAATATTAATTTACATAATAATAATAGCTAAAAAGATTAATTATAAAAACTGAAAGTTAGAAACTATTATGGATGGATTAATATAGGAAGTATTCTTATCTTGGCGACAATAATTGTAAATAAGGAGCGTTTTAAAAGGCCAAAATGAAAGAAGGCAAGAATAGTAAGAGAACTAGCAAAGAACTTCATTCTTTTGTCAAAAATTGTGTGTAAATATACAAGACAAAGTTGGGATGAATTCTCTAGTCTACAGCTCGGGTAAGATTTTTGAAAATAATTTGTTATTTAATTACACAAATTCTCTAGTCTGCATGCCTAATTTAAAATTTTCAAGTAAAATCTTGTAATTAAAGAAAATCTTTTTAATTGGGATGAATTGTTAGTTAAACGTGTCATGAACTTGAATATTAATTAAAAAAATTTTAGCTAACCCTAAAAAATGGTGTTAGGTTCGCCCCTACATGTATTCTCATACTAACAGTTGGAGAGACATGTGATAATACAGACAAACTTACCCTCTAAGTATAAATATGTCAAACTTTAAGAAAAATTCTTAAAAATTACCCTCAATCGCATCGACTTCTAAATAGTTATGTATATGGATAAAAATAATTAACTATAAAGTAAAAATTAGGATATCAAAAAAAAAAAAGAATATATATATATATAAGCACAATAAATTTTTATAACTCTTTAATAATTGTCAGTTAAATTAAATAGCTCCGAAAGTACTAAAGCAGGACAAAATCCTGCATATTTGTCTTATCTGACATAGTAATTTAATTTTTCCAGTAAAAATGCCACGTCAAATATGTGACAATTAAAGATGAAATCTGATACCCATCAGCTCTTTGGCAGCATCTTATGATGAATTGATGATTGATGAGTCTGGTGAGGTATTCCATCATCAATTCAAGCACGTCTTCTTGAATCTCTCTCGGCCGTCTCCCAAGAGTCAAGTCAAGACTCTTCCTTACAAGACGCAAACTGAGGAAACTTGTGCCCAACATTGGGTTCAGTTCAACTACTGGTTGTTTTTTTATTTTCCCCTTAAATATAAGTATTCTTTTTAATCTAACTCTAACCAAAGTGTTTTTTTTTTTTCCGGTAAATCAGAAAAGATTTTAACTTAACTTCTGCGGCTGCTTCCAATGTGGGGTCCATGCTTGGCCTCCAGTCTCAATATCAGCAACCATTCTCTCTTGAGTCTTTGAGAATGTCATTCTTGGTTTCACCAAAACTCTTCACCTTCACCTACACCAACCCTCCACCTCGATTTGTCTAAAAGAACTTTCTTTGTTTTTTTTTTCTTTGTTTAGCTTTCACATTGTCAAATCCTTTGTAAAGTTTGATACTTTCATGGCTTTAAAGGCTAACCCCATCTGGGGTTGTGCTAAAACCCCACATTTTCATAAGGGTTTGCCAGATTTGGTGCCTAACAGATGTGGGTTTGGTTTGGATTTGAGGGTTTTGAACAAATGGGAATGTACTTGCGTGGGTGTTTTGGCTCAGACTCACAGAGCTATCACTCCTGTTGAGGACGACAGGCCTTATACTCCTGATGTTCAGTCGTCTGAGGCCAATGAGCGGTCTCAAGACTCTCAGTCCTCTGGCTTTCACAAGGATTTGAATCTTCTTCCTAGTGAGTTAATTTATAATTTATGCCCTCCTTTTGTGGTGAATTATGAGTTTTATTATGTTGCATGCCATTTAATTTTCCCAATTAAGGATCATTAGCCTAAATAAATGGTTCTTTCATTTGTGCTGTGTAGGGATGAAAATGAATAAACATTCATGACCAGTTAGTTGGCAATATTGATGTATTTTAGGGTTCTTAACTTGTAGCTCTAGGAAACCAAATTTACTTCATGTTGAATATTTTGATAATGTTTAAACGCTAATTTTGTGAGTATCAGAATGTGAATTGTTGTAAAGATGATTTTATCTAATGCAATATCCAAAAGCTCCTACAGGCTACAGTTCCTTATCAAAGATTTCACTCATGGTTGTTATGTGTCATACATTTAAATCTTTTTGGGGATGAGCCATTTTCTTGAAGTTCACATATGTCATTGATCTACTTCGTTTTTGATGAACTGTAATTTTATGGACTTCACATATTGGAGATGAATATGATGCTGGATACTAAAGGCAAATCATGACTCTTTCGGGCCACTGCTTCTTTCCATCTTCCCTTTCTCTCCTCCTTTTATGGCACATTTTCTTAGCTCTAGTATATGGACAAATTGCAGAACCCTTGTCTATAATGGAACTTTCTTCTTCTCCTGATGATGGTACAAAAGTGCGAGTTGCTTACCAGGTAAAGCAGTCCATCTTTTTCGGTTTTTATCCTTTTTTGGACCAAATATATTTTCTTGATTTTTTTTTATGGGTTATATTGCAATTCTAGGGCTTACCAGGTGCATATAGCGAGGCTGCCGCACGAAAAGCATATCCTAAGTGCGAGACTGTTCCATGTGATCAGTTTGAAGCGGCATTCAAGGTTCAGATCCTTGACTTATACTGTTATAAAATCAATTAAGTTTGATCGTTACCATTATTCTGCTGAATTTCATTAAACAGGCAGTTGAACTGTGGTTAGTGGATAAAGCGGTTCTTCCCATTGAGAATTCTGTTGGTGGCAGCATCCACCGTAATTATGACTTACTACTTCGGCATAGGCTCCACATTGTGGGAGAAGTTCAATTGGTAGTTAATCATTGCCTTTTAGGGTTGCCCGGTGTACTGAAGGAGGAGTTAAAACGTGTCTTGAGTCATCCACAGGTTTGTCATATTCATACCTTGCACATTATCATCTTGTCTTATTTGCTCAAGAAGACACTTGGTAGTGTGTTATATGTAGCTCAACCAATACCTAAGACGTTGATGGTTGTCGTTTTGTAGTAAAAATAGTAGCCAAATTCAAATAGTGCCGAAACGTCTACTCCCGATAAGGAATTTTGTCCGTATTATCTTTTTAAATCATGATTAACCCAAATGGTTGTCAAATAGGTATTTTATGGATTGCTTTCACTCCCTCACTGTTCAATCCCAGGGTTTGTTTTATTTAGAACTTGGTCGTCTGTGTTGTGTAAATTGCATGTCTATTAACGCGGGAGATTCAGATCTAACAGCTTCTGGTCATCTAACCAAATTCTCATTTGCAGGCACTTGCTCAATGTGAGATGACACTAAGTAATTTAGGTATTGTCAGAATTAGTGCTGATGATACAGCTGGTGCTGCTCAGGTAATGTATGGAAAAGACTTTTGTATCTGTTTGTAGTTTTCATTTTAGTTATGCTAGGGGATATTTATATTCTGATACATAAACCTTGGAAATAGATGGTAGCTTCAATTGGCGAAAGGGATACTGGAGCAGTGGCAAGTGCTCAGGCTGCTGAAATCTATGGGCTTGACATTCTTGCTGAAAAGATCCAGGTAAAGCTTTTTCCTTGCTTCTCCTACACCTCGGTGATCCCTAAATTATTCCAAGCAGATGCATTTTTCAAGCTGAATAAATGATAATTTTCCATTTCTGCTAACCATGCAAGAGAAAAAGAAAAAATCTGCATGATCATCTTTTATCGTTTTTCTTTTTTCTCGTTTTAAATAATAACAACAATTACAACTGTTTCCATATGCATCCTCATGCATAATCGATACGATGTTTTGTCTCCTGCTATACCATTTGTAAAACTATGCCGGCATATTTTCTGCTAATCTTCAGTAATCTTCAAACTGAAGATTTACTTTCCTAATTGGCACACGTAAATTCTTAGCAATTTTAGTTCTATGTATTGGAAAGCAAACCTTGGGATTTGATACAGTCAAGTTTCTACTTATTTCTGAGTGAGATTCTTAAATAAGAAATTTGTTTTCTTATTGCAATTTGGCCATCTTGCTTTTTTCAGGATGATGACGATAATGTCACCCGTTTTTTGATACTTGCAAGGGAACCCATAATTGCAGGAACTGACAGGCCATATAAGGTACTCTTCCTTGTTAGTTATATATTCATTTTATTAATGTTATAAAAATAATTATTGGTTTTGTTTTTTGCCAGACAAGCATTGTTTTCACTCTAGAAGAAGGACCTGGCATGCTGTTCAAAGCCTTGGCAGTGTTTGCACTGCGAGACATTAATTTGACAAAGGTAACTTGAAAGTTAAAGCAAAATTATGTTAGTTAATTAAATCAAAATGCTCTGATCGCCGTCTTTCCTCTGGAGCACTTTTCAGATAGAGAGCCGCCCACAGAGAAAGCGCCCACTGAGGGTTGTAGATGATTCTAATAAAGGGAGTGCAAAGTGAGTAATATTTGAACTTTTCAGAAATTTAATGCATACAATATTATGACAAACTAGCGCTGCAACTCTCAAGAAACAAAGAAGATATTGCTGCCAGTCATATTAGCATATAATAATCCACAATAGGAGAAACATAAGATTTATGTGTTCTTTCTTCCAACCAGTTCTATATAAACATCTAAGCTGCCATGTAAATTTTGTTTTGCAATCGCATCCCAATTTGGGTGAGGTGAATATGCTAGGAGATTTCCATGTGTTTGGTGGCAGGTACTTTGACTACCTTTTCTATATCGACTTTGAAGCTTCTATGGCTGATCCTCGAGCGCAATTTGCTTTGGGACATTTGCAGGTAAGCCTCTTTACATTTCATGACATTTTCAGCTCTTAGAAGACATGATTTAGCATCTGTGCTTGTGTACATCCAAGACACGTGCAATTAAAACCTTAAACTGATGTAACAATCCTTTTGGGGAATTTGATTGTATATTTATTCTAAACGGATTTCCTTTTTTGTTTACCCCCAAAAAAAATGGCAGGAATTTGCGACATTTCTACGCGTACTTGGTTGCTATCCAATGGACACAACTTTATAGATGGACACCCTCCCCAACATTGAGTTCCCATATTTGTTTTGGTCTTAGAAGATATACAATTCAACCTGCAATCCTGTACATACATCTTCAGATCCAGCTCAAGCCAAGAAGAGTTTTATGGGATAGAGCCATAGCCATATCCATAGGTGGAAAATTTCCTTGAGGGATCTCTTAGTTTCTTCTTTCCTCTTGTTCAGATTCTTTTCTTCTTCCTAATGGAGGTGGGTTCTTTTATTTTATTATTATTTTTTTTTTAAAGGTAAATTTGTAGCTAATATTGATGGGATGTACCTATGGGAACATGCAAATATGAACCTTGTGAGACAATTGCTCACATCGCCCTTCCCAAAATTAATAAAGGAAATTGGTGACAGGTTATTCGAAACCAGAAAGAAGTACTAATAGAAATATTCCTACGGGTGGCTAAATTGTATGACAAAATCGTGCCGGCCACCACCAAGTGAGCTGTCGTTGTCCTCGCAGGTCGTATGATGTGTATTTTCTAACAAAAATGAAAGAAACTTACCAACTAGATATAGAACCAACTGATATATTTGTTTCTTTAAATAAGTAAAATGCCTTCTGAGAAATATCGGGCAACAACAATTCTTGCTCAGACTCTACAAAGACAAGCTAACTAGAAGATGAAAGCTTCCATCCTATTGTTGCTTCCGGAGAAATTATCTCCTAACCATTTCAAAAATGTTAAAAATACAAGTCATACACCAATATCTTATATTCGCCTTCAATTTTCTATCAAGTAATATTAACTCTTTCAGCCGCCATTAAATAATTTAAGGTGATTTTTTCTCCTCGAGCCTCTCAAAATATTCTTTTATTTTCTTAGATAATTGTCCTTGATATAAAATTAAACCATGAAGTAGTTCTAAGATATTATAAAAAGCTAACAGTAATTACTCATACTTTAAATACTTTTTAAGACCCATGTAAGATTGCTTTTGGGAGGATTAAATAGAGCTAATTTATGTAGAGATTTTGTTGGTAGAGTTTTTACAAGTAAAGCTTTTGTTGGTAGAGTTTTTACGAATAGAATTTTTATTTAAGAAAATTAGTTATTTGGTTGTCAATGAGAGTTTTTATTAAAAATGATATAATTACTTAATAGATAAATTTTTTAAAATTATGTTGTGAAAAAAATAAAATAAGATTGTCAAATAAATGAGGATATTTTATATATTTTAATAACTCAAAAAAGCTTTTTAACCTCTAGTCTCAAAAGTCTAAAATTTAAGTTTTTGCTAGTATAAACAAAATAGTTTATTTAAACTTCAAAAGCTCTACTAAAAAAGTAACTAAACAATAACAAAAATTTCAATAAGAGCTTATAAGATTAACTAAGTACCTATGACTATTAGATAAACCATATCAAATAGAAACTAAAAGTGATTTTCAAAAGTTAAAAAGTTAATTTTGGTATTTGATAAATTTGTTGAAAAATCATTTTTAGCAGAGTCACTTTATCAACAAAAAGAAAGAGTGACTTTTAAAAATTTGATTTTGAAAATCATTTTTATACTTAATACAATTCCATACATATTCTCATATCTATTATAAAAATCTAAACTTATTCTTATTAATTAGGAAATAAAATCATTAACTTTAAAGGGATTATAACTATTAATGATTATATTGAGATAACAAAATTAAAAAATTAATAGTATAAAATATTTTATTTCAATTATCAATTATTATACATACACAATAAAAAAATATTGTATTCTAACATTATGTCAAATTTTATCATTTATATTCTTATATGCACATCTATAAATATATAAATATATAAATATAGTCCAACTTAATTATTTATATTCTTATAATAATTTAGTCATCAAATTTGACAAACGCATACGACTGTTTTCAAAGTTCAGAACACTTTAAAAATAATTTTTACGGAATATTTAACTAATTTTCTTTACAACTAATTATTTTCACAACACAACCGACAATAATTATTTTAAAAGTTATTGCACTACCAAATTAACCCTTATTCATAAAATGGTTAAGAGATAATTTCCTTAAATAAAATTCGGCGAGTGATATGGGAAAAGGAGGCACGATTCTTCTCATCCATAGACAAATGCATGCAATTGGAGACGACATCTCAATTAAAATCAGTAAAGTTTTCATTTGCATTCTTTTTCCTCTTTGCACGTGAATTCTTCCATCAAGCCAACCGCTGTGAAACAAGCTGCAAGCCCAACTCGACGGTTCAAACTGAAGCCCTTTACATACAAGATCAGCCGGCCGTTCACTAAATAATAACACAGTTACGTAATCCAAATTTAAGCAGTAGATCTCAATTTAATAATTCGTCACATAGCAGCAACCACCTATATCGTAACAGGCATATTGGTGGCTTTCAATACTAGACACGGTAATTTATTCATACAGATAGTACAGTAGTAGGATTTATTTTTATGCACCGAGTGTTTCGCAGAACTCCTCCTACCATGACATTGTTACTCCGACTGCAATTCCTTCAGAAAATCTTCATTGTCAACCAGGACCTACAAATCGACACAAAAAAACCATATAACATGAGCGACCCTTGCTTAGAATGTTAATACAAAAAATGAAAATACATTCATTTTTTACACATTAAGCGCCGCAAATGAGAAAAATGATCAATTAAAAGATATCTGAAAAAATTACCGTTTTCCAGCCATCTGGGTCTACGAAAGAGGTGATTTTGGTGTTGAGTCCAGGGATTGGTCCGGGTTGTCGAGTTATCTTCCCTCCAAGCTCTTCGGTAACCAGGTTGACAACCTCAGCACTTTTGTATACATCATCAGTACTAATAGCAACCTACAAATGATACCACAATCATGAAAAATAAGTGTGTTCTCAAATGAAGAAATAGTCACTGATGCTTCCACTTGGACTTATCTTTACCTGAGCATATGCATTTCCCTTGGTATATTCAGTCACACCATAACTATAAGCTAACTCCAGAACAGTAGTCTGATTTTCCTCAGCATATCCAAGCATGGCCAGGGCGCACTGTGATATAAATGAAACCACCAAGATAGGAAATACATTACTAATATGGGTCACCCTAATTAAAGTGAATAAAATCTTCAAAAGGAGAGGCAGTTCACCTTCAATTCAGGACTATCAATTGTCCTTAACAGTTTCATCCCCAAAGCCTGCAGAGACCCAACTAACACAACATCATTTAATGGCAGATCCTTTGGATTAAAAAGCAAACTATAAGCAGATTTGATAACTAATACAGGTGATCCACCGTTGGACAATAATGAAAAAAGTGCTGGCATAATGCAAGATGATCCACAACAGCTTTAGCGATGAAAATGAACCACTGGATTCACAGTTAAACATACCCATTGCAACAGGTTTAGCAAGAAATGGGAATAAGAGATCCAGTTACACATACAGTATTCAAGCAGAAGATAGACCTTTTGTCAGACTACCTTTTCATAGAACTTGATGGAGCGACCAAGATCACCAACGCGAAGCATTACTTGACAGAGTGGTTCAGGAGTTGGACCTCTCTGGATGAGTTCAAAAATATAACCATCGGGATCCTTCACAAAGGCAAAGTGAGTTGTCATACCTTTAAGTGGACCAGGCTCTCTAGTGACATTGCCACCCTTGGCACGAATGCTTTCAACCATTTTGTAAACCTTGAAATTCCATGGTATGCTAGTTCAATTTCAGTGCTTAGATAAAAACCAGTGCTCAAAATCAGTAAATATTTTACGACACTTACATCTTCAGTTGCAATTGCAAGATGGCCAAAACCAGTTCCAATATCATATGAAGTTACACCATAGTCTGTAATCAATAGCAAAGTAAACTCTCAGAAATAGATAGAAAAAAATAGAACCCCATTCATAATCATTTCCCAAGAAGTACAATTCTAATGCAATTTTCAAGAAGTAGTAACTCTTATGTTTAGACAAAGAAAAAGTAAGAGCACCATACTGTATGTTAACTCCACAACAAAGTAAGACTGTTCGGGGCCAAATCCAAGAAAGGCATTTGAGTATTTCTCTTCTGGGACGTCTCTCTTTCTCAACAGCTTCATCCCAAAGCATTCAGTGTAAAATCTGAAGACAAAAGTACAGAAGAATATGAGGACATCCAAGCACCCAAAATAATCAACTACATCAGGAGCAGTTAATGTGTTAAAGACATACTTGATGGTGCGATCAAGATCACCAACACGATACACAGCATGAAGGAAGCGTCGCTTATCTTTCTTTGGCCATTCCAGCAACTCGACATTAGCAGCAGCAGGAGAAGCCTCAGCCATGTTGATATGGAATCACTCTGTTTCCATTCACAGCAATGTAAATATGAATAATAAGACAAATACAAATCATTAGTCTAATAATAAAATAATCGTACTATTCTCTTTAGAAATGTATACAGCAACACACAAGCATTCATTTCATGACACAATTACGGATGTGTAGACTTGAGATAGCAGTAACCCAAACTTCTTGATCCGATAGAATAGAAACGTATCAAATAAAAGTCTCCAGCATAATTCAGTAACGTAACGTAAGCCTCAGCCCTCGGTCATAGCAAAAATTAACATAAAAACTAACAAGAGGACACAAATATCAGTCGCATTGGAGCCGATCCTAGTTTATGAAAGGTCGGAAATCAAAAGGACCATAACAAGAGGAAGAAAAGAGAGCTTACCAGAAAGTCGGAGTGAAGCCGCAAGTGTGAGAAGATGATCTATTTTCTGGACTTAGCTATGGTGCAACTCTAGTATGATACCATAGCTATACTTAATCATTAAATTCAACTACTTAATCATTGCGTCTCTCACTATAACTAAATTCAATGATTAAGTGCAGCTATACACAATTATACCATAGCTGGACCCTCTATTTACTGAACTTACATTATCTTGTTCTGGACTTGACTAGCTAACAGAATCTGTAAGCTACAGACTGCAGCATCAGCCGTTGGATGTGGGTGAGAAACTAAACAATAGAAAATCGAATGGTGGGATGACGGGAGATGTTTGTTCTTGTTCTTTAAATTATCTTGTTTCTATCCTCTGAAAAAAAAAAAAATTATCCTGTTTCCATGGATTCCTTTAGAGTCATTGTCTGTTACTGAAGGATGACTGATGAAATCAGATCAACGATTGAGATTTGCCTGTGGCTTTTTAGGGTAACGGCTTCGTTGGGGTTTAGTTGTTTGGATTTTGGAATATCAAGCCGGCGATTTGACCTACGGTCGGACCCGTGTATGATTCAAAGCTGTGCCTGTGATTAAGCGGCGAACTATAATCACGTGGCATTATTATATTAAACATGTGATTTCATATCTTATTTAAATAAATAAATACATTATTCATTCCCATTCCCAAAAAGTAAAGACTCTATACAACTGATTATTTTCACAATAAAATCGACAATAATTATTTTAAAAATTATTACATTATTTTTTTTAACTCTTATTCTTAAAATAATTAAGAGATAATTTCCCTAAATAAAATTCGGCTGGTGACACGGGAAAAAGGGCCACGATTCCTCTTATCCGTAAACAAATGCATGAAAATGGATACTACTTCTCAATTAAATTCCGTGAAGTTTTCATTCGCATTCGTTTTCTCTTTGAAGTCGTCACAGTTTAGTCTCGATTGGAGATTGATTGACGTGAATTCTTCCATCAAGCCTAACGCTCTGAAACAAGCTGCAAGCCCAACTCGACGGTCAAACTGAAGCCCTTTACATACAAGATCTGCCAGCCGTTCACTAAATAATTATTTATTAAATGTCTAAAGTCCGAAATTTTATTAATTTTAAATTTTTTGAAAATTTCATTAATTTATTTTTTAAAACTTATGTCTCATTTTCAGATATTTACATGGGAATAGAAAAAATAAAATTTTGTGACTTTTATCTAAATAAAAAAATGTCTAAATAACAAATAAATATTATATTCCAAAAATATCTATGCAAAATAATTTATTTCTTAAATTATAAAATGTAATCCTCTTTTTTTGTTTTAATTTCCAAAGACATAAATGTCAAACAACTAAATTTAAGATGTTTTTTATTGTAAAAATAAATAAAATATCACTTATATTCAGATATTAAAAAAAAACAAACAAACATGACATTAAGATTTTCGTATTCATACCCATTCAGACTTTAGAAAAACTCAGACTTATTTAAATTTTAGACAAAAAAAACATAATCCAAATTTAAGCAGGAGATCTCAATTTAATAATTCATCACATCACATAGCCGCAAACCACCTATATCGTAACAGGCATATCGGTGGCTTTCAATACCAGACACGGTAATTTATTCATACAGATAGTACAGTAGTAGGATTTATTTTTATGCAAGTGTTTTGCAAAACTCCTCCTACCATGACATCATTATTCCGACTGAATTTCCTTCAGAAAATCTTCATTGTCAACCAGGACCTACAAATCGACACAAAATAACCATAACATGAGCGACCATTGCTTGGAATGTTAATACAAAAAATAAAAATACATTCATTTTTTATGCATTAAGTGCCGCAAATGAGAAAAATGATCACTTAAAAGATATCAGAGAAAATTACCGTTTTCCAGCCATCTGGGTCTAGGAAAGAGGTGATTTTGGTGTTGAGTCCAGGGATTGATCCGGGTTGCCGAGTTATCTTCCCTCCAAGCTCTTGGGTAACCAGGTTGACAACCTCAGCACTTTTGTATACATCATCAGTACTAATAGCAACCTACAAATGATACCACAATCATGAAAAATAAGGGTGTTCTCAAATTAAGAAATAGTCGCTGATGCTTCCACTAGGACTTATATTTAGCTGATGCTTCCACTAGGACTTATATTTACCTGCGCATATGCATTTCCCTTGGTATATTCAGTCACACCATAATTATAAGTTAACTCCAGAACAGTAGTCTGATCTTCCTCAGCATATCCAAGCATGGCCAGGGTGTACTGCGATATAAATGAAACCACCAAAATAGAAAATACAGAACTCTATAAGCCTTTCCATGGTCCATTACTAATATGGGTCCCCCTAATTAAGGTGAATAAAATCTTCAAAAGAAGAGGCAGTTCACCTTGTATTCAGGTTTATCAACTGTCCTTAACAGTTTCATCCCCAAAGCCTGCAGAGACCCAACAAACACAACATCATTTAATGGCAGATCCTTTGGATTAAAAAGCAAACTAAAAGCAAACTATAAGCAGATTTGATAACTACTACAATTGATCCACTGTTGGACAATAACGAAAAAAGTGCTGGCATAATGCAAGATGATCCACAACAGCTTTAGCGATGGAAATGAACCACTGGATTCACAGTTAAACACACCCATTGCAACAGGTTTAGCAAGAAATGGGAGTAAGAGATCCAGTTACTCATACAGCATCCAAGCAGAAGATAGACCTTTTGTCATACTACCTTTTCATAGAACTTGATGGAGCGACCAAGATCGCCAGCGCGAAGCATTACTTGACAGAGTGGTTCAGGAGTTGGACCTCTCTGGATGAGTTCAAAAATATAACCATCGGGATCCTTCACAAAGGCAATGTGAGTTGTTCCACCTTTAACTGGACCAGGCTCTCTAGTGACATTGCCACCCTTGGCACGAATGTTTTCAACCAGTTTGTAAACCTTAAAATTCCATGGTATGCTAGGTCAATTTCAGTGCTTAGATAAAAACCAGTGCTCAAAATCAGTAAATATTTTACGACACCTACATCTTCAGTTGCAATTGCAAAATGGCCAAAACCAGTTCCAATATCATATGAAGTTACACCATAGTCTGTGAATCAATAGCAAAGTAAAATCTCAGAAATAGATAGAAAAAAAATATAACCCCATTCATAATCATTTCCCAAGAAGTACAATTCTAATGCAATTTTCAAGAAGTAGTAACTCTTATGTCAGACGAAGAAAAAGTAAGAGCACCATACTGTATGTTAACTCCACAACAAAGTGAGACTGTTCGGGGCCAAATCCAAGAAAGGCATTTGAGTATTTCTCTTCTGGGACGTCTCTCTTTCTCAACAGCTTCATCCCAAAGCATTCAGTGTAAAATCTGAAGACAAAAGTACAGAAGAACATGAGGACATCCAAGCACCCAAAATAATCAACTACATCAGGAGCAGTTAATGTGTTAAAGACATACTTGATGGTGCGATCAAGATCACCAACACGATACACAGCATGAAGGAAGCGTCGCTTATCTTTCTTTGGCCATTCCAGCAACTCGGCATTAGCAGCAGCAGGAGAAGCCTCAGCCATTTTGATATGGAATCACTCTGTTTCCATTCACAACGATGTAAATATGAATAATAAGACAAACACAAATCATCAGTCTAAGCAACACACAAGCATTAATTTCATGACACAATTACGGATGTGTAGACTTGAGATAACAGTAACCCAAACTTTAAGAAGCGTAAGATGCGACATTGAAAAATGATTTTCAGATAAAAATCACTTTTTCAATTTCAAAAATATGATTTTCATAATTTTGGTTTTAAAAAAATTGCTAAAAAGGAAAAAAAAAAAATGAGACGCTTCTTGATCCGATAGAATAGAAACGTATCAAATAAAAGTCTCCAGCATAATTCAGTAACGTAACGTAAGCCTCAGCCGTCAGTCATAGCAAAAATTAACATAAAAACTAACAAGAGACACAAATATCAGTCGCATTGGAGCCGATCCTAGTTTATGAAAGGTTGGAGATCAAAAAGACCATAACAAGAGGAAGAAAAGAGAGCTTACCAGAAAGTCGGAGTGAAGTCGCAAGTGTGAGAGATGATCTGGAAGATGATCTATTTACTGTCGTTTTAAATTATCTTGTTTTTATGGATTTCTTAGAGTCACAGGCTGTTACTGAAGTATGACTGATGAATACAGATCAACGATTGAGATTTGCCTGTGGCTTTTTAGGGTAACGGCTTCTTCGGGGTTTAGTACTTTAGTTGTTTGGATTTTGCAATATCAAGCCGGTGATTTGACCTACGGTCGGACCCGTGTATGATTCAAGGCTGTGATTAACCGGCGAACTATAATCACGTGGGATTATTATATTAAGACACGTGATTCCGTATTTTCTCTTTCATTTTCCCTATCTGCATGATAAGATAGGGGGATCCTCGTTATATTATCTCTTATTTGTATTGAAATAATACTAAGGGTCCACGCTTGGAAGTGCGTTTGGATGCTGTAAATAATTTTGAAAAATTAATTTTATGATTTATAAAATTTTTTAAAAATTATTTTTGAAAAATTTATCTCTTATAATTAAATTTTTTTTTAAAAAGAAAAGAATAACTTTTTAAAATTTAATTTTGAAAATTAATTTTTTATTTAATATAATTTCATGTATATATTATCATATATACTGTAAAAATCTAAAATTATTTTTATTAATTAAGAAATAAAATCATTAAATTTAAATAAATTATTATTATTACTAATTATATTGAGATAATAAAATAAAATTAGTAATATAAATATTTATTTCAGTTAATTATTATTATATATACACAATATAAAATATTTTTATCTACGTATTTATAAACGTGTAAATAAACTTTATTTAATATTTTGTTCAATTTAATTATTTATATTCTTAAAATAATTCAATTGTAAGATTTACTAAACACATAAGTAAATCACAATACTTTTAAAAATAAATTTTACTAAACGTTTAATTCATTCTTTTCACAGCTAATTATTTCTTTTGTATAACTAATAACAATTATTTTAAAAGTTACAACATCATATTATTTAACTTTTAAAAATCCTTCAAAAAAGCTTAAGAAAAATGCTAATTAATTAAGTTTTATACAATAGTAATCATTTTCCAAGGATAAATAAATAAGTAAAATACATTTGTTATCACAAAAGCACGAGGCAACTGAGGCAATACAAACAATTACAATGATATTTCTATAAACACATCTTAGAGTGTGCATATTGAAACATATGACTACCATTACACAAATTGAGATATATAGAAATTGATTATTTATTTATTATTTTATTTAGACATATTTACAACTTATTTAAGGATTGCTTCAGTATAACACATAAATAGAACATAAATTTTACCTCTTAATCATATAAGTATAATATGATCGTATGATTAATTAGTTTGAAATTAGCCTATTCATCGCAACAATAATTATAAAATTAAGATAAAAAATAAGTATTATGTGAGTTTGTTTGTTGAAAGGTCTTACGAGGCCGTCATATGAAAATATTTCAACGGAATACAATATTTAACCTAAATATTTTTAATTTCAACATAGAATCAACCTGATCATTCAAACCAAACATATTCTGTTGTGACATACCAAATGTAATATAATTATGAAGTCAACATAAATAATAAAAAGAATCAATTAAATAAGATGAATAACATACATTTGTTGTTCATCACATTTAGTAAGGTTTTAATTCAATCTAATGACACGACTCATGGGCTTCCACAAAAAAGATAAATATAGAAGGATTCCTCTAACATTTTTTCAAACCAAACATCACCTTAGGTTGTGTTTGGTTGGAAGGAAATGGTAGAGGAGAGGAAATTAATTTGAATTTCTTTTTTATTTCTGTTGTTTGGTTTAACATAATTTATAAGAATTTAATTTTCATTAGAATTTAATATCCATTACAATTTAAAATTTGAATTCCACACTAAGAAGTAAAGAATTCAAATTTACCTTGTGCTGAAAACTAAATCTTCCACAAATACCCCTTCAACTTTTAACTTATTTAATATAATCACATAATTATTATTTATAAATTTATTTTACCAATTCAACATTATAGATAATTTTAAATTAATTAAATTTAAATAATGATTTAAAAAGCTTAATAAAATAAATTTATTTAATCTGAAAATATAAAATATTAATTTTAACAGTCGCCGGATCGTGCGACCGCCGCCGTCGCCGCCGGTGTCACTGGCTCGTGTTACTCACCGCCACTGCCATTCGACTTGCCGATCAACGATCAACATTACTACGCCGTCATCGAGATCAAAAAGGGGTCGTATGTTGTTCAAATCCGGTTAAAAAATTTTAGAAACTTTTTAACTTCCACAGATCCGGCTGATCGGCGGCGATTTGGCGGTTACTAGTGGCTATGGATGGTCGGAAATGGAAGTGGCAGCCTTGATGGACAAAGCCAAGGCGAAGGCGTGACGAGAGAAATGTATGTTAGGGTTTGCCAATATAGAATAGATTTTTTATGGGGTTGTGATAAAAAGTAAAAGGACGTGGTCCAAATTCAATACAAGAATTGCCTTACACTTTAACAACTTAAAAGACACGTATCCAATCAAAAACCCGATGTATGGACCTAAAAATTGTGGACACGAGGGAGCCCCTTTTTGGAGTGTTTGATTGCTTCTGGTTGGACTTGTATTGGTAGGAGGGGACAACCCTAGATTCCTTCACAAATTAAGCTGGCTCAATTTGCAAATTCGTGAGGGGGGAAAAAAAAGAAAAAGGAGATGAAAAGAGAGAGAGGTTTTGGGGAAATTTTTTTATCAACACTTTTTACAGCAAAAGTTGGTACCTTTTGTCATTGCATTGGTGGGGGAGGAATTCGAAAGGGTCATTTTGAAGTACATATCAATTACAATTTAAACCTTTCACTTGATATAAATTTTGAGCTATTAGTTTCAATAAACCCAGTGGTGTGAAAAATAATGTCTCAAAATTTTAAGTTGAAATAATTTTACCCACTGCTAATTAGGTGCAAGTATTAAAAAAACATTTCTCTGCATGAAAAGCCTATTAATTTAAGGATCCGCTTATGTTAAAAAGGTAATTGATAGAGGCTAAAGTATAACGGTGTATAACTAGAAGATCAAATTTGTTTTTAAGGAAAAAAATGAAGTAGTCGGGCCACTACTTCAGAATTACGTCCAGGTTTAGTGAATCTGGAAACACACCTCGAGAAATCATGGCTGTAGGCTCCGTGGACCCTGGCGTTTTTCAAGGGAAACTTCGTCCGGTTCAATTTTGGGCTTTTGTTCGTTCTTTCTGTTTCTTCCTAAAATTTTTTTGTCAGTCATACGATTTATTTTTCCTTGTAAACGTATGGTGGCAAAAATAAATTAATTAAGCAGCTCAGTCATATGAAAACAATAAGAAAAAAAAAATCATAGTAGAGAAATGAAAAACGGAATAAAATAAGATAAAAATAGAACAGAGCATCTTTGCACCAATTGAATTGAAATGGCCGTTGCAATTTAAACTATAATGAGAAGGGGATTGCCCTTTGAAGATTACAGCCGAAACTTAGATTTCTAAGTGAAGATAATTTTCTTCTGCAACCCACCAGGAGAGCGCCAGACAATTTCAAGACTCCTTTGCATCTCTTAACGTGAAGATTCATAGAGTCGACTTCTACTTCAAGGTCGGCTAACCTATCCTGCAGACTCCATTAAATTAAAGCCATATCGTTCCGTCAGGGCAGCAGATAAAGCCCTTCGTTCGTCATAAATTAAAGCATTCTACAGTTCAAGCTCAGATCACGTTAAAATATAATTAAATAGACATCTCAATCACTGTGGCTACAAACCCATAAGCGGCTTTTGGTTCAATTACAGTGCTTCTGAAGAAAAAGTTCAAATTGTTTCAGTTTGTGACTTGTAACTTAAAGCTATAAGTGTCAATTTTGAGTATATAATACATTATTTCGAATTTTGCAATAAGAAGAACTAAATCCATAACAAAACCTAAAATGTTAGAGTTGTTCTACCCAATGTTCGAGTCGAAATTTACGTTTCTTTATTGGTCATTCTTTTGTTTGAAGTTATTTTGCTGTTTCTTTTATTTATTTTTTAATTTCAATATCGTTTATTTTGTTTTCCTTATATAGACTAGAAGAATTTAATTAAAATAATATTTTTAGTGTCTTTATTTTAATAAATTCGCAACATGTAGGGCTGGTATAAAAAGACCAAAACCTTATATATTTATATGAAGATCATGATACCATGTGTGTAATTTGTAAACCTAATTCAAACTATTAAAGTTTATTTTGCATTGAGGGAAATTGTATAATATTTTTCAAAAATAATTGTCCCATTATGTGAGGTAAAGCCGTCTAAGTTGTCAACTTTTTGTTGACTACAAAGTTTAAATATTGGCCCTTCATTTAACTTTTCTCAAAAAACGCCAACCGACAGCCAGCACTCCAGCATTCCAGCACTCGGCAGTCCTCAGCCAAACATCACGTAGACGCAACCCACAGGAACACCTCAAGAGCCAACACCTACCAAACGAACTGTGCGAGGCAGAGGGATCGAGAGCCGAAGAGATCTTTTTTTTTTTTTTTTTTTTTTTAAAATGAATAATAAATTTTGAAAAAAAAAATGGATCACTGGGGTTGCATAAAACTTGAGCCCGGCCCGGCCCGGCCCAAGCAAGTGAGAGCAGGTCTTTTTCAGGGCTCATGTGTTATGTAATACCATCATTAGATTGATATGTTAAGAAAGTCTAGAATACGAAATTTATTTCTTAAATGATGTAAAATAAGATATTGTTATTCATGCATTAATATTGTGAAATCATCTCATTAATATTGGTATAGAAAAAATGTATTGTAGTACCAAATATGTAGTTGCAGTCATATATTAATTGGTCCATCAATCATGATATTCTGTACTAATGTAAATTATAAATGCTCAAAAAATACCAAGTTGTATACATATTTTTTAATTAGTCTCATTGTTTGATAGCGGTCCCTCTCTCATCGCCTTTAACCTTAGCAGCCAGATATAAAGAATTTAAAATGATGTATGCACCCCTTTTGAGCCCGAAAGGTCGTAATTCATCTAATTGTCAGTTCGGGGTTCAAATTCTAATTTGAAAAAAAAAAAAAAGTTCAAATTGCCATCCAACCATCAATATCATTGGTTAGATTCGCCTGTTTGATTTGTCAATTGAAAAAGTCGTATTTCGTTCTGGTTGATATCATTTTACCCCCTCATAAAATGATTATTTTTGACATATCTTATAAACTACAATAAACTTCATCTTACCTCATTTTTTTAACAAGATGAAAAATTAATAATAATCCACCTTGATTTACCTTTATTTTTTTAAACTAAAATGGAGGTAAGTTGAAGTTTATAATAACTTGATGATATTTTACAGATTATCATTTTAAGAGGGGGTAATCCAAAATTTATCTTTTTTTAAATAAAAAAAACATTTGCATGTAGTGTAATTTAGAGTTATTTTCTTTTTATTACTAAAGTTGTTATTGAAATAATAATTAATTATTGAAATAATAATTGGGTGCAATTCATATCATTTTACTATTACAGGATTATAAAATATTATATTTTACTACTTTTCTATTAGTTGGCCTTTAGGTGGCCTACAAAATACTAATTTACCTTACTTTAAGGAAAAAAAAAACGAATAGATCTTGATAAAGCTTAATGATTTTTACTATTGTATTAAACAAAAGTTTACATTTACACAAAAAAAATGTAACCTAGGGTTTATGTAATGCATATTACATATTACAACAATTTTTTATTCAATTAAATATCAACTTAATTTTAATTATTAATTATCAATAAAAATTATCAGACAAACATACATACATACAAACGCATGTATACATAAATACATACATACAGACAATCAAAGATATTTCAAATATTAAATAATAAAATTTACTTTTACTTGGTGACATACAAATTTTTAATTTTTTTAATTTTTATCGATAATTAATAAATAAATTTAAATAATATTTAATTGAATGAAATTTTATTTAGTATAATGATTAATATTTATTTAATAATTAATTTTATTGATAATTAATAATTTTGTCCTTAAAGTAAAGGTATAAAAATAATATTTTATATGCTCTGATACCATAAAAGTGCGTGACTTGTTATCCGACAGTGCAGACCAGACTAGTGCCTATTCAGGATCACCTCTGGAATTTACGTCGTCGGTTTCCCGTCAATATACTAAGATGGAGAACCAAAAAACCTTTTAAAACATTTTCTTTCTCGGGCTATATAACCCAAAACAGACTTTCCTTTGGTCTAAAACAGGGTACCAAACCAGATAAGAAATTATCAAAAAGTTTTCTGATGCACAGGATCCTTGCAATAAGGCAAGTGCAGAGCATACTTCCTTAGGTTTCAAAATGAACAAATTTAATTCTTTATTCTTTTTCTTTCTTTAGAACTTCATTTGCAGAGAGATAAGAGAAGTTTAGAAATTCATGGTTGAAAAATAATAAAATGTAAGATTTTGTAATTCTTTAAATAAAATATTAAAGTATAATATTTACTGCACTTATTTATTATTTTATAATAACTTAAGTAATAAAAAAAGAATAACCTTAAAATTTAAAATCTCTTTTTAAGTTACGTGTAATCTAATTTAGGGGTAAGCTTATGTTACATTTTGTGTAAGTAACAATAACGACGTGATCAATTGACCAACGTAAAAGCAACACGTGACGATAAGGAGAAATATTTAAAACATGTTTGAAACCGATTGGAACCAGTTGCAAAAAGTGTTAAAAGTAAAAGTCAATGACTCATTCCTTATAATAGCCGGTTGAATATTAGCGGCATATCATGAAAATTTCAAAAACAAAATTTAATTTTGAAATTTAATTTTTTTCCATCCCAATTGAAATGTGGCTGTCAAACTTCTAGAATCCATTTTCTCTTGCTCCGTTTATTGAAGGAAGCAACATCTCCCTTCTCTAACATTATCAAAGAAATATTCATAGTTTTATATTGGAATTTATTAGTTAAAGGCTGAAAAAAACAAGAGATCATTTCTAGGTCTGTATGTTACTACTGATTATTAAAATGAGGAGGAGATGCAGTTTGAGAAACTATGAAGGTTTTTGAAAATTGTCAATTTGTTTCTTTAGCCTTAAATCATACGCTTCAATCCAACTTTTGATTACAGCCTTAAACCATACGCTTCACCCCAACTTTTGTTAGGGTTGATTTTAGGAATTTTTTTTCAAATAAAGGCATTAAAATAATAAGGAACAAGTCATAGTAATGAATCATGTGTGTGGAATTATTTAGTCAAGACAACTTGCGAAGATGAGGTTTCAAATTTTACTATATTCGTTTTTTAGTGATATTCGGGTGGCTCTAGTTTCGGTTTTAGTGAGCAGCAATTTGTTAGGTTTCCAAATTTAAGTGAACTTGTAAAATTGAAAGTGGAAGCTTATAATATCATTTGGTGCTATTGTTATTTTCCGTTCTTTCAAACCCTAATTACTCCTCATTTTTCCCTCTCCTATTTTTCATGCCCACAATATGCGCTCATCACTTTCCTTCTCCCCCTATCAATTTCATTACCCATTACCCCGTTAACAGCAATTTTCCAGAACCGTTTCGAGACGTTGCCCATATTTGCTTTATAATAATCGTTTGATCATTGCACGTGTACCTCATTCTGTGTTAAATTTCTTGACATCGGTTGGATTTGAAAAATTACAAATCCAACGGTCCATATCATCGGAATGTTTGTTGCAACAAATGTAACATAGGCGCTGCCCTAACTTAGCACTTACCTAAAATTTAACGAAGATTTCGATAATACTAGGTTGTCCGTTACCTCACCTTGATTATTTCAATTACGGCGACTGCGCCAGAAGCTTTATTTTAATTTTTTTTAGGAAGTTTCCTGAAGACCAACCGAGCTTCGCCGCCTGACATTTTTCGAAGCATTCCTCTTAACACATGATGAGCCTACCTCGACACCTCCTCCCAATTTGATTGAACACGGTAAGTTAGAGCGAAAAAGTGTTACAATTGGAAATGGTGTACATATGGTGTCATTTTCAATTAAAATTCAAAATCTGTGAGACTGTGACTGCCACGTGTTCATCGCAACGAAAAAAACAAATTTGTATGTATGTATGTAGATGTAGAGCATATTCTAACTAGTCCTACTGTATCACAGGCCACATAACATGACATATGGTTTTAAATATCTTGAATCACGGAGGTTGCTATGTTACAGATTCTGTAACATACGCATCCAATGCATGCACCACACCGATCCTGCATAGGAGAAAAAACATGCAATTACTTGTATTTGGTAGCTAGCTAACCAATCAGGAGCTGGCTAAGTTGGATCTGTATGTTACAGAACCTGTAACTTTACCAGCACCCTTTAATCACAAAAAATTATGTAGTGTACGATAAATGGACGTAGGTGATCGGTCAATCAGCATACAGATACGTCACTTAATGGGCCCCCGAGGCCACAAGCCACACAGCACAGCCCTAATTGACCTCTCTCTCTTTGACCGCGCACCATAGCCTGACGAAAGCAATGAGGACACTGGATTGTACCCCCAGCCAATAACAACATGCCACGTAAGAAAACGCGCCGTGCAGCCTCGCGTTTAGAATCACGTCTAGGTTCAATGAACCTAGAAACTCGGCCCCCGTCTACACCCCGTTATTTAACTTCTCTAATCTCCGTGTACCATTCTCCCACACAAACACAAACACAAACACAAAACTTCAATAATCATGGCCCTGGCTGTAACTTCTTCAAATTCAATTTCAAGCTCCAGTTTTGCTCTTTCTAGTTCTTCAAATGACATTAAAGGTATGATTTCTGTATTTGTATTTTAATTTTAAACAAAATTAGAAGAAGAAAAAAAGAAAAGAAAATGAGCTTGTTTTTCTTTTATTCAATTAAATTTTGTTTGTGATTTCAGTTTCACAAATCGGTTCTTTCCGGTTAGTGGACCGGGCAAACGTGGCTTCCACGAGCCTCTCTCAACGACGTAGTTTAGTAAGACCGTTGAATGCCGAGCCAAAACGAAACGATTCCGTGGTGCCTCTGGCAGCAACTCTCGCTACCCCTGGTAATTTGAACTTTTCGTCTTAAAAAAATTAATAAATAAAAATGGTGATATAATTTTGCTAGAAATACAAACAATGATTTATTGTTGACGTGATTGATTGTTGATTTTGCAGAAGTGGCGGAGAAAGTAGAAGGGGAGGAGGATTTTGAGCAATTGGCTAAGGAGCTTGAAAATGCGTCACCTCTTGAAATCATGGATAGAGCTCTTGAAAAGTTTGGAAATGACATAGCGATTGCTTTCAGGTAATTTTTATTATTACTTATTTATATTTTGCCCTTTTTTTTGTAGAATTTGGTTGTGTCGATAATAGAAGGAAATCTTTTCACTTTGCTTTTATGATATGTTTTGGGTAAGGGTCCGGCTATGTTGAACTGCCATTTCATAACCACACGATTAAAATTATAATGAGCTTTTTACTATTTATGACTTTAAGAGTATGAATGTGATTCATACTCTATCTTAGAGCAACTCCAAGATTGTCATAATCTTTGATAATTATTTTTAATGCAGTGACCAAGATAAATTACGAGGCTGTGGAATCTTTTTAGAATATTAGTTTTGGTAAAATTAAATTTTGAAGGATCAACCAATTTTGAAAGAGTAACTTTTTAAAATTTGATTTTGAGAAATAAAGTTATTAATTTTAAAGACATTATAATTCTTATAACTACACAGAGATATCAAAATAAAAATAATATGAAATATTTATTTTAGCTATCAATTATTATATATACATAATAAGAAATATTTTATACACATACTTATAAACACGTAAGTTGTTCTATGTTCAATTCAGTCATTTATATTGTTACATTAATTTAATAGTAAAATTTACTTAACACATAGGCTGTTTCTAGAACTCACAATAATTGTAAAATAAAATTTGCGAAATATTTAATTGATTTTCTTCACGGTTGGTTATTTTTACAGCACAGTTAAAAATCATTATTTTAAAAGTTACAACATTACCAACCTGACCCTTACTATTATGTGATTTAACATCATATCCGTACAAATCACTGTGCATTGCTTTGAACTATTTTAGACTTTCCTGTACCTGCTGCTGCTGCAGCTGGCAGCACTAGCACATGGTAATGATATTTTTTTGATGATATTGACAAAATATTAATGGGGGTGTGACAATCAATTTGTTTAACTGTAAATTGGATACCATAGACGTAGCCTTGCTGAGAGCAATTACTTATAATAATCAAATACTCATATGGATGGATATTTTTATGTTGCAGTGGTGCTGAAGATGTTGCTTTGATCGAGTATGCCCATTTAACTGGTAGACCATTTCGGGTGTTTAGCCTGGATACTGGAAGGCTAAACCCAGAAACATATAGATTCTTTGATGAAGTTGAGAAACATTTTGGCATACGTATTGAATACATGTTTCCCGATGCTGTTGAAGTTCAGGCATTAGTGAGGAGCAAGGGGCTCTTCTCTTTCTATGAGGATGGGCACCAGGAGTGCTGCCGTGTGAGGAAAGTGAGGCCCCTTCGGAGGGCCCTCAAGGGATTGCGTGCCTGGATCACTGGCCAAAGGAAAGATCAGTCTCCAGGTACTAGGTCTGAAATCCCTGTAGTCCAGGTGGATCCAGTTTTTGAGGGGCTGGAAGGTGGGGTTGGCAGCCTGGTGAAGTGGAATCCAGTGGCTAATGTGAAGGGAAATGACATTTGGAACTTCCTTCGAACTATGGATGTGCCCATCAATTCCTTGCACTCACAAGGGTACATCTCAATTGGGTGTGAGCCATGCACAAGGCCTGTCCTTCCAGGACAGCATGAAAGAGAAGGAAGGTGGTGGTGGGAGGATGCCAAGGCTAAGGAGTGTGGCCTCCACAAGGGAAATATAAAACAGGAAGATGCAGCAGTGAATGGCAATGGTAATGGGGCTGGCAATGCAAGTGAAGCAGTTGCTGATATTTTCAACTCTCAGAACTTGGTGACTTTGAATAGAACGGGAATGGAGAATTTGGCAAGACTGGATAATCGACAAGAGCCATGGCTTGTTGTGCTGTATGCCCCATGGTGCCAATTCTGCCAGGTAATTGATGTTTTTATGCAAATCAGATTTCAAATAACAGCATTGGTTATGGGATTTAAGCCTGAACTGGCTTTTGTGTGAATTTGAACAGGCAATGGAAGGATCGTATGTTGAGCTGGCTGACAAGTTAGCAGGGAATGGTGTGAAGGTGGGCAAGTTCAGAGCAGATGGTGACCAGAAGGAATATGCAAAGCAAAAATTGCAGCTGGGAAGCTTCCCAACAATACTATTCTTCCCTAAACACTCTTCAAAGCCGATAAAGTACCCCTCAGAAAAGAGGGATGTAGATTCACTGATGGCTTTTGTGGATGCCCTCCGGTAATTGAATCATAGATTTAGCAGCAATACAGCCGATTGGAAAATGCAAAGTGGTAGGAGCTGGAATTCATCACAATTAAATTTTTTTTCCCAGCCCTAGAACCCCGGGGGCCTGTAATGGACTTTGGGCGTTTTTGTGTATTTTTGGTGTAAGGGTCTTTTTTGCAATTATTTTTTCAAATGCCTTTCTGGAAAGATTTTCCTTCAGTCGGAGTGTGTTATAACATTGTTTTCAGGAGTATGAGAACAGCTGTTGGTGAAAACTTAGAAATGAATAATAATAGTACACTTAATTGTGTCTGAAAGATTCTTGCGTATTGACTGACTGGTGTGCTTTAGGAGACAGGAGTGTCATGCCATGTGTCCCCCATTTGACGTGGGCCTAAAAATCCACCTGCAGATATTTTAAGTAAAGCTCAATGATTCAGGATGACTCGGGCACTCTCTCTTAAACTGGCTTCCTCCACAAACACAAAGTGAGCTGGTGCCTGTTCTCCTGATCCAGATGCTGTCGTAAACTCTTTTGTGAATGACATGTGGGTCTTCCGCATCCATGCGGAATGAATCTAAAATACATTGATGCAGCGAATAATATAAACTCTTTTTCTTTAATTTTTTTTAAGAGGCTAGTGATCCATTAAAACAGAATCAAAGACCCCATGGTGCAAGGTTGGAAGAAGCATTGTAGGCTTATAACAGCAAAAACAAGATTTTGCACCTTTTTTTTTTATTAAATGCAAATCAACATTGAAGTTCTCTGATGTCACAAGAAGAAATGTGTCAGCCAAAATCAACAATGGGCAATGTCACTAAAAAAAGGATTCTTAAGTTAATGTTTGCCAGTGCGGTGACACATCAATAACCATTATGTGATCAGAGTTTAATAGCTTTAGGCAATAAAAATGCTAGAGGAAGAAGAATAGTTGGTCACATTATAGATTTGCTTTAGAAATTAGCTCTCTCAGTTGGGGTCCAAGGTCCCGAAACCTTTCCATAAAACTCCAATTTTGAGGACGTTTAGAATGTAGGAAAGAGGTTTATTTTATTTATTTTTTAAAAATAACTTATTTTATGCACGAGGGTTTCAGGAAAGAAAACTCTGAAGCTCTCTTAGGATTCCAATTTTCAATTTCTTGATTTCAGAAAGCATCTTTCCTCACTTTAATCAATCAAACAAAGTACTTGTGGCTTTACACAACCCAAAACGTTTAAAGAATTAAAAAAAAACAAATTAATGCATTCCACATTATCAGGCTCTTTACACTTTAACTAAAGGCCATCCTACTTGGGGGTGGGCAAAATCCGGTTTGGATAAACTCAATGGGGTTTCAAACTCAATGGGGTTTCAGGGTAATTAATTTGGAAAAAAAAAATCATTTGAATTCAATTTGATTCTATAATTCAATCTCATCTAAATATGTTCGTATTGGATCGGATAAAAAATTCGGGTGAGCTCGGATCAGATGGGGTTAGGATTAGAATTTAAACAATAAACCTCATTATACAATTTGTTTCCATTTAAGTTCAAACTTTTAAAATTAACTATTTAACATAATATAATAATATACCATTAACAAAAATAAGTTGGAGGAACTTGGTAACAGTGGCTGTTGGTCGAGGTGGAGCAAGTTGTAGCGACGGTTGCAGACTTGCAATGGCTCGACTTCGCAGGGTTGTGTTGGTGAGTCGATGACAACTAGCTGCTACTGAGGGTGTTGTCTACTGTTGTGCCGTCTATATTTAGTATCTCTTATCTCTGTGTGTGTTTGCTTATTTGGGCGCGTGGATTTGGTCTAAATGTTGTGTTGTGTTTTAGTGAGTCACGATTAAGTTTTTTTTGTTGGGTGTATCAACCCAACATGATTGTATTTTCATATTGGATCGAGTTGCGTAAAGTACCACCTGATCGGATTGGACAAGTAATCTGATTCGATCTGAACCCAATTTTTTTGAGACTGTATCGAGTTATTTGCCCACCCCTAATCCTATTGCGCAGCATTGTATGAGATACAACCTGCTTTAGTGACTCAGACAACTAGTACCAGTTGTCCATTCATGTAATTTGTTTTTGTTGAAAAAATTTAAAATAAAGAAAATTATAAATAATTAATATAAAGGATATTGAATGAAACAAAATATTTAAATAAATTTTATTTTAAATATAGCAAAATGAACTGTGAAAAAATTATAAAATAGTTACACTCTTACACTTTTGATTAAATACCAATGTGTTGGGTGGCTGTTCCAAATTGTTTTTATCAGTCTCTAGTTTTGGCTAATCTCATTTTTGGGTTCTAAAATTCCAACTAATTTAACAAGTTTTGAGTATAATGTTCCTAATCTTTTTAATCATATTTCAACATTATAGATAAATCTTTAGTTTTGGTTAAACTTTCTCATATTGAGTTCTAAAATTCCAATTAATTTAACCACCTGTTTGGGGTTTATAATCCTTTTTTTTTATTTTAAATTTCAACATTATAAATAAGTTTTTAGTTTTTGTTAAACTTTCTCATTTTTTTTTGTTTTGATTCCAACACTATAGATAATTTCTTATTTACTGATCCGAACAATTTTGGCTGTTGGATGCTACGGTTGGCAACCTGCAATCCACTGGTTGTTGAACAGAAATTTGAGTCTTCTTGCCCTTACCCTTAGATAAGCTGCTGTTTGCTGACACAAAATAAGAGATTTAAATTCAAATATTTATCAACTCAAACTCAAGCACTCAATCCCCTTTTTTCCTTCTTTCTTTCTTTCTGTCTTTTTTTTTTTCCCCGATTGACGTATTCCTTTGCAACCATCATTATTATCATCATTAACTACACTTTCACTAACTTGAAAAAAAAAAAAAAAGGAACGAAATAAAGTAGCCAACTGTCAAGATTTTGAGGCTCCTTTGTTTTAAATATTTGAATGCTTCTTATACTCTCTTTCTGTCTTATTTATTTGTTTATTTTTAAACACTGATTTGCATATATATTATTATTAGAATGCTATTAATATTTTACCTAATGGGATGTATACTTAATATTAAGTGATAAATTTATCTCTACCTAACTATATAGTTAGGGTCTTAGGGAAAAAAAAATTGAGTCCCTAGATGTAAGCTCAAACCGCTCCTCTTACTAGTACGAAGGCAGCGGCTCACTTTAAGCCGAGTGGCCCTTATGTGTTACCTTTCGCACAGGTAAATAGTAAACACTGACCATATAATGCATCTACTTCATAGTAATCTTGGCCCACATGTGATACATTTTTTTTGGGTATGTTGCCCGTGACTTTCTGCTGTTTATGGTACCGGAGCTACTGTAATTTTGGTTGGACTGTTGGCACTACAGAACACTGGCTCTGCTTTTGTCCTGAGTCTACTTCTGGCTGGCAGTCACCCATTTCATTTTTCCTTTTAATAATGTGGGTTGAATTTTCTTGTCAATTCAATTGGGTTTCAACTTTCAAACGGGCCTATTTTCTTTTTCTTGTTCAACCAAACAGATTGTATCACTCAATTAGACATAGAAAGAAAGAATGGCAACAACTTGTGTTGAATAGCAAGTAGGATGGCAAGTGCTGAGTTTCAATTAGTTGCTCTGGATTCTAAAACGATGTTAAATATTTGAGTGAAAACTGTTGAAGGTTGCATTGATGTTGTTGCCTGCTGCTGCAAGCAACGTCTCTCTGGAAATGCCAGCCTGGAAGTCCAGAAACGGCCATTTTTAAGTCATCGTTTGGTCCTTCTAACTTTACTAAAAGTTACAGTCCCAATCTCGACCACACGGTCCGCACATTAACCTATAAAATTATAAAATAAAATATATAAAAAAACTCAAAAAAGAAAAAAAAACAAGTCATCAACTAGGCAACCACAACCAGTCCAATGGAAAATGAATTGAAGTGTTAAAACAAACTAATAAAGAAGTGGAATTTGCTAGAGCATTTTTACCATACTGTCGGCTCAGTCACAAGTCACAAGGTCAATTTGGTGATCGCCAGAGATACTGAGCTAGTAAATTGAAAAACACATCTTTTGGGAAGCAAGAATCGAAGTTAGCCCCCAAAATCAAGATATCTTTTGATGAATGTCCTGTTTCTTCTTCATACTGTACATTTCTCAAGTCAGTAACCAAAAACAAATCAAAGCCTCTCAAGTAAGACCCGCCAAGAACTCCGAAATATTAGAGAAAATAATCCCAAAAGATAATGCAAGGTTCTGGAGCTGAACCTCCAGAAGCAGGGGATAGAGAAGTAAAGCTCCATCTTGGCTTCAATGGAAAACCCTAAGCTGACCCTTTTTATCATCTTCTACCTTACGGTACTTAACACAGGTAATATCTCAAAACCCAATTTGGAAGATCAAGCTTTTATTCGGCAAACACTACTGAAGATCCATTTTTGAGGTCTTTATTACTACTGCTTCTCACACATTTGTTCACTAAAATTTTTGCAGCTAAAGCAGCTGACCCAGACAAGGAACCATTTGTTGGTGTGAACATAGGCACCGATGTTTCAAATTTACTCTCTCCCACGGACTTGGTTTCCTTCTTGCAAGTTCAGAAAATCACACACATCAGGCTTTATGATGCAGACCCAGACTTACTCAAAGCACTGGCTAAAACCAAGATCCGGGTCATTGTCAGTGTGCCCAACAACCAGCTTCTTGCAATTGGGTCCTCTAACACCACCGCAGCTTCTTGGATTGGTAAAAATGTTATTGCTTATTACCCTGAAACTCTCATTACTGCCATTGCTGTAGGTGATGAGGTCTTAACAACTGTACCCTCTTCAGCTCCAATTTTACTTCCAGCCATTGAGTCCCTCTATAGTGCTTTAGTGGCTGCAAATTTGCACACCCAGATCAAGATTTCAACTCCTCATGCAGCTTCTATAATTCTTGATCCATTTCCTCCTTCTCAGGCTTTTTTTAACCAGAGCTTGAGTTCAGTAATGTTGCCTTTGCTTCAGTTCTTGTCAAAAACTGGGGCACCTTTAATGATGAATCTTTATCCTTATTATGTGTTTATGCAAAACAAAGGTGTAGTGCCTCTTGATAACTCGTTGTTTAAGCCACTGACCCCATCAAAAGAAATGGTTGATCCTAATACTTTGCTCCATTACACAAATGTGCTTGATGCAATGATTGATGCTGCTTATTTTTCAATGAAGAACTTGAATATTACAGATGTTATGGTTCTTGTTACAGAAAGTGGGTGGCCTTCGAAGGGTGATTCTAAAGAGCCTTATGCTTCTATTGACAATGCAGATACATATAATTCAAATTTGATTAAGCATATTTTAGACCGTAGTGGAACTCCTTTTCACCCAGAAGTCACTTCAAATGTGTATATTTATGAGTTGTTCAATGAGGACTTAAGGTCACCGCCTATATCAGAAGCAAATTGGGGGCTATTTCATGCCAATACAACACCTGTTTATTTGCTTCATGTGTCAGGAAGTGGGACATTTTTGGCCAACGATACAACAAACCAGACATATTGTATTGCAATGGATGCTGTTGATACAAAGACATTGCAGGCAGCACTGGATTGGGCGTGTGGCCCTGGGAGAGCTAATTGTAGTGATATTCAACCTGGGGAACCTTGTTATCAGCCTAATAATGTGAAGAGCCACGCTTCTTATGCCTTTGATAGCTATTACCATGAGCAAGGGAAGACTTCCGGGTCTTGTGATTTCAAGGGCGTGGCGATGATCACCACAACGGACCCAAGTAAGTGCAAGCTTCTAGCCCACTACATTATGGTTTAACTTGAAAAGGCGTGGATATTGTTTTTAGCATAGGATTTTTAGTACAATTAATGATATGATTTTAGTAGTTTTTATATATCTATAGTTTGTAGTTAGTGATTCATCTGCTAAATTTCAATAGGGTTAATTTTTCTGACATCTGTAGTTCGTAAATTGAATTCTTGTTGTGGGCAAACATAGAACTGACTAATAGGGAAGTTAAAGATGGATAGTTGTACTAGAAATTTAGTTTATTCTTCTTTGCAACTGAGAAGTGTCTTAAACTAGAAGTAGTCCACAAAAGTAAAGCGATGAAGATAGTGGCACCTTCCAATCACAATCTTCAGGGGATTCTCAAGAGGCAAAGCTGACTGCAAAATAGAAATTTTGTGTGATTCCTTCCTGACAGAGGCACATGGGTTTTTTACTGATTGGAGGTTGAATATTGATCCTGGAGAGACACTGTTTGGTTTAAGTAGGGAAAAATCATTTCAATTTGGACAACGGTTTGTGTATTTTGTGAGCCCCATTGTGCCATAATAATGTTATGAGATAATGGAAGGCCCGGGATATGATTTTCCTTGGAAATAACTTGTTTCTTGCATGTATGTTATTGAAAGCAACTTCACTGTTTGCCTGTATGCACGGGAAGGGGTTGATGCAAGATGGGGTCCAAGCTCTTTGTTATTTGGCTCCTGCTTAAACTGCCATGTATTTGTGTGTGTATATATATATATATAATATTACATTTTCTGATTGTGCGTCCTTTTGCAGGTCATGGGAGCTGTATATTTCCTGGCAGGTGAGAAGTAATGCCCTCTCAACGATTGTGATTCTTTATACTCTTGTTTATAGAAATTCTACATAAGATGGAAGTTGCCACCTAATGTATAACAATAAATGGGCAGAATTTCCTTATAGAAACAAAGAAGCCAGAAGCCTAATGTTCTTAACAAAATTATTTTGTTTTGATTTTCAGTAAGAAGGTAAGCAATAAGACGAAGGCAGTTGTAAACTCAACTCAAATAAGTGGAGCAGCAGATAGGCTGAGATTCATCTCCCTCCGCGGCAACCAAATAAGCGCAAATGCTGTAGCTTTTTCTATTTTGTTATTCATTCCCTTTATGACTCCGTGGTGGGGTGTCCAGTAATCTTTTTCCTTTTTTTCCCCCCAAATGTATCATTGTTTTGCTTTTGAATTTGTTGGTAATCAAGAGCTGCTGCAGGGAGTTGTTGTTTAGTGGGTAGATTCAATAGAAGTGCAATGTGATAATTGAATTGGGGTGGCTGGCACCTTGTAATTAAACATAATTTTGATGAGCAGATTAGCTTTAATGTGGTATATTCAATATTTTGCAACAATCTCTCACCGAGGAAAGGGAATAATAGCGCGGGCTTTTTGCAAGATCATTATCATTGTATGTCTTTAAAGGCTCCTTTTTAACATGGGGATTTATGATTATTTATACGGCAGATTAGCTCATTCCTAACGACGTCGTTAATTGTTGGGCATGTCGGTCTCCCGACCCCAAACGCACTTATTGCCTATTGGTCCCCATGAGCCCCACGTGTACAGAGTCCTTCCTAAGTGGGCCATAGGATCAAAGTAAGCTAGTTCCACTTTGTGGGAGGGAGGGATTCTCTGTGTGCGTGTCTATCAACTACAAAAGCGGAAGACAGTTCCCACTTCCCACTTCCCGCTTTCAAATGTTGTTCTTGCTAACAAATTCATTCCTACTACGATTCGAAACGGCAATTACAAACCCTAAAAGTAAAAATATTTTTACATCGCTCAGAACAAGAGGATCAAGTATGTCTTCATGGGCATGCAAGAAGTGCACGTTTCTAAACTCCCCATCGCGGAAATCAACTTGTCAAATTTGCCTCACCCCGTCTTCTTCTTTTTCTCCTCCTTCGAAGTCATCAGTCTCCGTTCCAACGTGGTCGTGCAAAGCCTGCACTTTTCTCAACCCTTACAACAACACAAGCTGTGAACTTTGTAACACAAGGGCTCCTGTCTCTGGCTTATCAAGTTTCGAGGACTTGACTGATCCGGCTCTTGATTCAGAACTGGATTCTTCTGTTGGGTCTGTTTTCTTGCCCTTGCAGTTGAAGGCTTGTACTGGTAAGAGGAAGATTAGGGATCAAGATTATGATGGTGATTTTGATGGGTTTCGTGGTACTAACTCCGTGTCAATAAAGGGTCAGTTTTTTTTTGTTGATAAATATTGGTTTTCCTTTGCTTGTTTTGTGGGTCCGTTTAGGTTTTATGCATTCTCTTGATTATTTTTTTAGTAATATATGCTTATTGTTCCGTTCAATGACATCCCACCGATGCCAGCAGATAATGCTTAGCTCTATCTTCAACATCTGAATATTCATAATAATCTAAATTGAAATGTATAAACATTTTGTTTTGTATGGTTTTTACTTCTACTTTATTAGAAAAGTAGTTTTGCATGTGGAACAGATCTTTGACATCAAGGTACTTTCTATTTGTGGTAGCAGACGATACTACGCCAGGTCCTAGTGCAGATAATTCAGAGTCAGGGGCAGTTTCCGGTTCATTGAAAATTCTGAGTTATAATGTTTGGTTCCGAGAAGACTTGGAGATGCATCCGAGAATGAAAACAATCGGTGACCTCATTCAACTGCATTCCCCGGATATCATATGTTTTCAGGTTACTGGAATTATATTTCCTGCATTTGACAATGAACTTTAGCTATTGTATATCATCTTACTAATGGACATATTGCTGTATAGGAGATTACTCCGAATATATATGATATACTTTGCAAGTCCAGCTGGTGGAAGGGCTATCGTTGCTCTGTTCCCAATGAAATGGCAGATTCAAGGGGATACTTTTGCATGCAGGTAAGCTTTCTATCAGCCTCTATTTTGGGTCCATTTAGTATGTTGCAACCTCAACAGTGTGATGCTTGCTTGACTGAGAAGGACATTTTGACTCAACATGTTTGATACTGATACATCTCCGTTTACTGTTTGGGTGCTGAAATGTACGTTGGAATTTTGAGTTGATCTAGCTTTCACTACTTCCAATGACAGTTCTTATATGTTTGGTTTATGTTTCAAATAGAAACGAAATAAGGCTTTGATGAATTTCGGGGTGGTGAAATTTTCTAAGACTTGTGTCAATTATTCGCTGTATGATATGCAGTTAAGCAAGTTGCCGGTGAAATCCTTTACCTGTGAACCCTTCAAAAATTCGATAATGGGGAGAGAACTCTGTGTTGCTGAGGTTGAGGTTCAGGAAAAAAAGCCATTGGTTGTTGCCACCAGCCATCTTGAGAGTCCCTGCCCAGGCCCTCCCACGTGGGATCAGATGTTCAGCAAAGAACGTGTAGAACAGGCAAAGGAGGCTATCAATCTTCTTAAGAAGAATCCGAATGTGATCTTTTGTGGTGATATGAACTGGGATGACAAGCTGGACAGCAAATTTCCTTTGCCCGATGGATGGGTTGATGCTTGGACAGAATTAAGGCCAGGGGAAAATGGATGGACTTATGATACTAAGTCCAACAAGATGTTGTCAGGTAATCGTACACTGCAAAAGCGGCTAGACCGATTCATCTGCAGTTTGCGTGATTTCAAGATTGTTAGAATTGACATGATTGGTGTGGAAGCAATACCAGGTCTATTGTATGTCAAAGAGAAGAAAGTGAGAAAAGAGATGCAGAAGTTAGAACTCCCTGTTTTGCCTAGTGATCATTATGGATTACTTTTAACAATCTCCAATAATATTGGTTAAGGCAATGTAAATGATTGCATTGAAGATTGATTGACTAACGGTGGTTTTTTGGGCATCACTTGCATGCTTGTGCAATATGCGGTCTTGTATCGATAAAATGATGAAACAACTGGGTGTCAGCATCTTTTTTAAAGAATGTGGATAAAGTGATTCGGTTTCACATATTACTGCAAATTTCTAAAATGTTAATCAAGTATTTTCACTTGTTACCGTGGATTACTTTTATGAATTTTGTAGCATCTACTGTTCTCAAAGTTCTCTTTCCTTGTGACGGTTGACATATGTGAATGCATGACATTATTTACGGTGTTAAGCTATTGAAGAACAGAAGAGATGAGCTGCCTCTTTAAAAGTTTCACTGAAGTAGTCACCCGTTTCCATGTAAAAGCTTTCCCACTTCTTCTTTGGCCTTGGTCATAAGCCAGCTTAAATTGGATTCGCTTAAGATTCATATCATGAAGAAGATGTAGGCGCTTCTAGCCTTAGATAGTCATATAGTACTCCACAAACTGGATCTCCACTCCTGGACTGTACAAGAAACATGGAGTTATCTCCCTTTATGAGCAGTAACGAGGAAACATGAATGCTAAATAGCTGGTACAGTCCATGAATTCCATGCCGACAAACTGTGTTATCCATCCCCAGGTTCATTTCTTGGTACACCAGGTGACCTTGGTCTATATAGTTGACAAAAATCTGGACAAAAATGGGGGAAAAGGTGATCGGTAGTATAATGCTTGTGCCTATTTAGTGAAATTTGAGAATGGAGGATATGAGATAATCTGAGACTTGGAATCATTGTAACATTTACCTCAAGATCAGAACGAGTTGCTGATGCTATAGCCAACCTCAGATTATAAGTTCCTTTGATTATAGAATCAAGATGAAATTTGATAGTCCATGTTGTTGGAAGATACTTGTTATCTGGCCCCATCCTAGATACTTTCCAAATACTTGTCAGGGAACACAATTTCTTCGAACTAGAGAATTTGGAAGAAGCATTTCAGGGAAAGAAGATAGACCTGTCTACATGAGCAAAGAACCAGTCCTTTTTGGGATCATTAACACCTACGGTGAAAACTTGATCAGATTCAGGATGTATGTCGGTGTATCTGTCCCATAAGCCATATTGCCTGTACCTGTTATATGGTAGAAAAGAAAGATATACAAGGGCCAAAAAGAAGTCACCACGAGTTTATTCATCACCTTGAATCAAATTCATGGGAGTTTGAGGGAGAGAGAAAATAGTTGCTTACTTCTCAGGGCTGTTAAGAAATAACTTGTTTACATACATTGGATTCACATCAGGAACATAGCAACCTAGAGCTGTACGATCAGGGAAGCCAATCTCCCATACGGTCGGACCATTTCTCAAGGGAACATAGGTTAAATTTCCAAGTTCTGTTTGTGACCCTGGACAAGTTTTATGATCATCATGCCATAATAATGATACAATCATTATAAATATCTGTCAGTAGTCAGTACCTGCAGAGATGTTGACAAGTGCTTTGTCAAGGTAATCACCAATGAAACCTGGAACCCAACCATGGAGTCCATAGACTCCAGGGACTACATTCTTGACGGTGAAATTTCCCTTGGAATCTGTTTGTACCCAGAACTGATAATCCTACATTCCCAATAAACATCAAATGCTTAACATTTCCAATCTACATGATGGAACATTAGATATATTTCAATTAGCAGTCACCTTGCTCTCTGTTTGCCATCCTCCTTCGGTTCTTGCGGATGATAGACCTATGTATGCATATTTAGCCGGAATCAATGAACTGGAAACGAACCTGTGTTTGTATATTCACAAGGTGAATTACAAGTCAATACGTTGAATATGAAAAATGCCACTAAAAGATTCTTTTAACAGTATATATTAGGGCTTGTTTGTAAATGTTGCACCTTAAGTTTAATTCGAATCACATTAAGTAAAATGTTAGGTAAATCTTCCTTTACCCTAACGAGCTCTACTTGGGGGGCAGCGAAAATTACTTGTCTTGGACGAAAAATCTTCCAGTAGCTGAACCTCGTTCGTTAGCAGTAAGATAATAAGGTGAGGACACAAAATCATATGGCCATGCTGCCTCTTGAAGCAGCCGCTGAGATTAACCAAGCATGAAGCTTTAACTGATTAAATCATGAAATATTTTCTAAACTAACTAAAGTAAATGTTCTGAAAGAAACCGAAACTGTACCTGCTTTTTGGCATCAATCCACAAGTTGTATGCCTTTGATGCATCAGAGGTTGAATTCAAGTATACGAAGATTGGGCCAAACACCTTTCTCCATGTTTCTCCTTCTTGGAAATGAGCTAAGATTTCATTCCCAATATAATGGGTTCCGTGAAACATCTGCAACATTGAATTTAAGTTTAATATCATTGTTAAAGATTGATTACACACCTTTTCGTCAAAATCTTGTTATGACGAACCAACTTACAGCTAAGCAGGTAGGGCCAGTGTGAACGGTGAGGTTTTGCTTTGTAGGACCTCCATTTCGAAACTCATGGCTAGGGAAGATGATCCAGAACCCAATAATGGGGCCGGAACCTATCCATCCATGAAGTCCGCCATCTTTGTTGTCCATTGAATACTGGTATTTATCATCAACCTGCATTCAATCAGGCAAAAGATGGTCAATTTCCTTGTTAATCTGCTTTAGCATCTCCTCAAATTTTAGGTGTTTGTGAACTTGACAAATAAAATTCTGAAAATTTTGTGCTCATTTACCAACCTCGCCTTTGAGATCAGGATTTATGGGATTTACAAGCAATACAGACTCTGGCACGATTAGCTGCTTGCCTCTGCCTGGAAGCAGATCCTCTGGCAGAGGCATTATTCTTTGCTTCTCGTCTGTGATTGCCATGTAATGGAACCTTCAATTTTTTCGAAGACAAAAGTTATGGAAGTGCAAAAAATATAAAATAGGCACAGACTTTCCAAAGAGATAAGGAATTGATCTTACTTATCTCGCCGCAACTTAAATGCCAGTCTTGTTTGAGCAAGATCAAAGGCCCTGCATCCTGGAGGACGTCCATATATTGAATAGCAGTGGAACCCTGAAACGCCACTTCTCAATATATACCTAAATAGAAAAAATGACCATTCATTATTGAAATCTGAATGAATGCAACATATATATGTGGTATATCATATACATACAACCTGATGTCAACACTGAGAGGCAATTTGGTGCTTTGAATTGATGGATCATAAGAACTCCTGAATGAAACCTCTACACTGTCGTTGCTCATATTGATTACACTATATTCAGATCCATTGAGTCTGTATTTCAGAAGTAAGTAACTATGCTTTGATCAGTTCGTTGAAAATTCTTCATAGTTTTTTTTGTCTAAAATGAAATTGAAGTCTCAAGAAAATGAAATAAAAAACGAGCATACAGTTGGTATCTGTCCTGGCCCTGTGGCAAATTCCAGTTGATATCCCAATATCTGCATGTTAAATTGAGGAACAACTGAAATTAAGTAACCTGATCACAATCTCTAGCTCATTACATTCCATGATTACATCATCTAAGGCTATAAAGATTATGTTACAGTATTTTGTAAGTTACCCTCTACTGGATTCACTTGATTTGAGATCTAAAAGGTTGTCCATTCCTCCATACTGTATCCCAATTAAATACCCCTGAGGTTTCGATATTGTAAGCCTGACCAAACCATTGTCAAGTATCACCTACATAACATCAAATGAGATTTATGATAGAATAATAATAATAATCGTAAAATGAGGGCTTGTAATCACTGACTCACATTGGATCCTTTGGTGACCAACTGCACTTTTTCCTTTGCCATAACACGGGAACAACAAGTACTACTATATTCTTAATCAATAAGATTAATTTTGGTGTGATGAGCTATTAAACGTGAGATATGTTGTTCTAGAACAACGGTCGTTAAACACTAAGAAGATTAATATATTCTGCAAGAATAGAATTCTTAATTACATGCTTCCTCTTGTCTGGTTATAATCAATCTGAAAATTTCTTGTTTCTATCAACCCTTTTAAATCTTTGCTCCATATTAGTGAGCATTAGCTGTTGAATGCACCATTACTTTTTTTTTTTTAAATTTAATTTGCTGTCCTTGCATTGGAGGTTTGGAGCCACTTAAAGTGATGAGTTGTAATCTTCTTTTAGTCACAAATAGATGTCGTATGATAATTAGAAGCCTACATCGTAAAAACTAGGCTAGTTCTTGGTTATAATCCATTTTCCCCCCTTCAAAGGCCATCATACAATCCAATTAATTTTAGAACTCTAATCATAAGCCACGATGATGACCATCCAAGATTAAAATAAGAAGAAGATATCATATATAGTAGAGTGACAACCGCATCACCTTCTTTTCCTTATCACTTTTTTTATTAATTACATCTTTTGACCTACACATTACAACGATGCTTCAACACGGCAAATGTTATGGGTCACAGACACGTGCCTACTTAGGTTTTTGAAAATATATTTTTGAAAAATTTAGAAGAATGGACCAACTTTGGGGTTGATTATTTTGAATTGAGTACCCAAAATGTGGATATTCTTAAACATAAATACTAAATTACTATAAGTAAATTTTCGAGATAAATAGACTGTCAACGTATAAAAACACTCTTTGATTTTTCATGGATTGAGTGATTGACACATTGATTAGTTGTTAACTATTTGTTGATCGTTCATAGAATGGGCGATTAATAAAAATATGTCAATCGCAAGTTGCGTGCTTGTCAAGCAATCGATAACTTGTTGATTGTTAGTCTAGAGATGTCGATTTTGCCTGAATTTTCTATTTTTTGTTACTACAACATTAAAAGAATATTAATAATAAGTCGGTGACTTTTATAAGTTAGGCTATAATTTTAAGCCATGTTTGTGGTTCTTCCTAAATTTAAATTTTCCTAGTAACTAAAACCCTAGGCCTGAACGGAGGAATTATTTGTGCTCTTTCCTAGTGATAGAGGGACAAGATATCTTGTTTCCTTATAAATCGTTTGCCCCCAAAAAAGGGATAAAACACTGATGCTTATCGGTAATTTTTCATCATCACAAATTAAAGTCGGTTAAAAGTTGCCAATTTTAATAGGAAACCTTCTCTTAATACTGGTGAATTTCATATAGAGAAAATAAATCTCTGTGATCTTATTTATTCTTATATAATAGTAATAATGTCTTAATGTAACACCATCTCTTTAATGAATCTGCATATATATGTATATCTATCTCTCATTACTTGGGATCTCGAATCTCCCTCCTCCTCGTTTGTCTTGAATGGCAGCAAAAGCAGAGTCCTCTCGTTCTTTACCTCCTTCGTGGGTCTCCTCCACTGTTATTATGCCAAAGAAAAAACCCAAAGGAACAGGCCGCAAGAAGATCGAGATAAAAAGGATAGAAAATAACTCTAGCCGTAAAGTTGCGTTCTCCAAGCGCCGTAAGGGCATGTTCAAAAAAGCCAGCGAACTCTGCCGGTTATGTGACGCTGAGATTGCTATAATTGTCTTCTCCCCCAAGGGCAGGCTCTATAGTTTTGGCGATCACGTTATCGATAAGTTTATCGAGGATGAAATAGTTTCGGATATTCACTCTTCTTCTTCTTCAAAGGAAGCGATAAAAGAAAACGACTGTGTTACGGAGTTGACGGGCGAAGAGAAATCCGAAGAGGAAGACACGCGCGAAGAACAAACAGAATTGGAGTTTTGGTGGGAACAGCCGATAGAGGATTTGAATATGGAAGAGCTTGAGAAATATAAATCTTGTTTGGAGGAATTGAGAAGAAATGTTGCCATGAAAGTAGAGGAGATGGTCATGCGCAGGACTTGCGAGAAGGACTTTTTGGGTATAAGAGATAAGGCCTGACGTATACATACTCTTCATTTTTAAGTTAGTTTAAATTTATTTATTGTTTATTTATTTATTTTCAGTAAAAAAAAGAAAAAGAAAAAAGAAATTCTGGTTTATGTTTCTGTTCGTTAGTCCGTCCTGTGTACTCATTTACCATGAACTAGAGAGTGAAGCTAACTACTATCTCCACAATGTGCCATTGTCAACATTGTAAATTTGAAGTTCATATTATATGCTTGGGCCGGGCCGGGCTGGGGTGACTTTTGGGTGAATCCTTGCGCTATGGTTTCGCTCCAACCAAATACTTTTTTATTATTAAATTTTATCCAATAATATTTTCATCTTCATATAATAAAGATTTTGAAATATTTGAGGAAACTTAATAAATGGGTACTTCATCGAGATAACTTGTATGTCATTGTTTTCCTATTTATGAATCACCACTGCTTTATATTTCGTTAATTCTATATTTTGGTGACCATATCTTTCGCATATGAAGGAATCAGAGAAGAAATGAAGGAATTGCGGGTTATGTGATGCAAATATTGCTACTTTACAGTTTTGGTTAAAATTTTGCTGACCAAGAATCGTCGAAGATGAGTCGATTGACTCTAATGATGGGCATCGGTTCGGCTCGCTATCAAAATAAACCAAAACTTTTGGTTCCATTCGGTACAAGATTTTTAAAAACCCAAAAGAATTTGAACAAAATACGAAGCCAACTGATTTAATTTAGTTCTGTTTGGTTCGGCTTTAGATACCGATCGGTATTTCGGTTCCACAATCAACTATTTTCCTGTATATATATTATTGGACTATATATATATATATTCAAATACACTCTGTTACATTTGCAAATTTTTAGAAATAGTGGTGCAATTAATTTTCTAAAAAATAAGTTTAAAACAGGTCAAGAAAGTGAAGGTTAATGCGTGCTTAATACTCAAGTGAGATTCCACGTGAATCCAATCGCCAGCCATTTGTGTAATTAGAACTTCGTTTGGCCTTCGTGGCACGTCTTTATCATATTCATCATAGCCTCGTATAAAAACTATCTTTATCCTGTGTACATTATTTGATCCAATCATCCAAACAGAATCCTTGACCGTTGAGTGGAATTTTGAACAGTTAAAGTGAGATCAGCGACCCTAATTCTGCCCCAACCTCTCTGCCAGCGACATATATAATTCCAATTTGCACGTGAAAGGGCCAGTTCGGTAATTTCATACACTCAGAACAAGTGAACAACCCAGTTTCTCACTTCCCTCCATTCGACTAGCCTTCCAATGGAATCACCACCGTCAAGATCAGTGGCCCTAATTTTCAATCATGGGCACACTCGAAGTCGACGTCCCAGATTTGAATGAACCCATCAATGCTCTATATGTCCCGTGCATTTTATTGGGAATCTACTGACAGCTAATATGCCAGTCCTTTGCGCCCTGCTCTCGACCGTGAAAAAACCAGAGCTGCTCTGCTCAGATACAAAGATAGATTGCAAAAGAAAGTGAGATTAGATTTAGAGAGAAAAGATTCAACCTTTTTCTTTCTCTCTGCTCTCTTTTAGATCTGTAAATCCGATAAAAATTTAGTCATAAAGATCATTTCCTTTGAAAGTTTTTCAAAGAAAAGAAAAGAAAATACTCCCCAAGAAAATGAGGGACAGCAGAGTACTCTGTTCTCTCATTGCTCTACTATTGTCTCTTGCTGTTAATGGCGTCTATGGTGACAGCCCTTACAGATTCTTCACGTGGAAAATCACCTACGGTGATATCTACCCTCTTGGTGTGAAGCAGCAGGTAACTCTTCTTTCATGCTCATTGTTTCTTGGTAATGCTAATGTGTTGTCCGAAAACACTTTTCTTGTTTCCGAAAGCAAAGGAAGTATACGGAAAAGCTGAATGTGGGGAAAATGTTGTAGGGAATCTTGATTAATGGACAGTTTCCAGGACCTCAGATCGACGCAGTTACCAATGATAACTTGATTATTAGTGTTTACAATTACCTAAGAGAGCCATTCCTCATCTCTTGGTAAGTGTATCGATTTTGGTTCTGTTTATTTTCTTTCTACGTTTCAGGGTTACTCTATGTTCTGGGTTTCCCCCAAAAAATGTAGGAAAATGAAATGTGTGAAAAGTAAGTCTAAGGCTCCTGGATGTTTAATGTTCTTCATGAATCTTGTCCTTGTTTCTTAGTGCCATTTGGTTCCTCAAGAATATTCATCATTCGAGGACACATGAAACGTAACTCACGTGGTTACACACACACACACACACACACACACATATTGTTTATTTTTATTCTCTTTCATTTACTCTAGAGTGTAAATGTGATTTAGATAGAAGGGATTTCATATAATGGCATGAATAGATTTGATCGAAAAAGAGCAGACAAAAATGTGGCTATAGCTGATCTGTGGATAGGAACTTGCCATTAGTGGGAAATGGTAGCCTTATTTCTTACTTTGTTTTCGGTATTTAAATGACACCTTTGTCCTTGGTCATTGACATATCAAATTATTCTCATTATTTTGGCTGAATGGTGGAAATGTAATTTGCTTATGCTATGCCTTTCCAGCCACTTTGGTCAACAACGAAACACAAAAAAGCTAAATAAGAGGTGGGGACGATGACTGAAACTTTGCCCATCTATCCACTAGTGTTTGTCTAGGTTAGTTTTGTTCAGATCTCACTTGCATTTTGCATTCAGTTGAAATCTGGTGTGGTCATCAATGCCGTGCATGTTTAGTCCTAATTTTCTAACTGTTGACCCTCTTATAGTATTAAAATAATGCGCTTGTGCAGCTGGCATCGTGTATAGAATCTTACTGTCCATATGCTAGATCTCCGGAAATTCACATCTGCATTATAAATAAATTGATTCCTGATAAACAATTAGTTTCATTGAAGTTGGTTTATTTAATAATAATTCGCTATTAATGACTTTGTATGGGTCCCGCGTGCATTTGGATTATAATTTCTCTGTTTCCATTCTCTCATTCAACGTGTATAAGGCAGATCGGTTATTCATGAGACTTGTATTCATTCTCACGCGTGCATTTAGCATGGTGAGATCATCTACTCCATGGAGATTTTAACAACGCAATTTTTTGCGATATTCTTCATGCAAAATTTTTAGAAATAATGTCTTAAGCTACTTAAGTACCAGAGCTTGCACGTGAATTTACTATTATCACGGACTGGGTTATGCAGTATTTTAATAATGCAATTTTTGGCAGGAATGGGCTACAGCAGAGAAGGAATTCGTGGCAAGACGGAGTTTATGGAACAACTTGTCCAATCCCACCTGGAAAAAATTTCACATATGTCCTCCAAGCAAAAGACCAGATTGGCAGCTATTTTTACTTCCCGTCATTTCTATTCCACAAGGCTGCAGGAGCATTTGGTGGCATCAGAATCTGGAGCCGTCCTCGGATTCCTGTTCCATTCCCTCCTCCTGCTGGGGATTTTACTGTGCTAGCTGGTGACTGGTATAGGAGTAACCACTATGTAGGTGTTCATAATGCATCTCTCAGTTCATTGTCGGATGTTGTTGCTTTTGACACATAAAACTGTTGCGCTGATTTCTCTTCAACTTTACAGGTATTGAGACGTCTCTTGGATAGTGGTCACAACCTTCCTTTTCCCGATGGGCTTCTCATTAATGGCCGAGGATGGAATGGATACACGTTCACAGTTGAACCAGGTTTGTAAAAATGAAAATTCTAAACCAAATTGTGCTTGTAGCTGCCTCATAACTCCCACACCTATTGGATTCTGTTTGCAGGCAGGACATATAGATTCAGGATATCAAATGTTGGCCTTACAACATCCATCAACTTCAGAATACAAGGTCACAGTATGAAATTGGTAGAAGTAGAAGGTTCTCATACCTTACAGAACACTTACGCTGCCCTTGACATTCATCTTGGACAAACCTATTCTGTCTTAGTCACAATGGATCAGGCTCCACAGGATTACTACATTGTTGTTTCTTCACGCTTCACCCCTCGTGTGCTTACGACAACAGCCATCCTTCACTACAGCAATTCACGTAGAGGAGTCTCAGGTCCTATCCCTGGTGGCCCTACTACGGAGATTGCTTGGTCCCTCAACCAGGCCAGATCTATTCGGTATTCATTTACTTATAAAAGTTATCTTCCATATTATACTTATAATTCCTGTAGTTTCTCATCGAAAAAATACTTGCAATGATCCCATGCCAGTTGGAATTTGACTGCTAGTGGACCTAGGCCTAATCCTCAAGGATCTTACCACTATGGAATGATCAAGATCAGCCGCACAATCACACTTGCAAACTCTGCTCCTTATATGAATGGCAAACAGAGGTATGCCATCAACGGTGTCTCATTTGTTCCAGCAGACACACCATTAAAACTTGCTGACTACTTCAAGATTCCCGGAGTCTTCACTCTTGGAAGCATGCCTACAAGTCCTAATTGGGGAAATGCATACCTTCAGACCTCAGTGATGGCTTCTAACTTCCGGGAGTTTGTCGAGATTGTGTTCCAAAATTGGGAGGACACCGTTCAGTCATATCACATTGATGGCTATTCCTTCTTCGTTGTTGGGTGAGCTTACCAAATACTGATGCTTGACATACTTGATTGCATTATTCATAATATACTTTGTAGCTTCTTAAAGAATTCATTAATTATTTGTGAAATGATTAGAATGGATGGAGGTCAGTGGACGCCTGCAAGTCGAACACGATACAACTTGAGAGACACAGTAGCCCGATCCACCACTCAGGTAAGACAGAAGAAAGATGCTTACGACGCACACTCAGTTGAAGCACAATAGTATCAAACAGACCCTTAACTTAACTGATTGAATGCAGGTGTATCCGAGGTCATGGACGGCAATCTACATGGCTCTGGACAATGTGGGTATGTGGAACATAAGATCTGAGAACTGGGCAAGACAGTACTTGGGTCAGCAGTTCTATCTCAGGGTTTATTCTCCTGCTAATTCATGGAGGGATGAGTTACCAATCCCAAAGAATGCTCTTCTTTGCGGACGAGCAAGAGGTCGACATACAAGGCCTCTCTGAATTAGCTAGTTGTAGATTTTGTCACGAGAGGGTGACAAAGTTTTTGGGGCCGGTCACCAACTGATAACCCCCTCAATAGCGGGAAATTGTGTCAAAAGCTCCACTTGAGCTTTGAGTCTTTTCTTGTTCGCCTTGTTATTATTATTATTTTTTTTGGGAGGTCGGGTTTAGTTCTGTTTCTGTAACTCACAAATGAGAATTCATTGATGTGTCCTACTCTGAATGCATTATCTTAAGGAAGAATTCCATTTGTTAAAACTTCATCAGTTCATCTAGTCGCATCAGCGTTAATGTTGATAATTTCATTATAGAGAAGACTTATGAGCTTTTTGGTATTGTTTTTCATCACTCATTCTCCGTTAGTAAGAATAGGAAATAAAAAGTGTTTGGTAGGCCTCAGTAAGACAGTATATTTTCTATTTCTATGAAAATTAATTATGCCAATTTTACATGTGAGTTCGATGCTGTTATTAATACTCTTTTGACTCTCCTTCATTTGTTTCTTATATTCTATATATAAATAAAATTATTAGTCGGTCTATTATAATCATATAATGGGTAAATTTTGGATTACCCTCTTATAAATTGACTATCTTTAAATTACTTTCTTACTCTAAAAATATTCACATTACCCCAATTTTTTTGTTCAAAAGAAAATGAAAAATGAGGTGGATTGATGATAATTTTTTTATTTTCTTTAAAAAATGGGGCTAAATTGAGGTTTTTGAAAGTATGAGATGATTTAAAGATAGTCATTTCATGATAGAGTAATTTAAAATTAATCCTTGTATAATATATTTTTTCATTAGCTGTAATTTTCGCTATTTCTAAACAAACAACATACCACATTTTCATTTTTCATTTTGAAATACTATTTTAAGATTAAACTATCAAACGCATTTTCAAATTCACCAAACAATAATCATATCTATATTATAAAACAAATATAAGAACATCATTTGAAAAAAAAAAAAAAGCAAACGCATTAACGCACCCTTTGTATCTTTAATTCAATTACTTGGGAGTTGGGGAACCTAATTGTTATGTACTTAATTACATTGAAGAAAACAAATTAATATCAAATCCTGCTAGATAACACAAGAATTTAAACTATGGAACAAGGAGGTTAGAATTATAGTTATTGGGCCAATGCAAGCTCAAGTAATAAGTGATAGTATTTAGCATGCGTCTGGTACTTTGGTATTAAAGTGTTGTAACTTTTAAGTCACAACTATAATTGAAAAAAACTATAATTATGAAATAATAATCGATAACGTGTAAAAGAAATATGACTTTAAAATAATAGTTTTGACAAAATTAATTAAAGCTATTATAGTATTTTACAATATAAGCGTGAGATCAAATTAATTTAACTTCTAAGTTACAATAACAAGTATTTGTCAAATACTTTAGTTATAGATTTTAAACTATGGCTTCCTAGGCTCAATATTAAATAGGATTTTTAGTACATTGTGAGTGTGTTTGTTGTAGGGTTAAAACAGGAGATTAGATTATTTGTTTCAAGTTTATGGTTCATCACTGTAGTGGAATGTAAGATTTTACTTATTATATTGTTGTATTAGTATTTGTGATTGATGAGATCTTGTACGCGTTGCTCACCATCGACGAGTTATTTGCACACATAATATGCGTCTATAATTGGACTTATATACCTTTGATGTGCATAAATTTTACACATAATAGGTGTGTCACTCATGATTTCATGATCGATTTTAGGTGATTACTTGTATAATTTGTTAGAAAAAAAAACCCATACAAGCAGCTGCAAGTTAAGCAATAACTCTTTTTCTCTTTTTGCGATTAAAATGAAACTTGTAAGACAAATAAATAAGTATAAATTAAATCATTAAAATCCAAGGTAAGAAATAAACTGTAAGGGCACAATTTTTTTTTTTGAAAAATTCAAATCCGAAAAAAAATGGGACCATAATCTAATATAACCTTTTACTATATAATTTATGGGATTACAACACGAACCCTTCTCTAGATGACATTAGAGACTCACAACATCAAGAATCTTATCACTTTGAGTTCATAGTAACAACCTACTATATGTTATTCTAACAAGTGGGTTGCTTAAATAGTAGTTAATGAAAGAATAAAATAAAATCAAGACTAGTAAGATTGTAAATGGTGATACTTAGAAATAACCCTTAGGGACAGCAAAATCCTTCACGGGAAATGCGGTGAATTTTGATTAATTTTTTGAGAATGGAATAGGTAATGAGCAAAAAATAATCCACAAATTCTTAATGTGATGGGGTTTAGTTTTGTATTCTCAATCCACCCTTGCCCCAATCCCAATACATATAAATATTTTTAATTTTTATTTAATAATTTTATTTTATCAATTATAATGTTATTTAATGAATTTTATTTTTATTTTTACTTAATATAAGTAAGATATAACTAAAAGAAAACCCTATCACCCTACAATATAATTCTTATTGAACCTTAAAATATTATTATTTTTTCTCTTTTAAGATGCTACTCTCTTCAAACATTTTTTCAGTTTTAATATTATTTCAAGAAATTGTTTTAAAATTTTTAGAGATTTTTTAATTATTTAAATACTTTATAAGATGGTGATGATTTTATTTAAATCTCCAATTTTAATTTAATAAAATTATGTATCCATATCCAGTATAAAATAAGTAAATTAAAAATGGAGTGGGGATAAAGAAATCATTTCTCATACGAGGATTTCTTATCTCCAGATCACTAAATTTATTAAAAAATGAAATGAGGAATGAAAATAAAATTTTTAATCTAATGGGGAATTGGTAGACCTTTCCACTCCCATCATACCCCATTGCCATCCTGTATAACCTCCAAATTTAAACGAAAAAGGAACTAAATTCTCCTTCTTTGCCCTCAAATTTCAAGTCGCGCCACCGTCGTCCTTTCTTCCCTCCCGCTTCGTCACCGTGACATGAACCCAATATAATTTATGAATCATGACCGATGTTTAATATTAATTAGATGCAATTGATGATGCAACTGCCCAAGTCATCCATTGTTGATATTTAGTATTAGTAAGATGCTAGATAATTAAAAAAGAAAAAAGAATGATGTGAGATGATGTTTTGACTGATGAGATGGTTGCACGTGTCATTCATGACTGATATTCTGTGGCATTGATGTGTCACATAATTGTTTAGATGGCAACACGTGTTATTCTTAACAGCGATTGGTGAGGTGCCTGCTTATGTTATTCTTGTTTGATCTTTCCTTATGGTGCTGGTCATTCTGAATATTTTTCTAGCCAACCCAGGATTTGTTTGGGCAACCATCGCAGTCCTAAGTCAACCACACTATCACCTTGTGTCGTAATCAAACTAAGCTTCAAATTACAACTATAATGAAACAAAACCAATCGTGAACACGTATGTCAATAACTATTTACAAACGAAGGAATAGGATATTTTTGCAAGATAAGATTTACAATTAATTCACTTAAATTTTATAAAAGCTTACTAACCAATCAATTAATAATATATTATTTAGTATTAAATTTAGGATGCTTATCATTACTCATTATTATAAATATAATATGAAATAAAGATAGAACAAAATCGTAATGAATTTATATTGCCGGTGCATTACAGCGTGGACGTCTGTCCTAATTAAAGGTCTGAAAACCGGCTTAGGCGGTAAAGAAACGGATGCTAAATTAAAGCATTGTCGATCGGTATGGTCAGGTGCTTACGAAATCACATAAACACTTGTCCGAATCCATCCAAGAGAATATTTCCCAAAATGAAACCGTCTTCGCTGCATTTTCCATGAAAATCCCACATCCCACCACCAATGGTGACGCTTCAAAGTCCACGCGTCATCACTCGAAGGACAGGCGACATGCAGAGCATGTGTTGTTTGTAGAATAATATGTGACTCCTCGATATTTGTATCGGTTTGTTTGGTGATGAAGTGAAAGTTCCGGCCGGAATAAGGGGAGCCAAGGAATTAGGTTTGTGGGTATGTTTGGCTTTGGGACATGCAGAATGCTTATTAGCTCACGTCTGCTTTAGAACATGCGCCGTTTGGTAATTATTTTATTTTATAACGTCCGAATTTTGTTGTGCCATTCCTTCATTTTGTAACGCTCGTTTCAACTTTGTAAGTTTCCCTGAGGGAACGCTTCGAAGTTTGAAATGGGAACTCGCATATACTGCATATATGCTCACCTTCTTGTTTTTTGCAGATAAGACTGTTGATTCTTGTTCTTATTTCACAAAAGCTGACCCCAAAGAAGATTGAATATTGTGATGACAGACCCACCAAGCTTACTTATTTTTATTGAATATTTCTTTTTTCTTTCAAATTTTATTAAAATTCACTGATAATATATTCACACCATTTAAAAAAAGACGGCAAGATATAGGGAAAGAAGAATTTTATCATCCAACTGCTGCTGTGGACACTCGTTAATGTTACACGAGCAATAATAACAAATAGAACAAGTAAAAACCATTCAATTTATGTTGGGTGCTTTGCCCCCCAAAAAAAAATTATGTTTGGTGCTAGACTGCTAGTTAGTTAGGTTAATTTTCAATTTATGTTGGGTGCTTTCCCCCCCAAAAAAAAAATTATTATGTTTGGTGCTGCTAGACTTGCTAGTTAGTTAGGTTAATTGATAAAATTTTTGGACTCAATACAAGAGGTCTACGATTTAAAAAGATTTGAATTGGAATCAGATTAGTAATTAAAAAAAAATTAATTAGTTAAGAATTAGTTTGTAAATTTGTCACCATGGATTAATTATGTACGTGCTCATTGACCAAGTACATCGTATATGTATAACAAAGTGCCATTGTATATCATTCCCCCCCCCCCCCCCCCCAAAAAAATTGTTTATGAAAAGAAATTAAAATTACTTTTCATTTTCGCCCAATCATGAAGGCAAGTTTGAAAAATCTGAAATTCCTTGTATAAATTTTCCACTTTTTAATTGAAATTCCAGTGGACTAATAAACTGGCCTAAAGAGCAGAGAGGGAGAGAAAAGCTGAACAATATTGCAGAAAGAGACAAAACGAATGCAACGGAGTCGCACAAGTATTTATTCTCTTTTGTTTCAAGCACACAGATCCTATAACTCTCTCTTTCAAGTTACCGTAGCAATAATGAAAAGTGTAGATTCTGCAGAGACCAGTAGCTGTGTTAATGTGAGGCCTCTGCTAGCTTCTTCTTTAGAGACTAGAGAATTCCATTCACAATCATCGTCATCATCTGCATCATCAAATATGAACTCAACAAGGCTAAGAACTATTGATGATTATAAGAATAAAAACCCACCCCAGAGTAGCTTGAAATCACCATCTGTAAGGCCTTATGTTCGATCAAAAATGCCCCGCCTTCGATGGACCGCAGACCTTCATCGCAGCTTTGTTCATGCAATCGAACGCTTGGGTGGAGAAGAAAGTAAGCTAGCAGCTAACTCCTTGATTTTTTATTTTTTATTTTTTATTTTTTCACGTGTGGATTTCACAACATATATGTGTAACATATAATTTCCCAATTTATTTTCTTAAAATGATGTATAAATTAATTATTTCTCCTCCTCCAAATATAGTACAAAAATAATGATACATGACAAGTGATTAATTTAATCAATCACTATATATGGGTTTTTTTTTTTTTAAATTTACAGGAGCTACTCCAAAGCTGGTTTTACAGATCATGGGCGTCAAGGGCCTTACCATATCTCACGTCAAAAGCCATCTTCAGGTTTCACATAATGCTTCAATGTGGTTTTAGATTTTCCATCTGTTGAACAATTCTGTAACATTTTCAATTGTCTAATGACTTTCTGGTGCTGCGTGGGAAACAGATGTACAGAAGCCTGAAGTATGAGCAGATGATACATGGTATGTCAAATATATATTTACATATAGGCCTAATTTATCGGTTTAAATTGTTCACATATACCCAATTCTCTTCATGGATATGCTCTCGACAAATTTTCACTGATCATTAGAATTTAAAAAAAAAAAAAATTCTAGTTTCCATCGCCATCTAATAGATTTTTTTTTTTAATGTATTTTTGAAAAATAATCATGACATAGCTTTCTTTAATATTGTTTCAATCTCATATAATTTTTCTTCTTTTTTTTCTCATACTAAGTATTTTTTTTAGTATGCACTGTCTTTAGAGTCATTATTTAGTAAGAAATCCCTTACTGTAATATAATAAGGAACGAATTATAAAATAAAAAAAATTATAATATATTTCAAGACAAAATATACTGAATTAAAATATATATTTTTCTTATTTTTTATCTTATCCTTTATTGAAAAATTATTATACCATCTTTTCTAAACTTTATCTAGATTAAAGAAAACTCATTTTGTCCTTAATTAGATGTAATACAATCTGTTTTTATTTTTCTCTAATAAATTCTTCCATTCTATCACTGTTAGCCACAAAAATAATAGTAGCAGTAGTAATTGAAAATAATAATAATAATAATAATTTGTTTATCATTTCCATGCCTAATTAAGATTCTAACAATTGAGGCTGTGGGTTTCCGGTTGCAGAAGCAGCTAAGGCAACAAATAAGAACGATAAGGTACTCGAAGCACCAACAACTGCTTGCCAACAGGATCAGCATCCTACCAAGTGTTTGAGTTGGAGAAAAAACAAAAATAATACACAAAAACATCAAGGCTTTGGAACTCAACGTTACAATGAAGGGCTCGGTCATCATCTTATGAATAATGCTAACATTCCACCAGCCTACTGGTCAGTGATGATGTTGATAACTGTAATTTCTGCAAAAAAATTAGTACTACTTGATATATGTATTTCCAATCAATCAGTAGGAATTTCTAATTCGGTGTATTTTAAAATTATATGCAGGAAAGGAAAGCATCCTATCTGGATTAATGGAAGGCAAGTGATGTTCAATGAACCATTATCATATGGGCGAGTCACAAAGAAGCAAATGGAGCGTACCGACAATTCTTTTTTGCTCTTCAATGACCAACTCAAAAACTGCGCTACGCAGCAAGTAAATTTCTCTCCCTCTTCCTCTCTCAGACAAAACAAACTCATACTTAAACATTGTTCAAAGCTAGCTAAAATATGAATGAGAAAGTTATTTTTCTCAAATGTATGTTGTGATTCTGTGTTTGACAGTTGCAAGCGAGAAAAGCTAGTGTAAGAAAAGTGGTTGGCAGTAACAAAAATGTAGGAATATAGAAAAAAAATGCTTTGCATACTGGTCCAAGTTGGGCATTACAAACGCTTATGCTCTAAATTGAGGGCGAATGTTGAAACCAAATAAAAATTTGTCATTAGTTATTATAGGGTGTTATTGTCATTAAGTTGGCCTTCTATATATATATATATATACATGAATTGATAAAAATATGAATATACTTTTAAAATATTGTCAAATAGTTTACAATGATGTAAAAGTATATTCACACAATTGTCAATTCATTCTAAATTTTAAAAAATCCATGATCTTATTCCAAATTACTTATATATAATCATTCTTAAATGCGAACACTCTTATATTTTAGAATGTGATTTAGGGTTTCACAATACTAACAAATGCTTTTATATTGTTTTAACTACTAAAAAAAATAGGTTTGCAAAAGTGTAAAAACATTTGAAACTTTTCTTAACTGCCAAATCCGTATTTTAAAAATTGTGGGAGCCAACATTAGAGAATAATTAGAATCATATCATTTAGTTTTATTTAAAATATATTAATTTTCATTAGTATTATTGCAATGAATTAGGGATCATTGATCCCTAATGATCTAAGTTTTCTTGAACTTTAAAGGTCTTGTGTGAATTGTCATGTATAGTGTCATTAGTGTGTATATTAGTGGCACCACATAAATTTTCTATTTATCTTGGTCCTAATGCAATTCATAAATTTACAGTTGCATATATGGACATCATTTGATCTTTCTGTACGTAGGCAAGCAATCAGCCAGAGAAAGTGACACCAAGAGGAGACAGCTACCTTCAGAGATTGGAAGGTTTTGGTCATGAGAGTTTACAAGGGACATCATATTCAATAGCTGAAGTTGATGTTTCGCTTTCTCTGTCTCTAGATACAAAAACTTCAGCTCCATGGTTGAAGCTGGGCTTGGCTGATCAGAACCAGAATGATGTCTCTCTTGACCTTACCCTTGCATAATTAAAATCATGCACATTTATTAGAAAATGCTTCCAACCGTTTGCAACTTTCAACATCTCTTGCCGTGTTTTAACGTAGTTTTTATTTATAAAGATTGCGTTTGAGATTGAGGTTGGGCAGTTGTAGCTTTTAAATTACAACAATAAAGTGTTTGGTAAACACTAGCTGCTGCAGCTTGAAAATTATGTTAATATGATTTTTCATTTATATAATATAAAATCTATTATATCTTTAATAATTTTGTCAAAATTATTATTTAAAATTTATATTTACTATATATTATTAATTTTTGTTTCATAGTCACAGTTTTTTTTCTACAACAACTGTAGTTTAAAAGATACAGCACTTCAATTTCAAACGCACCCAAAATAGATGACGCTCATGCTCTTTACAATGAATGAATGCCAAATATCTTTTTTTTTTTTTTAAGTTAAAGAGCGATATGTCGCTGCAAAGTAATTTCTTGACCAACAATTCGTGTCAATTTGTCATGAGAATGATCAGCTGCCCTTGCCCAGTGCACACTCGCTGCTAATTAATCAAAAGTGTTGGTAGCTCTAGCACGTTGTTAATACAGTTTCGTCGGTGATTAATAATGTGCTTTAACCTTCTGTATGACTTACGGCAACATCATAAGATGAATTAAATCACCCCTTCTTCTTCACCCTATCCTTTTATGTAAAATTGAAGTTACCCACAGGGCCGGCTGAGTCTCATTTACAAATTGGTTGTAATTATAAATGCAATCAAGTCTCTAAATGCTAGTTCAAATACGAATTGTAATTGTAATAGTCATGTAACGTGGTGGTAAATCTAGTGCTAGTGGCCCACTGGGTCTCTCTTTCTGGTGGTGGGGGTTGAATTCCATGTACGGATTGTAAACGTACGATTGGACGTGTAGACTCAAATTAATTAAATAAGGCCGCCAAAATTGGTACATTCCTGAATCCAATTCTTCTAAATGCTGCTGCAACGATGAACCATCGATATCTATATATTCTCTCGCCCTAAATTTTTTGTGTTACACATTAATTCTCAATGATGGATATTATTGCTAGTAAAGTTCTTGTTCACGTGATTGTTGGTACACTTCTAATGTGCACCATTGATTCTAGGAAGCTAGTGACCAAAAGGGCTCCGCATTTGATGAGTAGAAAACTTTCTTCCATAATGTGCCTAGTTATAAGTCCGATTTGGTGGATACATAGCACGAGTTTTAGTGGTGGAGGCGGAAGACATAGGGTGCATTTGAGAGTGAGGTGTAACTTTTAAGATACAGTTGCTTATAGTAAAAATCATAACTGTGGAGTAGAATTGAAAAAATTAAAAATATTGTTGAGCTGCCAAAACTTAACTGGACGGTGTTACCAAACACCTTGACAACTAAGTTTTGGCAGCCCAACTGCCACACATGTACATCACTCCCAAACACGCCCTTAGTGGTGATTGACGTTCTTTTTTTATTTTTTCTTTAGTTATACATGGAGGCTCTTTTGTTTTATACTAAACTAGTAACAACAAAAGTTCTTAGGATGATGTAAAAACTTAATTACCTTGTGTGTCTATATATATGTAACATTTTTAAACACAAATTTTTAAGCAATAGATTAAAACATTCAGTGGCTTAGATTGATTAAAACATTCAATGGCTTAGATTGAAGCTGCATTTTTGTTTTTGATGCACAATTCATTAGTAGCTACTGAAGACCTCTCTCACTCTTTCTTTTGTTTTAATTTTATTTTCTTCTCTGTCACTCTCCTTCACCACTCACGACTCAAAGAGTTGTGTTATGCAAAGAACCAACGTCGTTTTTTTTCCCCACCTTTGAGCTGTTTTCGATTGAGGAATAAGACCTCATTTGTAATTTATGTTTTTTCTTATAGCTTTATGAAATTGAAAAACTTCTCAATATTTGATCAGAGTAAGAAATAGTTTAAAAGGACGGATAGAGGAAAAAAATAAATAAGAAATTAATGGAGTTTAAATTCATGGCACCAAACTTGATATAGTCCATTAAAGTATTAATTTTCTTCGGACTCTCAAGACTTGTCCAGAACAGCTAGGATTAATTTTTAGCCTACATTGTCTCTTCTCAAGCATATTTCAATAGGAAATTCACCTGTTATTTAGACTAAATAGCATAGAATGTGATTTTTAAATTGACTCCTCTTTATGTATAAATTTATCACTATACTATAGAACAGATAAAGCAAGAAATATACTTTATTCCACGACTCCGTTTCCATCAAATATTTCATTAGTATCCCATTATCTTCTCTGTAATATCACGATTGTTGGATCGCTCAACTTGATTTGTTTAATCACAACCTTTTCTTTTGTAGGATGTCTCTACAAAAAGGATCCTGCCCATCGATCTACAACTTCTACATTTTTTTTTTCATCTTTCATTTGCCAGAAGTTTCATTGCACATTGTTCACATTTTATATTGCCACCGCGTATTTTGTCATGCACACCGCCTAATCACGCATATAAACATTATTACAAATGGGATTTATATACAATACAATCATAAACACTAATCATTCAAGGTATATGCATGATGTGTCGTAAACAATATATCTATATAACTTTTTGGTTGTTGTTGTAGTTATTATAATTTTTTAGTAATGTTAGAGATCCTAACATTTTAGTTCTAAATTTTAAAAAAGTCCCTATAACATGAGGAGTAATAAAATTTATTTTTTCTGCAAGATTAGTTCTCTACTTAATTATGCCAAAAAAAAAAAGCTGAATTTCTAAAAATAATTATCAACCTCATAGTGTGGGTAGCCACTGTACTGAGTCCACTTTGAGATTTTAAATCATCTTAATTAGCAAAGTTTAACTAGTAGGAATAATTTGCTTTAGTGGGAGTAGTTTGTTTCCCATTAGAATTGCTTACATACTAAATATCTTAACTAAGCTCCCTCCTAAGAAAGAGACAAGATTAGCAACAGCAATAATCTTCCAAATTCATTGCCTGAACAAGTATATATAAAGATCTTCGAGAAGATTTTGTTCTGATTTTTCTGAACTTCTTTGCATTTCCTTTTCATGCCTAATGTCAATGATTAAGCATCAAAAGCTGAAAAAACGAAGAATATATTTTAGGGACACTTATCCTCAAATTGTTTTCATATCACCCAATAATCCTCCTAACACCATAATATTATAATTTTATTCTTATTTTCAAATACACTTTTATTCATATTAATTATAAATTGAATAAACCATATAAATTGAAACTAAAATAAAAACATTTAAATACTAAAAATAAGAAATAGGAGATTCAGAGTGAATAAAAAATTAATAATTAGATATTTTTCTTGCACTTTTTGTTATTTTTAAGTATTACTTTCTTATAATAAATATTATATTATATTTTCAAGATAAAGTTTAAAGTAAATAACTTATTTATCACTCTTTTCCATTAAATTTTTTGTATCATGAGATTTTTTGAATATAATAAAAACAATAATTTAATAGGAAGAAATCGACAATCTCTATATTTTAAGATCAAAGTATGTAAAATTTTAGCTAAAAGAAAGTATATGACGATATATAAGAAAAGAATGTGGCGATCGCTGGCTTTTTCTCTCGATCAACCACTATGGTTGGATGTGGTACTTAACGTAGCCCACTGGCTGCTTAAATTTGTGTGCCAATGATGATTTCATGATATGCAGGATAATGTATTTCCTGCCTTGATCTATTTTGTACTTTGCTCGGCGTACACTTCATTTCAACTGTTCAAGTGTTTCAGCTAACCCATTAGCCACCACAACAACAGCAACAAACCAAAAGCTAGCTAGCACACTTATTTCTTACACCATATGTAATATGGATTTGTCACATGGTATCCACATGCTGACACGCACATGGCTGTTTTCACATCCTAATCCTATGCGAAGGTCATTGGTGGCTTCCAGCAAGCCCTTCAGTATCTTAAATATTGATTATATCAGCTTCATAAAGTGAAATTAAAGTGAACTTGACAGATTGGAATCCACATATATACTCGAAGAATTAATGGATGTTGGTTTTTTCCGCATACTTAAAATGAATTTGTCGTTAAATATTGTCAATATGCTCCTTTTAATTTCTATCTCTCTATATATCTTGAGAAGATGCAATCAACAACAACTCCACCATGTCAATTTTATTATTGTATATTGAGCTAGATTATGTAGGTATTCCCTAGTCTCTACAATCATATTGTTTGGTTTATAATTATTAAATCGAAGTAATTAAGATATATATATATTTTAACATAGTAAATTGTTACTTGTCGGCTATGGTTGACCAAGCGGTATGTAGCAAGCTTGGACTTTTCTTGACTTGGATGACTTGTTTATTGCTCCCGCCAATTCCAAATCTCTTTGAACTACAGTAATGGGACATGGACCAGTGAAATTAATTGCAGTTGTATTAATCAATTAATACGACATACGCAACTTGTATAAATAGGGTAGGAGAGGAGACACCAGCCGAGACAGGGGGGGCTAATTGTGATATATACTTGGATATTAATTAGTAGCTCGCTTGTCATTCAAACAAAGAGTAATGGATAATTTTGTCAAATATTTCTACGTGGCTCTTCTTCTTTTGAGTACTGCTAGTGCTTTGATTGGTGTTAGCCACGAAGGACACGTGGATGAGAATGGTTACGGCCGTCCGAGTAGTTTTAAGTCTCGAAATGATTATGAGAATGATGGCGAAGATGATTATTGCTCGTATCGAAGTTGGAGAACTGTGGAAGTTTCTTCGGCGGAGGTGGTGGGTGGAAGAAAAAGGAGGAGGATGCGGGAGTAGAATGGCCCCTGCCATAGATAGTGAATTCCGGTCCCGTATATAAGATTTTCGCCTACCAATATTTGCACGCCCTTCCCTGTTGGGGAAAATTTTAAGATGATCAACATACACAATATTCTTCTCGTAGTGGGAAATTGATTGTTCTGTCTTTTTGCGCGGTCACGTACC
>NW_006262688.1:35458860-35570577 GCF_000493195.1 Citrus x clementina
GTGGAGGAGAAGGAGGAGGAGGCGGAGGAGAAGGGTCCGGTCATGGAAGTGGTTTTGGTGCCGGTGCAGGTGTTGGAGGTGGAGCAGCAGGAGGTGGTGGAGGGGGTGGGGGAGGAGGAGGAGAGGGTGGCGATCATGGAAGTGGTTCTGGCGAAGGGTCTGGTCATGGTAGTGGTTTTGGTGCCGGAGTTGGTGTTGGTGGAGCAGGTGGTGGTGGAGGTGGAGGTGGAGGTGGTAAAGGTTTAAATGGAGGGTACGGTCATGGAGGTGGTTTTGGTGCTGGTGTTGGGTTTGGAAAGAATGCAGGAGGTGGAGGAGGAGGAGGAGGTGGCGGCGGCGGGGGCGGTTCTAATGGAGGGTATGGACATGGGAGTGGTTTTGGTGTTGGTGGTGATGGAGGAGGAGGAGGGGGTGGTGGTGGAGGCGGAGGCGGAGGCGGAGGTGGGCACGGTGAGGGTAGTGGGTATGGAGCAGGAGTTGGTGGTGGCAACGGTATGGGACAAGAACATGGTGGCAACAAAGGAGTCAGCTTAGGATTTGGGATGGGCATTGGATTTGGGTTTGGAGTTGGCGTTGGAAATAATGGAGATGAAGATGCTGGTACTAATTATGATGTTGATGCCAGCCATAATAACGGTAATCATGGAGATCGACCTTAGACGTATATGAGAAAAAAATGTTATTGATGATACAGGTTCATTTCCTTCGTGAGAACTGGGAATAAATGCTTTATTCTTTTGTAGAAATTGATTATATACATGTTTTGATCTTTTCATTTTGCATGTAATAAGTTCCCATGCATGCATGCGCGCATGGATATTTGCTGCTTTAATTTGTATTCTGCTCAAACGAGAATTCTAGTATATAAATCATATCAGAGCTCAAGCAATTAATTAGTTATTTAATGTATAATGTGTGTACTTAAATTTAATATAACTATTAATTACATGTTAGTTTTTGAAAATAATTACACACATATCATAACAGTATTTGTTTATTCTATGGTTGATACGGTACTTAAAAAATATTCTAAAATTTCTTATTCACTAAATACTACAGATCTTGTCTCCTTCCTTTATGTGATATGTATGATATGATTATATCTTTCTTTTCTAAATAATTATATTTAAAAATTAAGATTATTTTCTAAAAATCTTACGCTACGTGTCTTTTTTTGATAGGATTTAATATTTTTATTTTCTTTTTTATTAATCACTAATTCCCCACGTATATATTTTTAGTTAGATGAGAATATCCTAATTCAAAACAATGGAATTCAAGTTACAACTTACAAATAAAAAAAATTAAAATAAAATAAAATTCAAGTTACGAATAACGGAATCAGAATTCATATTATTGTACTGATCTCATAAAGTAAATGGGGGCTGAGATCTGATATATTGAACTAGTAAAGCAGTAATACTCCATCTAGTAGCTGGTTGAAGAGATTAAAAAAAAAAAAAATCTTTTATAAACTTAAATTTAAATTATTCATATATCAGACTTGAATACATTTTTTTTAAAAAATAAATCTTTATAAATTTATTAAGATTTTTATTCAACTATACGTACCAGACATGATGAATGTATTTATAGCTCAATGATCATCATCCAATAATTAAGTCAAACGTGGATGTTGGATGCAGCAAAGCAGGTTTTCATGAAGCGAAATTTAAACGTAGTTTCATTAAACAAAACTCGGCTAATCTGTATATCTCTCGACTCTCTCGTTAGTAATAGATTAATTAACCTATTTTCTCTTTGTTATATATGAGCTTTTTGGCATTGATTATATATTTATATTGTGTTATTTGGCTTAGGAATTGGCGACACTAGGATGGAACGATTTTCGAATATCTTTCATCTAATTAGTGCTGCGACAATAAAATTTTTATAAATTTGAAACCAGGCCTCTCATTTCTCTATATATAATATTACCAATATAAACTAATATCATTTGATTAAAAAAAAAAATAAATACACTTACTTAATTCAGTCAAAATATCAATAAATTTAAAATTTAGTATATAGTTATAACAATAGAATCAAGTCAAGTTCTAAACAAATTCTTTAACACAATTTTAATTATTAATTTTTGTTTATGAAAGAATATGACAAATATTGGTTTCTAAATTTTTTGATATCAATAAGCATGAAATTTTTTTAACATACTTTTTTTTTAAATTTATTTTTTGAAGAATCAAAAGGATCATGCATATCTTGTAGACAAAATATTTTAAAATATTAATTTTTTGCTTGTCCAACTAAATTTACTTAAAGCAAAAAAAAAAAAAAAATCTAAGTTGAATAATGATTGTGTTGTATCATAATAAATTATTCTTAATATTAATTCAATAATGAGTATTTTATAATATTATTATTTTTATTAAAATAAAAGTGTGCAAAAATATTTTTTAATTTGCAATTAAACCCACCCAAATAAAATATATTATAAACATAATCAATCTTAAAAATTCATTGTACAAATATTTGTGAAGTCCCCTATCAATACATGACAAATATCTTGGCACAAGGGACAGGGAACAAATCAGGTTTAACATCTCCACTGCAATTCTTAAAACACTTATTTTGAATTTTATTTCCTAAAATATCAAAATTAATATTTTCCCACAAAATTTCACTTTAAAAAAGGATTTCCTTAAGTTTCTATTATAAAATCCTTAGTTATTTTACTATTATTACTAGTATTATATAATTTATATTTCCACAATTTAAAACCCTAATAATTTTTTAAAAATAAAATTTTTCAAATAAAATATCTGATTGATACAAAGAATATTAGGATGGCTGCTGCGCAAGGATGACACACGCATATTGACAAATGGGGTGGGTTTGAAAATTTTGTTAAAATAATAATCTAATTAAGTGTTTAATTTTTAAAATAAGAAATGAATTAATTTATTCTCACTTATTTAGATAATTTCAATTTTAAAGGCTTTTCGGAAGCCCTATACTAAATTTATCCATGGACCGAACCGGGTTGGCCCAGACCCGAGCCCCAAACCCAGTTATACACTTATTCACAGAAGCTGAAAAGAAAGAAAAAAACCCTCGCAAAGCCCTGGTCCTGGAATCAGTTACTGGCTTACGTTACGGAGCGGACGGTGCCATTCCCTCCCATCTCTAACTTCCTACCAGTTCACCGAGTCAACTCACTTTCTCGCGAAAAGCTTAGCCATGGCTGACGTGGTACAGTACCGGCTCGAGCGCATGGTGGACGAGCTGGACGACCTGGAACGGCGTGGCCTTTTCACTCGCCACGAAATCAGCGAAATAGTTAAGCAGCGACGCAAGTTCGAGTACCGGCTGAAGAGACCGAGTCCATTGAAGCAAGATTACTTGGCGTACATCGAGTACGAGTCTCAGCTCGACGCTCTACGCCGCCTCAGGAAGAAATCGATTGGGCGTGACGAGGGGAGGGAGAGGCGCGTGTCGAAGAAAATGAAAAAGTCAGTTTCAGATTTTTCCGGAGTCGCGAGGATTCTGGAGATTTATAGGTTGGCCGTGATGAGGTTTAAAGGAGACATTGAGTTGTGGTTTAAATATATGGAGTTCTGTAGGCAGCGGAAAAACGGAAGAATGAAGAAGGTAATTGTTTTGTTTTCTTTCTTTTTCCGTATGTTCGGTTGGTCAGTATTTTCAAATTAGAAAGTAGTTTTAGGAAATGAAACTTTCTTTAGTTGTAATTGGTGTGTTTTTCGGTTGCTGAGTAAATGAGCAGGAAATACCAATAGATTTCAGTTGCTTATTACAGTGTTGCTTCGCCAATGAAATTTTTTGAAATGTTTAATGTTGAGTCCTGTTACAATTGTGCTTTTGTGTAATTGTATTTTCGCTTGCATTTTTGTAGGCATGGTTGTATCGACAGATGGGTATAATCATGCCACTGCACTCTCTGCTAGGTATTTTTAGACTCTTAATAAATGGTTATCTCACTTTGTGTTGAACTATTTAAATGCTGTAGTGCTTCAGTGAGTTGGGATTATAGGGTTGGTTCAATTTTGGATTCCTGGTTCATTTAACTTAAAATGCTAATTCTGAAAATTGTTTCATCCTTAATATCTTATTTTCTATCAAATTTCCTTTAGTCATTTTGTTTAAACTTTTGTAGGTCCTGGCTCAAGTGATTAGATTTCATCCGAAGGTCCCGGGAGTGTGGATCTATGCTGCAGCTTGGGAATTTGACCATAATTTAAATGTCACTGCTGCTCGTGCTCTTATGCAGAATGGTTTGAGAGTCTGCCCAACTTCAGAAGAACTTTGGGTGGAGTATCTCCGCATGGAACTCACATATCTTAATAAATTAAAGGCAAGAAGGGTTGCTCTTGGAGAGGACAAGGGAACTTTAGTTCGTGATCATAGAGATGCTGATGAAAAACGGTGGATAAATGAAAACAAAGATTTATTTATGCCCCTAGATGGAGAAGTAGAAAATACTGATGGATCACAACCCGAAAATATGGAGTCTCAAAAAAGTGTAGATTTGTTTAGGGAACAGGGCTTGAGAGTTCTTCAAACTATCTACAGTGGAGCTGTTGAAGCTCTCCCTTCTAGTTTTAATCTGAGACAACGATTCTTTGAAATAGTAGAAGCTACAAATTTGGCACAATCAGATGACATGCATGAGAAGATATTAAGTGATATGCAGAGAGACTTTTTAGTTGATCCAAAATATTGGGACTGGCTTGCAAGACTTAAAATGACTGATTCTGTAAGCAAGGATGGGACAAGTGAAGATATCGTACCTTCTCAAATGCAGAAAGCTATTCAGGTATGAGTCAGTATGTCTGAGTGAAATCCTAAAACCTAGCATGTTCTTTCATTGTTCATTGCTTAACAAGCATCTGTGACTCAGAACTTGACCATACAAAATTGCACAATCTGAAAGCTAGTGAATTTTCTGTCTAATGATCACCTTGTATTCTTGTGTTGTTAGGTTTATGAGGAGGCTTTAAAAAATGTGCCTTCGAGCATGATCTTTGATCTGTATACAAAGTTTCTGATGGATATGATTGCTCCCAAAAAAGAAGAAACCAGAGATTCTGAATTACCTAGTCATGTTGAACATTATATTTCACATCTCTTGACTGTATATGAAAAGGCCGAAGCAATGGGGTGCTTGACTGAAGATATTGCTCACAGATATGTTACACTTTACTTGCAACTAGGGAAATTGGATGAAGCCCGGAAACTAGCAGCAAAGCTTTGCAGTGGAAAACTTTCTGATTCAGTACAGTTATGGCTTTTAAGGATCTCAGTGGAAATTAGATGTGTTACAAGGAATTCTTTTTCTCCAAGCAAGGCTGATATGCTATCCATCTTTGAACTATTGAAGTGTATATTGACAAAAGTTTCAGCATTGGAGTCTGAGAGTTTGTGGCTTATGGTATGTTATCAATGCTCTGTTATCATTGCCTATTTAGTTAGTCCTATGCTACCCCATTTCTTGATATTATTCTATGCTGCAGGCATTGAAATTCTTTGTGAATCAAAAACATTATTTTGATAAGCTGGTGGAGATTGCCCTTATTTCAGTGGCTAAAGATGGTGGTGGTGAATCTGGATTTTCCCTCCCTTCTGCTATCATAAATCTTGTTATTCAGAAAGATGGTATTCAGCAGGCAAGAGAGATGTATAAGCGGTATGTTTGTAGATGATGAGCTTATGAACATCGTGTTACTGGATTAAATTTGTTTTTGATCTGCATAACTGTATTGATACACAATAACCTGGTTGTTACAATGTGCAAGTAAGTCCAATAGTTAAAGGTTGCTGCAGTTGCATTGGATACTCTCTTATACAGTAAAACCTCTTTATAGTGATACTCTCTATAGGAGTAACTTCTATGTAGTAAAAAAAAACTGTTGTCCCAATTTGGGTCAGATATAAATAAGACTAAACTCTACATTGTAATAAGTTATAATTTTTCTAGATCTTGTCTCAAGAAACTTGCCTTCGCATAGTAATAATTATCTGTATATTGCAAAATATATATGTCTTGTTACACTAAAGGTTTAGGGTGGAATAAAATATTTTTCTACATTTGTTTGGGACAATGATTTATTCTTTAGAGTTCCAAATCATTATATAAGATTTATAGAATTTACTTTGAGAGAAAACATTAAAGAAAATACAATGTTTTAATGCTACATTATTATATGTGCTAGTTTTTCGAAACTATATCTATCTCTTTTATCAACGTCTATACATTGGATTTGACATTAACTATTAATGTAGTGCATATTTGTGTATTACTTGCAGAAAGGATAATTTCAAAATAATAATTTTGTACCTACACCTTTATTGCGTTAAAACCTCCTCATAGTAATAAAACTAATTGGTCCCAATATTATGATTGCAGAGAGGTTTTACTGTATTAGAAAAAATGACTCCTCATTTGGAGGGCCTAACTCCAGATTTGCTTCAATTGCAGATTTCTTGCTCTACCCCGCCCAGGTCTTGTATTATATCAAAATTGCATTGAATTGGAAAATAACCTCGCTTCTGTTGGTGACAAAGATTCTCTTGTGAATGCCCGGAAGCTGTTTGAATCTGCTCTTGCTACTTATGACCAAAACACAAGCTTGTGGCGAGATTACTATTCTATGGAGACTAAGGTGAGTTTTTCTCTGCTTTGCTTTAGTTGAAGAATACACATCAGGGTAGATGGTGCCATGTCAATTGGTTGGTCTTTAAAATGGCCTGAGTTAAATTATTAATATTGGTAACAAGGTTTGTTCGGAGGCCACCAGCACTTAGTTGTGCTTCTGAATTTACTTATGCAATTTGTTCCTCTTGCATTGTATTTCAACTTAACATTCAATTTAGCGTTTATAGATGTAAAGCCAGAATCATTTTTTAACACAACAGTCGTTCTTTCCGCAGTTGGGAACATCTGAAACTGCTACGGCTGTCTATTGGCGTGCACGGAAGACACTTAAGGACTCAACTGCATTAACAGCTTTACCAGATTCATAATAATATATATTCTGAAACTTTGATCTTGTTTTGACCAATTTTGAGTGTGATCAGTTTTGATATTTTTTTCCAAATATCTCTATTTATTTGAGTGTAAATCAAACACTATTGCAACCATGGTGGGCGGTAAGGCTATGTTTGGGAGTTAGGATTAAGAGTAAGTTTGTACTAATTTTAGGATTAATTATTTATGGCAAGTTTCACTTTGGATTAGACTAGGAGACTAATAAATTTCCTAAAATCATGGGATTAGCAATTCCAATTTACGCATGGGTTTAGTTAGGATTAATTTTAAAAACAATTGTTAATTGTCCATTTAATTAACCATTACTTGTATATTTAATATATATTTAATTTAATAATCACTTTATTAAAATTAATCCTGAAAATTACTAATACCATTAACTGGTTGCTTTTATTTATGTGTGTGTGTATTATTTGCTAACTTTTTGATAAAATAAAATATACTTAAAATGTGTAATAAAAAATTAAATTAAATATTTATAAAGTTTTAATTTAATTTAATCTAATCTAATTTATATTTGTTTATTATAATTATGACTACCTAATAACTGATTTTCTATATATTTAATTGTTATTGACTTTTAAATTAATTTAATAATTATTTTATTATTAACTATTCATGAATAGTTCATATTTATATTTATATGTTAACATAAATGTTAAATTTCATTCATATATAATTTAACATAATCAGCCTAAAAATCTGATGTTCATTATTAGGATTTTCTTAGTGCAAGAATGAGTAATAAAACAATAGGAACTCAAGGGGATCCTCATTGTAAATCGTCCCAGTCGAAGAAACAAACCCACATAAAGAATTATAAATCATTGAAAAAGTAGCCAAATCAAACGTCCACAGACTTGACATATACCTTTGACAATCCAGCAATACATAATAAAAACTTTAATTTTTCTCCTCTCTTTTTTTTTCCCGCTTAATTATTACTAACAAAGAGGGTTATTCAATGACCCGTTGTAGCTGTACTAACTTACAAATTACAATTTTGAAATGGAACCACAAACCGAACATGAGATTTGAAGAAAATGTGTCTTCTGATACTGATTCCTGAAGCCAACGCTAAACTCTTGGCCATTGTGGACTCACTACCTGGACAAGCAGTAGAGACCATCAAACGCATGATAAGCAGCAGCAATAGGAGAGTTCAGTATGATAGATGCCAAATAAATAAATAGTTGAAGCTAACTGTTATATAGGGCTTCCCCTCTGAATTAGTGACAGACGAAACAAAGTTGACTAACCTCTAATGTGCTAAATACTAATCGCATTCGGCTAGCAACAACTGATGGCTCTTCAGCACATCCCACCACTGCCATTTGCTCTAACTGAAGAGTCTTCACTGGAAGCCTTTTGGTAAGCAGAAGAGAGAGTTCAGGTGAAAGCACAGAGGTAGAAGCCTTTGCTAGTGGAGCAACAAAAATTAAAATGCTTAAAGGCATCTCACCATGCCATTCCTCGTACATAATATGCATTTGCTATAAGAGCACAGAAGCCTTTCCACTGGAGCCGTATTTCATCCGACACTGGTGGCGTAGATGACCACCTAACTATAGTTGGCTGTGGTGTACATAGGATGGTGATGAATATGATGCTCAGCCAAAGTATACACTCATCTACCTGCATCATAAGAGGGAACCATGTCAATCCACTTCAGACAATTCAATAGATTTGATAACTATCCATCATCAATAACATCATAGCAAAGAGTATATAGTTGCACATTTTTTAACGTTTATTGTGGATGTAGCTTGCAATCAAGCAGTGGTGTAGCACAAAAGCGAGAAAAACATAAGGTTCCTGTTACATAAAAAGTGGGTCACCTCCTCTGAGAAAATCTTAGATTTCAGACTGGTGCCACCACCATAGCTTTGCAACGCATCAATTTCAACCCCAGATTCCTTCATAGCAGTAAGTTCTTTCCGCAATCCTTCATCTGTGCAGCCCAGTGCATATGCGTTCACTCCCGCACCAATGAACTCCTGATATACATTGACCAAACATATTACTCCGAGGAGACATCATTGCAACCTTTAGAACAGATCAAGATCAGCAGATGAATATACTTTTAGGTTGTCACCTCCGCCACGGTCAATGACATTCCTGTATCGCCGGAACAAACTGATTGCTATGTTGCGTGACGAACGATACTCATTATCCGGCGAGATAGGATCGTGTGAACGACACTACGACGTTAGAGACCACACAATTCATCAAGTGTCCCTTGAAGTTAAAATCAACAAAAAGTGCCCAACCATAGGACAAAAACTGCTCACCAGCCACTTCTTTGAAGGCAATCGGCATGGAAAATGATGATTATCTAGCTGATCGCGGCCTTGCCAATAAAAGGAGGAACCGCGAACTACACATTTACAAGGATCCTGAACTGGGCTAGGATAAATTGCAACCCTAGTTGAGGAATTAACATTCCCAATCTTGCAGGGAGAAGCATCATGCAGTGTGTTATAACCCTGATATCCCAGGCACTTGCTGATAGCTCCAGGAGGATGAACCGTTAACATTTTGTAACCATAATATAATTGCCTTTAAAATGTAAGAAAGAACATCCATAAGGGTACAGAAAAGCAGATGCACAATAATTTCCAAAAGCTATTACCAGAGAATTATCAGCTCAATAGAAGTTATATTTTTTGCCATATTTTCTGGGAAAGCAGACGATAAAATTTTTTTGTAAAACTTGCAATTTAATAAAGTTTTTTTTTTTTTTTTCCTTTTAACACACAATTCGTACTTTCATCATTACATAGTCCCTGCCAGCGAGTCCATTCATTTATTTTCCCGGTTAAGAAAACAAATTATTTATCTTCAGAAGCAAGCAATAATCAATAGGAAAAAAAATCTCGATCGTCTATTGACCATAAGTTAACCAGTACAATTTGATCATACAAATTAATCATCAGCACCATATTATCATTTTATCATCGTGGTCTTAAAAGCTTGAACTTTGAGATGACAAAGCAAAAGAAAAAAAAAAGGGACAAAAAGATTAGATTCTATTATCAAATAACACAAGAATGAGATAACGCAAAATTACCCGTTTAGTTCATAGATGAGTTCATGGGGAGAATAGTAAAAACGGAGGAGGCAAACGGATATGGCAGAACAAACAAAAAAACTAACTAGTATGAGATGAGGTGGATATTGAGATACAAAGCCAGAATCTAAGAAGCTTAAACTGAAGCCACCAATCTTTTGAACGGTTCCAAAGATTCCATTTGATTCTCACTTTTCTTTTCTTTTTTTTTTTCCCAATTTTTCTGGCTGTTAATGATGTTGTGAGACGTGTGCACTTTTCCAATCAAATTAAATCATCTGGCTGTTTTCCGGTTCCGTGTTCCCTAGAGAGTTGTGAAAACTGAACCAACTCCCTCATTCATTTGGTTGATACTTTGTTGGGCCGAAGCCCATTAGTCATCTAGATTGGGCTGTCCATTTGTTTTAGTGAAGGTGAGGCTGACCAGCCCACTCCCACTTACCACTAAACTTCAATTGACCTTTTAGTCCTTGGAGTGTTGATGACATGCCCCTTCCTTCCCTTGGTGTGCGCGATTTTTCACCAACTTCGTTCTTAGTTGGCTGTCTGTCAGAAGAGTCAAGATCCTCTGCACTCACTTCCACGACAAAGAATCCTACACCCATCCTACTTCTATCTCACACCGTACTTCAACTAAGTTCGGAGACCCGAGTTACATCATATTACCAACACCAACGGGGTCCCCGCGAACCTCGGAGAACAAAGGGCAGCAAAGACACCAGTCCAACTCCAAGATTCTTCTTTACTGAGTTTACCAGCCGTCGATATTTAAAGTACACAGCCAAAATGGTAAATTAAGCAACACACGAACAAAAATGAAAACAGAGAGATTGGGATGCTCAAAGTGAGACCACTCACTCGCGATGGGGTTTTGTTTTTTGTTGGCTTTCTCTTGAAGTTGAGACCCTCTTTCACCAACTCCATTCACCACCAACCATCTTTCTATTGCACTATTTATTCTATCAATATTTTCCTTTTATTATTGAATAGTGTAGTATTTTAGTGATAATATCACTACACACATATATAAAGCCCATATTTTTACTTCTCTCTCTTCCTATCCACCGCTCTCTCTGTGTATGCCTGGAGATGCTCTTTCGGGCTCCCAGATTTGCTTGTTTTTGAGACAAAAAAGAAAACCCCATCTCTGTAAGTGTTCTCTCGGTCTTATAACTCAATTTAACATATCTGTCAATGAATTGAGCGTCTCAGCCTCTCAATGGCGTTTCTTGTGCTTAATTTTTTTTTCGTTGTCAGTTAATAATGATCTTAGTCAGTGGCTAGCAGAAACATCTTTTTCTCAATGAGTTTATGGTGTTTTTCTTAAATTTTCTAAAAAAATAGTGATTTTTAAGGATCTTCCCTTTGATTTATATTGCTGATTTTGTTTATAATGTCACCAGTTGTTTTTATTCATATGAATCTGGGTTTATTCACTCTCATTGGAAATTTTCCGCTTGACATCTACACAAAGCTGCAGGCTGCAGCCTCGGTGTGTTATGTTGATATGCTATTTCCTTTGAGTTGATTCATTCTTCTTGTTAATATTTGAAAGAGGAATGTATTGTACGCTTAATGCAAATTATGTTTTGTTCTTTTGTTAAGCTTTTGGATAGTTAAACAACATTCAGCAATCGTATCTGAAGTTTATTTGTCATCATTCAAAGATTCATTTAGTTCTTTTGATCAGATATTTATATCGAATAAAATGAGAGGAGGGAGTCTGTGGCAGCTTGGACAATCAATCACCCGTCGTTTGGCTCAGGCTGATAAGAAGACTATAGCTCGTAGACACTTTGCCTCAGATGCTGAAAACCTGAAAAAAACTGCCCTTCATGACTTTCATGTGGCTAATGGTGGAAAGATGGTTCCATTTGCTGGATGGAGCATGCCTATTCAGTACAAGGACTCAATTATGGAATCTACTTTGAATTGTCGGCAGAATGGTAGTCTCTTTGATGTCTCCCATATGTGTGGGCTGAGCCTCAAAGGGAAGGATTGCGTCCCTTTCCTTGAGAAGCTTGTGATTGCTGATGTTGCTGGACTTGCCCCAGGAACTGGGACTCTTACAGTCTTTACAAATGAAAATGGGGGTGCAATCGATGATTCGGTTATTACCAAGGTGAAGGATGATCACATATACCTTGTTGTGAATGCTGGCTGCAGGGATAAGGATCTTGCTCACATTGAGGCACATATGAAGAGTTTCACAGCCAAAGGTGGGGATGTCTCATGGCACATCCACGATGAGAGATCTCTTCTTGCCCTTCAGGTTACTCAGTGCACTGTTATAGTCTTTTACCTGGCCTTGCTTTTGTTTCACCCCTTGCTTGAGATGTGATGAATTTAGTTCAGTTTCTTCAGAGTTAATATTCTTTATATTTCTAGATATGGTATCTGTGCTAGGTATGTGTGTATCTGAATTGATTTATCTCTTCAACAATTGTTTATTCCTATTTGAAGTCTTCATGAATTAGAATAGATCCGCAACAAATAATGGCCGTATGGCAGGCTCAAAGTTGATGAGTAGCGTTTCTTCAACCGGCAAACCCACCCTTTTAGCAGCATCTATTAAATGTCTTCCCAATTTCTCTGTTGCAGGGCCCCCTTGCTGCCCCAGTTCTTCAACACCTGACAAAAGATGACTTGAGCAAGTTATACTTCGGGGAGTTCCGAATTTTGGATATCAATGGTGTATCCTGCTTTCTCACTAGGACAGGGTACTCCTCTTTTTGCGTCCTCATGTCCATCCCCCTCCCTCCCTCACTCTCTGTCTATTTGATTGTTTGTGGACTGAGCAAATTGAATGTTTCGAAGTTTTTTGTTTAAGCCTTTTTTTTGGTACCATATACATTTCAAGTTCTTCTGTCTTTATTATAAGTTGTATGAATAGGCTGTTCGGGATTTTTAACTACCTTTTTTTGTCTATTACAATTCTCAGGTACACTGGTGAAGATGGATTTGAAATCTCTGTTCCATCTGAGCGTGCAGTGGATCTTGCCAAAGCAATTCTGGAGAAATCTGAAGGAAAGGTGAGGTTGACAGGTCTCGGTGCTCGAGACAGTCTCCGACTTGAAGCTGGCTTATGTTTATATGGTAATGACATGGAACAACACGTGACACCTGTAGAAGCTGGACTGACATGGGCCATAGGAAAGAGGAGGAGAGCAGAAGGTGGCTTTCTAGGTGCTGAGAAAATACTCAAACAACTTGACGAAGGTCCGCCAGTCAGACGTGTTGGATTCTTCGCTGGAGGTCCGCCTGCCAGATCACACAGTAAGGTTCATGATGAGCAAGGGAATCCCATTGGAGAAATTACCAGTGGAGGATTCAGCCCCTGCCTCAAGAAGAATATAGCCATGGGATATGTAAAATCTGGATTGCACAAGGCAGGCACAAAAGTTAAGATTGAGGTTCGAGGAAAAGCCTACGATGGAAACATCACTAAAATGCCATTTGTGCCAACAAAATACTACAAGCCGTCTTAGTACATCTTTGTTGGTTCTGCTTATGGAAGCACTACTCGATTCCTGTTTTGACTTGTTTCATAAACATTGACTGCTCGAGATTACTGTCTTTATTGCTAGCAGTTCTTTAATTCTGCAAATACTTATGATTCTTGTTGCCTGAATAAAAGTGTTTACTTTAAAGCAGAGACATTCAAGATCAGACGACGAGAAACAGAGAATAGAAGGGGTAAACAAAATGGTCATTCAAAATTCGGGATAATCAATGCCTCAAAATGTTAGAGAACATCGTAAATATCATATAATTGGTAATTATATTTAATTGAACTATACATGTAATATATGTATTAATAGGATATAATTAGTAATTATATTTAATTAAACTATACCTGTAATACATGTATTAATAGGATTTAATATCTCTGATGTATTTTAAAATCCCTCCTAATCCTGACCCATTGTTGTTCTGTTAGCTTCTATGTTAGTAATTAAATATCCATTTAACTATGCCTGGCTGTATTACTTTTGAAAGTTGACAATCCAACAACTAGTGAAATTTTATATTCAGCTTGATATCTTAATATATTATATTGTAATAAATCTCATTATAGTTCCAATAAATCCAATTGTGAATTGTGATTTAAAAAAAAATGTTAGCATGTCCGTATTAAGGATTTTTTAACAATCATCTCACCGAAAACTCTACCTGCTACATGTAATAGCCAAAAAAAAAAAAAAGAATGGAGAGAAATTCAATTATTCAAATTTTTAACAGAAAGATAACTATACCAGAGGATATTAACATCTTTTCTTTACATGATTATACAAAGAATCTGTTCTTATAAGAAGAATCAAAGAATCAAAGAGTCTACGGACAAAATTAGCTCTTTCAAAATCAGAAAAGTTTGCTTGCGAACTCGTCCAGCTCTGATAAACTTGATCTTTTGGCAAGATCTCTAAGCTCTGAAACGCTTCTTCCCAGCTGCAAAGCCACTTTCATTTCAAACATCTCCCCGTTTTCTCTCTTCCCCACATCACTTTCATTAAGAGTGGATTCGATCGATTCCTCCAAAAGTTTAAAGAAGCCAGCACAGTTTCTGTACATCTCTACAACCATACCCACTTGCCCGCCGTGCTCCAAAGTGTTAACGGTGGCAGCTAAAGCCCCGGCAACCGCGGCAACAGCTGCAGCCCACGAAGAGTTGGTTCCAACAAAAGCTGACCCCACAGCTGCAATGCCAGTGAGTAATGGCCCTGAGATTGCTAAAGTCTTATTTATTTTCAATCCCAAGCTGCCTAGCCTCGCATAATCTTCGGTGTCTTTGCTCTTCAACACTTCAACAATCTGTCTCATTTCTATTTCCAGCTCCTCACTCCATCCATTCCTATTCTGTTTCATTGTATGTTGATGAGGTTTGTTGTTTCTTTGGAATTGATGATGATCATTTTCTTTTTCTGGCCACCAAACAGCAGGCTCAAAGGTTTTAGGGAACTTTTCAATCATTTTACCCAGCAAGGGAAGCGGGTATGCTTTGTCAAGCGCCGAAACTTTCTCCGTTACTTCTTTCACATCATCTTCACTCGGACGCCTCCTGAGAGCAAGTAAGGTTTGTAATTCTCTCTGCAGTTGCTTGAAGAGCTTCGTTGCGTTGCGTTGTTCTTCAGCAAGCTGTGAGGGCTGGATCTTGTTCATTATAACCAACATCCCAGTGGCTGCTGAGAACAAGAGAGTTGATGATAACTTTAATGCCAAAAGTGAACCACCTGCGCCGGCCGTACCTGCTGCAAGAGTAAGACCAGCCATGGTTGCAGCAGTGAGAGTGATCATGTTGATAGAGTTCAAGAGAAGTGTGTTCCAGTTGTCACGCTGCTCGCCAATGTTGTTGTGCATCTCAACTCTATCAGCAACAGCCTCTAATATCGCGTAAAGTTGGGCCGTCGCCATAGATGAGTCAACGTTAAATATCCCTTCTTCTTGCACTGATATTGTTATAGGCGCAGGAACAACCTTTTTAATTGGGATTGAGTATTTTGTGAAGCCATCGTCTCCTATCTTGGGCTCTTCCACCAAGTGGTGATCTCTGCTTGGCTTTTTTGAAGGCGAGAAACGGATTTTTGGAACTTTTGGTAGAGAAATTGAAGCATTAATTCTATTTGAGGAACAATAATTATACGATATCGAAGAAGAAGAAGGAGAAGAGAATAATAAGACACTTGAAGATTGCAATAAAGATGCCATGAGTCTTGTTTTGGTTTCTTTGTTTTAACTTGTTTTTGAGTGTTTTCAAGGTTGAGACTTGAGAATGAATGAAAAAATATGGAGTAGAGAGACAAGGGATTGTTGTTTATTTATAGTAGCAGTTAATGACCGTCATTTGGGTTATATGGGGGAAGGAAAGGGTCGTAATTTGTACCTTGAAATGAAATAAATCAAAATATTGAATTGACTGGCTGGCGGGTTTGATTCGGCCCCATTGGCTGGCTGACCCATTCGCTATTTGTTATTTGCTATTGAATCGTTCTTTTTAATTCATTATTCAGGTTCAAGTCAATATTTCCTCCCTTGACTTGTAAAAACTCTCTTGCATGGCTTCTGTGTACGTCGAGAGTGCAGTGTTCTTTCCTCGAGAGCTGTGCACATGGAGCGCCTTTTTTTTAAAAAAAAAATTTTTACTTTGTTTTGTACATGGAGGCTCTTTTGTTTTATACTAAATTAAAAACAACAATTTTTTCTCATGATGATGTAAAAAATGTAAAAACTTAATTAACTTGCGAGATACAATATTTATACAAATATACATAGATATGTATGTGTGTGTATAGATTTTTGGTGTATTAAATCATTTAATATGCGAAGACTACATTGGGTCCCGACTAATTCAGATTCAAGTCAAGTAAGATCACTAGGACGGCAAAACTCTCTCAACAAGTATTTAATGTCATTGAATTTTCAAGATTCGAACCGAAAACTTTATTTAAGGTAAAACGGCTTCATGTCATGTGATTTACATGATTGTTGGTATGTATATATATAGATTAAAAGACAATAAAAGGTGAGGATGAAATGATATAGATTTAATTTAATAACTAAATTTCTCTCTCATCTCTCTTCATAATATTTTATATATCTTGTTTATCTTGCTTTCAAACCAATTTTCTATCTCTATTTCTTCCTGCTACTGCTTCTTTTTGTCTCTCGATAGGCCGTGGCCACTCCACTTATCCTATTAGGGTATATGAAAGTCTAACGATCCAAGATCAATTTACTGTAAGGCATCAATTTGAGAGTCCGAAGATAATTAATACTTTAATATATATACTATATCACGTTTGGTGCCATGAATCTAAACTCCAATAATCTCTTATTTAATTTTTCCTCTCTCCTTTCCTTTAGATTTTTTCTTACTCTGATAAAGCTATAAGAAAAATCATAAATTACAAGGGGGAAAAAAACAACGTGGGTTCTTTGTATAACACAACTCTTTGAGTTGTGAGTGGTGAATGACAGTTACAGAGAAGAAAATAAAATTAAAACAAAAGAAAGAGTGAGATAGGAATAATTAATAACTACTAATGAATTGTGCATCAAAAACAAAAATACAGCTTCAATGCAAGCCATTGAAATGTTTTAATCTAATAGTTAAAAATTTGTGCTTAAAAATGTTTCTCTTAAAATTGCCTATATATAAAGTGCGGGAAAGTTCAGAAAAATTTTAAAATCATGAGATTTAATAGAATTGTGAAATTAAACTTTAAAATGATACAATTTTAAAGTTTTTAAAGATTTTTTTACACCTTAAACTTTTAAATTAAAAAAATTCTATTATACACACACGTATGTATGAATGTTATTACCATTGTAATTCGACTATATATATATATATATATATGATTACGTTTGCATTTTATAAAATATAGATACGCTTATTACAACATTAAAATCAACTTTTTCTCGTATTTACATAATTGTGAAATACATTACAAATATATAAAATGATGCATACGAATGAAATTTCGTGGGAATGTTTGATTTTTTTTTATATATATATATATATACTTATATATGTGTTATATAACAGCACGAGTCCTTGCGAATGTTTTCAAACTACTACGAGTCAGAGAAGTTGGGAGAGGATGACGGTCACGCATGATCCAAAAATAATATAAAAAGCTGATTGAGAATTGACATTTGAGAAAGCTTTGCCTGAACTACCCGATCAATATGTATTAATTAATTTTCAGGAGACAGAAAGAGATGGAAAGGAATCGATATTTGGAGCGAAGGACCACGATGATTATCATGAAAATGTTGATTTTTTGACGAGACTGCTCTCATCGACCGTGTGATTACCAGCCGTAGTTGACCTCAGTAAAGGGTACAAACGGTTGAACCCCAAGATAAATTTTGTCAAAATACGAAAGATTGGAAATAGAGGAAACATAGTTTGAATACAAGTTATTCAAAGTAATATTTGTCATCAAAAGAGTGAATTTTAATTATATTAAGAAATTAATAATTAAGTTTTTTTAATATTTAAATGAAAAATTCACTCTTTTGATGATTGCTCTATATATATATATATAAGCACGAAAAATAATTAGTATGTCATACATTTCATGTATTAAATATCCACTAAATAAACTCTTTGACATTGGAAGTAGTCTTCATTTTTATTTCTTTTTTTGGAAATGAAACTTCATTCATGACAGAGAGACTACAAATATTCGTGAATAGAATGCCGATAATAATCGAACCGCAGAACAAAATCATCAACTGGAAAGGTTAATTTACCTAAGTGATGAGCTGCAACATTGATAAAGCTAAATAATTTTTATTTGACGTTGGAACTTGGAAAAAATTAATTATGGAAAAGTCATCTATGGCAGAGTTTTAATTGAATAATTATCTATCAAAATTATGTAAAATGTTACGTTTCGAATTCTCTTTCGCAGGATGATGATAATTAAATTCGTAGATGTGTTTGAGACTTCATTATATGATTGGACTTTTGCAATAATGATGTGTATACAAGCGTTCTATGAAACTTTGTCCGATCTCTATTGGTTCATTTCATCAATGCCGTGTCATTTAAAAAAAAAAGAAAGAAAAGAAATTAAATGCTACGTGATTCTCTCATCAAATAGATTAAAAATTAAGTAGATATCATTTAAGTGAATTATATTAAAAATTTGTCTTGATACGATAAAATGAACAATAAAAATAATACACTTACCCTTAATAAAAAAAAAATAATAATAATACACTTACCAAATTAATTTTGACAGAATTTGAAGTGCAATAAAGACTGAATATTTAAATATAAAACAATTTGTCATCTGTATATATAGAATTAGAAAGAGAGAACTCTTCTTTCTTCTTTTTTGTACAAATATTAAAATCGAACTACAATGATATGAGAATCTGCCCTAGTGCCTACACATGTATACAAAAATATTTGTTAAAAAATTAAAGAACGAAAGAATTAGCTGTAATGCCGAGTACTGAATCAGAAAAGTTTGCTTGCGAACTCGTCTAGCTCTGATAAACTTGATCTTTTGGCAAGATCTCTAAGCTCTGAAACGCTTCTTCCCAGCTGCAAAGCCACTTTCATTTCGAACATCTCTCCGTTTTCTCTCTTCTCCACATCACTTTCATTAAGAGTGGATTCGATCGATTCCTCTAAAAGCGTAAAGAAGCCGGCACAATTTCTGTACATCTCTACAACCATACCCACTTGCCCGCCGTGCTCCAAAGTGTTAACGGTGGCAGCTAAAGCCCCGGCCGCCGCGGCAACAGGTGCAGCCCACGGAGAGTTGGTTCCAACAAAGGCTGACCCCACAGCTGCAATGCCAGTGAGTAATGGCCCTGAGATTGCTAAAGTCTTGTTTATTTTCAAGCCCAAGTTGCCTAGTCTGACGTAATCTTCGGTATCTTTGCTCCTCAACACTTTGACAATCTCTCTCATTTCCATCTCCAACTCCTCACTCCATCCATTCCTACTCTGTTTCATTGTATGATGATGAGGTTTGTTGTTTCTTTGGAATAGCTGATGATCGTTTTCTTTTTCTGGCCACCAAACAGCAGGCTCGAAGGTTTTAGGGAACTTTTCAATCATTTTACCCAGCAAGGGAAGCGGGTATGCTTTGTCAAGCGCCAAAACTCTCTCCGTTGCTTCTTTCACATCATCTTCACTTGGACGCCTCCTGAGAGCGAGTAAGGTTTGTAATTCCCCCTGGAGCTCCTTGAACAGCTTCGTTGCGTTTCGTTGTTCTTCGGCAAGCTGTGAGGGCTGGATCTTGTTCATTATAATTAACATCCCCGTGGCTGCAAAGAATAAGAGAGTTGACGGTAGGTTCAATGCCAAAAGAGAACCACCAGCAAGACCAGCCATGGAGGACATGGTTGCAGCAGTGAGAATGATCATATTGATAGAGTTCAATAGAAGATTGTTCCAGTTGTCACGCTGCTCCCCGACGTTTTTGTGCATCTCAACTCTGTCAGCAATAGCCTCCAAGATGGCGTAAAATTGAGCTTCCACCAGAGGATTTGAATAATCTTCAACCTTATATTCTCGTCTCTCGACGATTGGGATTGAGTACTCGGTGAATCCATTATCTCTATGTCTTAACTTCAGCTCCTCAGCCAGGTTTGTTTTATTACTTGCAGGTTTTCTGATCAGAGCAGGCACTGGAAAATTGATTTTCGTTAGTTTTGGGACAGAAATAGCGGCATTAATATTAATGATCCTATTGGAGGAAGCTTTAGAAGGGAACAGGAGATTTGAAGCTTGTAAGGAAGCCATGAATAATATGACTCTTGTGTTTCTTTGTAAATCGAAGGTTGAGATTTGAGAATGAAATGGGAGGGAGAGACATATTTATAGATAGACACTGATAGTAATCAACCAACAACATAACTGAATAAGAAGAGGTCATAACTCATCCGTTGAAAATATGACTCTCTGACTCGGCCCATTTTGAATTAATTTATGACTCCTTCCCCCTTCTCCCATTCAATGCAATATTTCTTAATGACTAGTTCCGGCCCCTATTCAACGATAATATGTTTTCATTCGTATATAATTTCTTACCTTAATTGGGTCTAATCTAAATTCTAACGTGAGACGTGGTGAATTAAAATTAAAAATTACTAACGCAAAAATTAAACCTGCTTTCCTGGATCATTGCGTCAGTGACACATGTACTTGCCTTGTCCTTAGACGCAAGCTATTGCTAAACTAAGGACTTACTTCTGAGGTAGTATATATAATATTAATGTACGTACGGGTTTGCCTAAGGTGCGTTAATTGCAATTTACATCTAGATAGACAAGGTAAAAATGAGTAACAAAACAGTGAGACTAAGTAGGCTAGTGGATAAATTTTATCTGTTTGTTAGTTACATGAAATATTAACTTAACAATACCCTTTTTTTTCGCTTGCTTATAATCATACATATCCAATTTAGGTTGTAAGTACTTATAAAGACCAGTCTGGACATATTTCTTATAATTTGTTAAAAAAAAAAAAAGAAATTACTCCCTTGCAATTTACGTGAGTGGTGGCGATTTCTCGTCTATTCTATTAAGATTAATTCTTATCTTCTTCATATAAAATTAATTTAAATCTTATAATCTTTCTATTAAGATTTAATTATAGAAGAAGGGAGTCGCATGAAATAGAACAGCAGGGTTTCCAGGCACGGTAACTGGTCAGCAAATGAGAACGTTGACCGGTTTTGCGATACGCAGAAGCGATCGAAGCCGAGGCCAGCCGAAGAGTGTGGGGACAAAGTTTGTAAAGAGAATGTACGAGCGAATCATCCTAATTTCACAATGAATAATCCGTCCCAATTTCGTCCGACGTGGCGAACCCACCATCGTCTGAACTCGCATCGCGTGGAAGATTTTTATTTTATTACCGTCCCCGCAAAATAAAGAAGTCACTGACTTGCAAGCAGCACAAAGTACAAGTTAAAGCAAGTCCCTTGCCCTTATTATTATTATTCTCCCCATTTCCATTTCCTTCTCCATCTTTAAAATTGCAAGAAGAAGAACAGAAGGAAGAAGAAATTTTAGTGAGGAAATGGGATCAATTGCAAAGAAAGGTTTGCAACAGTACTTGATACAACTTCAGCAACACCCTTTGAGAACAAAGGTCCTTTTCTTTCTCTCTTTTTTTTTTTTTTTTTTTTTCTGTGATGGGTCTTTCCTTTTATTTAATATGTGTGATTGTTTCTGTTTGGTGCGTGAGAAACTGGAGTAAAGGCGATTAAAAAGTTAAATTTTGTTATTATTATTATAATGTTATGCAGGCAATAACTGCGGGAGTGTTGTCAGCAATCAGCGACATAGTTGCTCAGAAACTCACTGGCATTCAGAAACTTCAGCTGAGGAGGCTACTTCTTAAAGTGGTCAGCCTCTTTCCCTTTTCACCTCTTTCCTGCTTGATTTTCTGAATTGATTGAAGATGTATTATACAGCCATAGCATTAGCATGTGGTTTTTATAATTTTTTTTTTTTGTCTTCATGTTTTTGTGTTCACTGGAACTTTAGCAGTTTAGCTTTTAGCCTCTTCCGTTTGATTCATGGGATGCTTCTAATTCACTTTGTTATTACTACTGTTGAGTTTGTTTAATTTCTGTGTTTGATTTGTTGTGGGCTGTTATAATGTTCTCTGTGATTACAAATTGGAACTGGGGAATTTTTTTTGTTTGGTGCTTGTTTTGTATATTGTGAAATCAGTCCGTACACAATTTCCAAAGTTTATGCCCATTTAAGCTTTAACTTCTCTCTCACCTTCAAAATTTGTTCAGTTATCTGCGCACTGTAACAAAATTCAAATGCTTACTCTGCCAAAAATCTATTCTTCCTTTTCGTTTTTGGTTCAATAACCTATTATTGTTATTTCTAACTGCATTTATGTGCTGCTTCATGTTCACTGAACAATTTAGTGCTCCTGCTAATAGCTTTTAAATTATATTAGTAATTGGATTTTATTGTTTCTGGCAAGGTTTATTTGAAAGAACAATTGTTTATAAATGCTACAAGATGAGAATTTGGGGTATGGGTAATTGAGTTCTTATACCCAAATCCAATGCAGAACTAAGCATGGCCCGTTTGTGATATGCAGGATTTCGTCAGGAATCATCATTGAAGTTGAACCATAACTAATTCGTACTCACATTTTTCTTGTTACCTACTTTCTGTATATTATTTAATTTGATATCATCTGTTATTCCAAAAATAAAATAAAAAGGTCAACATCATCCGGAAATTAATTGTTTAGAAAAATTTTACAACTTATTTTATTTTCTCTTTTGGTCCATACTGTAGCACCCTTTTTTCAGAGGTTACTATTTCAAACTTATAAATGGCACAATATGCAGCTTTTTGGATGTGCTTATCTTGGACCGTTCGGACATTTCCTGCATTTAATCCTGGATAAAATTTTCAAGGGGAAAAAAGATACCAGTACAGTTGCCAAGAAGGTAAATTGGAATCTCCCCATCTGCCAAAGTTGTAAAATGTCAAATTCAAACAGGAACATTACTTCCTACTGCGAAGCCTATATAAGTTCCAGATATTTTTCGGTCCAATTTTTTTTTTTCCTGGCATAAGTAAATGAAGCACTAAATTGCTGAAAATAATATTATTTCAGGTGGTGTTGGAACAGTTGACATCTTCTCCTTGGAACAACTTGATGTTTATGATTTACTATGGGGTTGTTGTTGAAGGTAAGTTGATACTGCACAATATTATAAACTTTACATTTAGGCGCTGGAATCATTGGTGATGCAAATGGATTTAACATATTTTACTTGTTTGACTAGGAAACATTCAATTCTTATTGATTCCAGATTTGTATGTAAATTATTGCAAATAGGATACTAAATCAAACTGAATGCATATGAAGAAACGGTTAAAACTTCAAGCAATAGTAATTTATTCCTTCAGTCCTGTGTTAAATGTTTGAAATTCATGGAATAGTCTACCAACTCCGGCTTGTCAAACAAATTTAACATGAAGAATTGTGTAATATAACAATAACCTGAGAAATAATATACAAATGAAGTTGTATAATTCAGTAACAGGCAGCAAATTGCCGCTGCTTATAATTTAACGAAAGCATACAAAATGCAGGAAGACCTTGGAGGGATGTGAAAACTAAAATCAAGAAGGACTACCCGACAGTGCAGTATACATCATGGACGGTATTGCTACTTTCTCTGATTGTATTCTGGTGAATTTGTTGATGTGAAACAAACTTCCCCTTGATATCTTACATCTTAACGATATTGCAGTTCTGGCCAGTTGTGGGGTGGATAAATCATCTATATGTACCACTGCAGTTCCGTGTGATTTTCCACAGCTTAGTTGCAATGTGCTGGTGAATATTGTCTCCCCTCTGATTTACTTCCTTTATATGCCGGCATTTCTTAGATATCGGTTAGTGTTTCTTTTCACAGCAAGTTGAAAATGTTAACTTTGTTTCCATTTGTATTTCAGGGGAATATTTCTGAATCTTCGGGCTAGGTCAATGGCTTTGCCAAAAGCTAAGTGACTTGAAAATATAAATATGCACGTCAGTGTAGTAATGCTTGTTACTCTATGCTCATTTTTATGTAGCTCAAAGTATATTTTGGGCAGCCAAGAATACTAATGCGATTATTTCTCTATTTTTCTGAATATTTGATGGATTAGTGAGGTTATCAATTAAGTTATTCTCATGTTCGGTTTGATGAACTTAATTTAATTTTTCATAATCTTTGTTTCTTTTTGCTGAGAAGCAAATTGTAAGCTATGAATCAAGCAGATACTATTTGCTAAATGGTTGGTAAAATATGCTAATAAGATTGAGCTCGCAAAGTATACTAGTGATGTGCCTTCAAAATAGTTATGCATGTAATTTAAGGGAAAAATCCAGAATTTCAACAATTGGGAAATAAGGGGTTCACTGAATTTTCACTGAATTTTTAAAATAAGTATACTAGAATAAGTTTCACTGAATTTTTAAATATAAAATTTTATAAATCTCATAGTGGACGAGGTAAACACTAACACAGTAATGCTAACCACCTAAAGAGCTATCTTAGCTAATTGGTAACCCATTCTCGCACATGTCTCTCTCAATTTTGAAATTGAGTAGAAGTAGGCGAGTAACCATCTCCTCATGGGTATGAGCGAAGTAGATTTACCTCCGTAGAATGTTATCAGCTATTTCCACATAAAATTACGCATCACTACTAAAGACGAGAAACAATTTTTCTATTTTTTTTTTTTTTTAAACAAACTCATCCATCAAATAATTTATTACAAAAAAGTTGGCACGTGAACCAACTGATATATTGTTAATAACTGTCCTACGTGGACCCAGTTGATCCAGATCAACCCTCATGGGCAAAGAACTGAAATGACTGAACATCAGCAAATCCTAAGAGTCTGTTGTTATTGTAATTTAAGAAGAAGAAGAAGAAAAATTTGACTGAGCAAAGGGATGGGATGAATTGCAAAGAAAGCACTGATACAGCTTCAGCTACACCCTTTGAGCGCAAAGGGCCTTTCTTTACTTTCTCATACGTTTTGTTACTTCATTTATTTTTCTGTGATGGCTTTTGTTTGATTTTTGTGTTTGGCGGGTAAGAAAGACAGATGAATTGACTGCAAATTGATTTTTACTGCATCATTGCATTTTGTTAAATGCAGGCAATTATTGCTGGACTGATGTCAGCCAGCAATCAGGGTCATACTTTTTCTCAGCAACTGGTCACTGGCATTAAGAATCATAAACTTCAATTGAGGAGGCGGTCAGTTTCTTTCGCATCTCATCTCTTTTACTGTTAATATGTTTTCTGAATTATTTGAAATCTTTAGGTAGTTTTTAATAGAATGTTCTTGAGCTACATAAATGTTTTTGTAGCTTGGTTGTTGTTATTCTCCCTTGGAATTAATGGTATAATTATGTTCGTTAATTTGTTGAATGTGTTCTGTTAAATTTTTATGCCCTTTTTTTTTATTTTAAACCTGAATTTAGTGGTTTTGCTAGTTCAACGAAATCATTGTTTCTGTCTGGCACGGTTTAAATGATGGAAATAGGAATGCTAGTTCTTAGAAGAATTAAAATTTGACCCAGAAATTTGACCGACTGTTTTTTAAGTGAGGAAAAAAAAAAAAAGGAATGAAAGAAAGAAAACTGCCGAAGGTGTATCCACATGAGGAAACAAATTATCACGCATGTCTTTGTAATTGAATTGCCATGTGAACTTCCTTGTAGCAACATGTTATTGGTTTAATTTTAAAAATAATCATGATTAATTAACATTCACGTGGACAAGTGATAAGCTAATTTATTTTATTATTATTTTTATTAGAAAAATGAAATTAATGACCTGTAATGGAAGACCCAGATAGATACAAATTAAACAAAAACAGCTTTTTGTCCCGAGGCCATTGGCAATTTCAAGGTTTTTGAAATTGAAATTTGAAAGTCAACACTCAGCGTAGGAATTTGGAATTTGCACACCCCCAAGGGCTGTTGAAAATAAAAATTAGGGCACAAAAATTGAACGGGTCCAAGTTTATTTATTTATTTATTTTAACTCCGTGAAGCCATAATCAAAATTCAACCACCAGACGTTTTACATCACACAAAACCAACTACTTAGTATAAATATATGGCTATATATAGGCTCGTGAAATCTCAAACCGACTAAAATCCTTCACAAAATTGTAACTAGCTAGCTAGGGGGGCTAAATGGCAACGATTCAAGCTTCAGGCATCATGTTTGCAGCCGGCTTGCCTTCATTTTATAGCCCAAATGCAAGAGTTAGTGCGACAATGAATGCACCAAAAATTCGGATGATGAATCCCATTTCTCTTCCGAAACTTTCAAACAAGGTTTTCGTTGAGGATAATTTGGACTTGAAAAATGGTTTCAAGAATGAAACGCAAAATATGGAGCAACATCATGATGATGATGATCATAAACTTGTGGCTGCAAAGTTTTTCCGAATCATGGAAGCTGTAGCTGATAGAGTGGAGATGCATAAGAGTGTTGGAGAGCAAAGAAATAACTGGAATCATCTGTTTTTGAGTTCCATTAATGGAATCACTCTTACTGCAGCTTTCATGACAGGCATAGCAGGCACGTCGTCGGGATCTTCTCTTTTGGCACTCAAGCTTTCTTCTACAATTCTTTATGCAGCAGCCGCCGGGATGCTGGCGTTGATCAACAGAATTCAGCCATCACAACTGGCTGAAGAACAAAGAAATGCTGAAAGATTATTCAAGCTGCTGCACGGAGAGCTTCAAACAGTGCTAGCTCTTGGAAACCCTAGTGATGCTGATGTGAGTGAAGCAATGGAAAAAGTTTTGGCTCTTGATAGAGCATACCCACTTCCCTTACTAGGCACCATGCTTGAGAAATTCCCGTCCAGGGTTGAACCAGCAGTGTGGTGGCCTCAGCAGCAAATTAGGCGAAAACGCCGGCTTACAGTGAGGAAGATGAACAATGGGTGGGATTCGAAGTTGGAGGAGCAAATGAGAAGAATTGTGGAGGTTATCAAGGAGAAGGATTTGGATGATTACTTGAGGTTGGCTAACAAAGCTTTGAAGCTTAACAAAATGTTGGCTGTTTCCGGTCCTTTGTTTTCTGGCCTTGGGGCCGTTTCTTCTGCTTTTGTGGATCATCATCATGGCTCATCATGGGCTGTGATTATAGGAGTTGTCGCAGGTGCTTTGGCTAGTGCTGTCAACACATTTCAACATGGTGGCCAGTTGGGGATGGTGTTTGAGATGTATCGTGGCAATGCCGGTTTCTTTAAACTTATGGAAGAAACTATAGAGTCTAACGTTAATGAGAGTGATGTCGAGAGGAGAGAAAATGGAGACTTGTTCGAAATTAAGGTGGCTTTATGCTTGGGAAGAAGTTTATCAGAACTCAGGAATCTTGCTGCAACTTCTTCAGAAAATGGGGAAGCAAATAATATAGAGTTTGCAAGCAAGCTCTTTTGATCCTCGTAATATTATTGCAAGCAGTTCAATTATGTTATTGTTTGTAAATAATGCCACAAAATTAAAACTTTTGTGTCATTAATCCCTAGACCTACATTTAATCGATTCTTGGCTTGTTAATTCATCTGGATATATATATATATATCTGCAAAATCCATTCTATATATATACCGATCAAGGTTAATTAATTCTTCAATATATATTATTAAAAATATGTTTTCTATATATTGACAAGAAAATTTACTAATTATCCTATATATATGTGTGTGTGTCTGATCACTGTGTATGTGATCCCATCCACTCTTCACATGCCAATGCCGGTATGCCATGGTGGCTTCACTCATATCAATGAAAATGAATCGTGACACAGTGTCTTGACTCTTTTTTTAATATATATTATATAATAATTTACACCAACAATATGAGCTGTGTTTGTCTTTCTGAAAGAAAAAATTAACAGTATAAAATAAAATTGTAGAGGTATGCGTGTGTGTGTGTCATATTATTCCATTATCTTAAGCATGTATGCACTATTATTAACTCATCTGCTAAGTCATACATAGATAATTAATTATATATTGAAGAAGAAATAAAAACTAATCTTAAAAAAATCAATAATCCCATATTTAAAATTGAAGAAGAAATAAACAACAATCTCAACTAATTTATAATAAGATGCTGCAACTAAACAGACGACTTATTGTGTTCTTGATTCTTGGTGTGAAACTATTGGATTGTATGAAGATGACAAAAGAGCTGTTTAATTATTCACAACTTTATTCAGAATATTGAAGAGAAAATAATTAAACACGTTAAGCTGGCTCATGAAGACCAAGAAAACATCAGATTTGAACGTCGATTTCCGTTTGGTTAATTAATATTTGTTGGTCTTTTGTATACTTCTTAGGTTTACAAAATAAAATTAATTAGCTGGTTAATTTAGAACCCATATTTAAGAATCAAGCCATTTGGTTTTTATCATACGCACAGCCATTAGCATTTTCCTGCAACTCCAAGTCAATGGTTCATTGGTCAGATTTTCTCAAATACCAGGACTTGTTCCAAATAAAAGAAATAATATCAAATGCAATGAAAGAATAAGAGCATCCATTTTGTGACTCAAAGCTTTTGGACTTATCATTCCTCGAACCTCGTGCTAGGACAATATTCGGTTATCTACAGAAACAAAATAAATAAATAATCTACTTTTTTCGTCAGCATTCTGAGTGTATACACTTTGGGAAAGTAGTCAAAAAACACACCTATATATAAGTAATTTGAATTAAGGAAAGTTATCACTCTTATTTAAATGAAAGAGCGTATCAAATGTATTATAACATTTTTAATATGTATCATTTCTATACCTTAAGTTGACAAAATGTGTTTATTATCCACCAAACTGTTAGCTTCCATTTGCAAGTGCTGATATCGTAAGGGTAATCTAGTTTTTTAAAATAAAAAAAAAACTTTGATTAAGAAAAATGACATGTCGTCTGATATATTTGATAAAAAATGACATGTCATCCCATTTATCGGGCGATGACATCTTCTATGTGGAACAATATTGTTTCATAGGGACTTAAAAAAAAATTTTATTGATCCACGACCAAATCTACTCCTCTAAAATTTAACCTAAATTTTTGAAGATCTACTCCAAGCTTGAACTCAAATTTTTTTTTTATAGTATAATATGTATAATTGTTAATAATATGTATTGTTAATAAGTTTTTATATATATTAAAATTTTGTAATTAATAAAATTCAAGTCCGAGTATGTCGGAGCCCTATGAGAAAATTGGAACTAACGACAACTCTAGTTTTTTTGGGGTTTTTCCGCCGCCGTTTGTCGATGATCGTTCAAGTAAAAAGGCCCGCTGGAGGGCGAATGGAATGGATGCCAATAATCCACTACCAGCATCTTATAGAGATGCGCTTCGAGATTCTGGCCTAGGAAAGAACAGTATCCATGGGATGACTGAGGGAGAGGAGTTTCATGATAATGATTGGGATTTTGAGCCAGGAGATGTCATGGTAAGTTCTGATGGTGCTATGCCAACAATAGACTTTTCGAAACGCATTCAAGAGAAGCTGATAAAACCATGGCAAAACTCAGTTGTGGTTAAACTTCTGGGTAAAAATATTGGGTACCGAGTGCTGTGCACCAGATTGAAATCGATGTGGAAAAAGATTGGGGAGTTTCAGTGGTGGACTTGGAGAATAACTTTTTCCTGATTCGACTACAGTCCTATGAGGATGTTGAGTATGTCGTAACTGAGGGGCCATGGGTCATTATGGGGCATTATTTAACTGTGCAACCATGGTCTCCACAATTTGATAGTAAGGTGACTAAATTGGATACAGTTAATGCGTGGATCCGGTTACCTGGAATGCCCATGCATCTTTATGATAAGCGTATTCTGAAGAAAGTTGGTCAGCTTATAGGGTTTGTCCTCAAAATTGATGTGAACACTGCATCAAATGAAAGAGGTAAATTCGCAAGGTTGGTGGTGCGAATATTGCTTAATAAGCCTCTGGTTTCTCAGTTTAAAATCAATGGAAGTGTTCAAAAAGTTGAATATGAGGGATTGCCAGTAATATGCTTCAAATGTGGGTGCTATGGTCACCCAAGTAATGGCTGTACAGATGGAGCTGCTAAAGAGGATGCACTGGAGGCACCGTTTGGAACTGAGGTCGTATTTATACCTCATACCACCATACACACTAATGCGGGAAAGAAGGATCCAAATAGAGAAGGTAGTTTTGGCCCATGGATGATTGATTGCTCCAATGAGAAGAAGGCCTATCATTGGTAAGGAGAATGTGAACAGTAGCATGCAAAACCAAAATTATAATGCTGGATTGTCACGTTTCAACGTTCTAGCTGATGATATTGACAATGTTGAGGCTGTGGGAGTGACCCTCCATGAATCCCCGAAGGAACTACCTCAATTGCCTAACCCATCTATCTATTCCCGTACTACGAGTAAGCCTAAACATGTTTTTAATCCCATTGCTAACCCTAAAGCACAGACCCTACGACCTAATATGAAGGGCAAACAAATTGCCAAGCCCCAACCGCCCAAACCTAAACAGACAACAATTGAAACCTCTAAAGCCATGCATGTGTTGAGTGTTAGAAAATGCATATTTATAAAGGAGAAAACCGTCATTTTACATTTCAAGTCTTACTAACAACCCTTACTTTTATGTATTTAACATTCTTGTGATTTAATTACGTGTGTTTTATTTTAATTAAGTAATTTATGTATTTTAGGGGCATTATAGTTATTTCACAATAAAGGAGAGATCAGACGGCAAAACGGACATCACTTTTGAATTCAGGACGGTCGAAAACCTTAGGAGGAGCATAAAAGGAAAAATAATACTATTCACATGTACGGTACTATTCACGTATACGGGACTGTATACGTTACTGTTCACGGCACTGTTCACATAGACGGATCAATGACGTGGCATTGACCGATGATGTGGCATTGACTGATGAGGTGTCACGATCCTGTTGGAATAAAATTCTTATGTACTGTTGATGGTGACGTGGCAGCATATCAGTGGACGAAAAATCTCGCGTACGGTGCATGCATCACACAGGATTATTTTCAACCAAACCGCGTTACTGTTCATCTGGGTCAAACCGCGTTACTGTTCAAAATCGGGTCAAACCGTGTTACTGTTCATCCGCGTGGTCAAACCGTGGACTGTTGACTGATGACGTGGCGCAATCCTGAGCGTCCAAATTGTTTTTAATCCGATGGCCATGATTTACTCCATGTATCTATAAAAAGGGGGCCTCTCCCCCCTAATTTGATATCTCTGAATCCATTTTTGGGATCCATTTTCTGTAATTCTCTCTCCATCTTGTATTTTCTTCGTATTTTAATAAATTTCTATTTTGCCCCTAGTTCAATTATGAGTGGCTAATTTTCTTTCAAGCTTGGGTTGAAGGTGAAGTCTCAACATGTGTCATGGGCTTTATTTGGTAAATTTATTTTCTCTTCCCCTCTAGTTTTTGTGGATGTTTGACTTCTCGTCGACAAATAATACTAATCTTGTCTAGTACCGCCTTGGTTTCACCGGCCCTCTAGTACAAGGTTATTATTATTTGGCACGATAAGCCCTTAGCACCATATTGATTAGAGCGTGGTTCATGAGGTGTGGATTTCTCCCTCATGATTTAATTGGCATTAATACGGATTATTTAGCCCATGATGCATGTTGATACGGATCCAGATACCCAAGTACGTCAATTTAATAGATTTTCTCTTCAATTTATTCTCTCTATTGCAATTCCAATTTTAGAATTTATTCTCGCCATTTTAATTTAAGTATTAGCATATTCCAAATCATTTCCACCATAAATCCAACTACCCATTTACAAAATTAATTCTATATATAATTAAAATCCACCTCCTCGTGGGATCGACACTCGTCACCATTAGTTTATACTACAATAGATTCGTGCGCTTGCGAGTACATTAAAATTTGCACAACAGCATGCTAATGTTATTTCACGCCCTAAAGCAACCCCTAGTTCAAAGAAGGCCATCCCCCCGTCTGCCACATCCCTTGGTCCCTCCATAGCTCATACAACCCTTAACCCAAAATATCACAAAGTCATTTCCTTTGCATACCCACCGAACATCCTTGTTGGGGAAACTAGTGGGGCCCAAATGGAGAAGGCTCATGAAGTGAACCCAGGGCACCAACCTCCTCTTGAGCATTTAAATGATCCCCCTGATAATGGTAAGGTGGGGGAGGAGGATGATATTATGAATAGTGTTGATGACACCACATTTGATGTTGATAACTCTTTTGTCAATGAGACTCATGGATTGCAGGAGACATTGCCCAGTGGAACCCGCCAGTAAGGCATCACTCTCTTATATTTTTTTATGATATCTATAATGTTTTGGAATGTACAGGGAGCGGGATCGGCGAGCTTTAAGCTTTCCTTTTATTCTTTAATCTCAAGCTATAAGCCTTCAATGGTGGTGTTGTTAGAACCGCGTATTAGTGGCAAGAAAGCTGATCTTTTCATAAAAGGGAGTGGTTATGATAGATCTCATCGGGTTGAAGCCGTGGGTTTTAAAGGTGGGATCTGGATATTATGGAAGAATTATTTAGACATCGAGGTGGTGCTTAATCACAAACAATTCATTCATTTTAGAGTCATGAATCAGAATGTGATGCAGTCATGGGTGACAGCAGTTTACGCTAGTCTTTTATCAACAACCCGACGGGAACTCTAGACTCAGCTAGGAGTGTTGGCACTTCAAATAAGAGGCCCTTGGATTGTGGGGGGTGACTTTAACTCTATTTTGTATGCTAATGAGAAGTGTGGGGGATCTCAGTCCAACACGGGTATTTGCCATCTTTTTAATTCTTGGTTTCACTCAAACAGTATTGTTAACCTGCAGTTTAGCGATCCCCAATTCACATGGTCACGTGGAGGATTATCCAAAAGGCTTGACCGCGCCATGTGCAACCAGGATTGGTTAGTGAAATTTGTGAATTATTCGGTCCTGCATCTTCCCCGTGTCGCCTCTGATCACAAACCTGTGCTTGTTCGGTTTGAGCAATATATCCATCAGAATATGGATAACAAGCCTTTTAGATTTCAAGCTGCATGGCTAAACGATTCTCGGTTTGGCGAGTTCATGAAGAAAAGTTGAGATCGTTCTAAGTCTTATGGGCAAGTTGCCACTAAGTTTGTTAGGAATGTTTCAGATTGGAACAGAAACGTCTTTGGCAACATCTTTAAACGGAAAAAGTCTTTATTAGCCAGGATTGTGGGAGTACAAAAAGCAATGGAGAACAGACCTTACAAGAGTCTTAGACGGCTAGAGTTGAAGTTGAGAAAGGAGTTGGAGACAGTTCAGGCGCAGGAAGAAATTTTTTGGTTCCAAAAATCTCGACGAGACTGGATTGCTTATGGGGATAGAAATACCAAATTTTTTCACCAAAAGACTATCACTAGGAGAGCCCGTAATCGAATTAAGGTAATCAAGGATAGCTGTGGAGTTTGGTTATATGACCCTCAAGTGATTAAAAGAGAAACTGTGGAATTCTTTTCGAATTTGTATGCCCCTGATCAGGCATTGCATCACTTGTATCCATTGCGAGATCGATTCCCAGAAATTGAAAAGACTAGGTTGGCTAGCCTTGGTGTGCCGGCTGATAATGAGGAGATTCGCAATACTATCTTCCAAATGAGCCCGTTTAAAGCTCTGGGGATTGACGGGTTGCCAGCTTGTTTCTATCAAACACAATAGAGTATTGTTGGGGATTCGTTTTGTGAGACAATAAAATCTATTTTCAATGATGGAGTGGTTCCAGTGACTGTAAAGAAGACTCTCCTTGTTTTAATCCCGAAAAATGATCATCCAAGTTCATTCAAGTTCTACCGTCCCATAAGTCTTTGCACAGTGACATACAAAACAGTTACTAAGATCATTGTGAATAAACTGCAACACCTCTTACCTGATCTGATTGGACCTCACTAAACTAGTTTTGTACCAGGAAGACATATTACTGAGAATATAATCGTTGCTCAGGAGATTATTCACTCTATGAAGTGCAAAAAAGGTAAGAAATGATGGATGGCTATTAAGGTTGACTTGGAGAAAGCTTACGATAGGCTGAACTGGTGTTTCATTTCGGATACTCTTATGGAGTTGAGATTGCCGACGTCTCTAATTCAGTTAATTATGAGTTGTCTCACAACTGGTCGAATGAATATATTATGGGAGGGGGAACTTACTGATGACATTTCACCTAGCCGGGGCGTGCGTCAAGGTGACCCATTATCTCCCTACATTTTTGTTCTCTGCATAGAGCGTCTAAGTCATGGGATTTATGAGTCTATTCATCAGAATAAGTGGAGGCCAATTCGGTTAGCTCGCTCGGGCCCCCCTTTGAGTCATTTGTTCTTTGCGAATGACTTGCTGCTTCTTGTTGAAGCTTCCAATGATCAAGCTAAATTTATCACGGAAGTGTTAGATTCTTTTTGTCTCAGCTCGGGTGCAAAGGTGAATAAAACTAAAACTCAAGTGTTTTTCTCCCATAATGTTCCAGGGCCTACCGCTCATGCCCTTAATAATGAGCTTGGCTTTACTGTCACCCCTGATTTGGGGAAGTACCTAGGAATGCCCCTCCTTCATAGGCGTATCACAAAAACCACGTATCAGAAGATTTTAGATAAAGTCGATCGGAGGCTCTCGGGTTGGAGTGCATCTCATTTATCCCTGGCAGGTATGATCACCCTAACGCGGAGTGTTTTACAGGCTGTTCCCATCTATGCAATGCAATCAACTTTCCTGCTGGCAAGTATTACTTCTAAGCTTGATCAAATGTGTAGAAGATTTCTTTGGAGTGGTAATGAGGAGCATCGGAAAATGAGCCTTATTGGTTGGGATAGATTATGTCAGCCAAAAGCTGCTGGTGGTCTTGGTTTCAAGAAGCTTGCACTCATGAACAAAGCTTTGATGATGAAATGGCTTGGTTTATTCGGACTGAGCCTGAAAAACTGGTGGTTAGGGTTTTGTTGTCTAAATATGGGTTTTCCCCAATGGATACTCACCACAACTTCCTTACAAGTGCAGGCTCCCCCCTCTGGAAGGCTGTGGGGAGAGCTTGGGAGCATTCTAGCCGGGGTCTTTGCTGGTCTATTGGTGATGGAACGACCGTAAGATTTTGGTGGGACTGTTGGGTGGTGGATGATCAACCATTGGCGAAATTAGCTCTTTCTAGCATTCCCAGTGATATAAGTCTTCAACCGGTTGCTCAGTTTATGCTTTTGAATGGCTCCTGGAATTGGAACAAATTTAGCCACCTCCTACCCCATCACGTTTTGTTGAGGATTGCTTCCATCATGCCTCCGTCGCCGAGCAATGGGATTGACAAATTTTTCTGGGCTGCATCTCCTTCGGGTCGCTTCACTATTCGTTCAGCTTATAAGCTCCTTGCTAAGCTGTGGCATTCTGAGGAGAGTTCGATTTGGAAGCTAGCTTGGTCTTGGAAAGGACCGCAGAGGATTAGAGTGTTTATTTGGCAAGCCCTTCATTCTAGACTAAAGACTAAGTGTGAGATTGCATCTCGGGGAATAGACATGAATGCAGCTTGTGATCGTTGTGGAGTTGGAAGGGAGGATACGCTTCATGTGCTGCGTGACTGCCCTTATTCAATGGCAATTTGGAAGCGTCTGTTGGTTAATGGAAGTCACCAAAGTTTCTTTTTGGATGGCCTCACGGATTGGTTGGTTACTAACCTTCAATTGGCTAGATCTCATAGTGATACCCAAGTGTGGTCTTTAACTTTTGGGGTTGTAATTTGGCGACTGTGGTTCTGGAGAAATAAGTTCATGTTTAATCATGAGAAATGGGAATGTGATAATATCATGTTGGATATTTATTCGCGGGTTGCTGAAATTCAAAGATTCTCTTGCAGTTCTCTCATTGTTGGGAAGCGACATGTTGAGACGTGGATCCGTTGGAGCTCTCCAACCTGGCCGCTGGTTAAATTGAATATTGATGGTGCTAGGAAGGACTCAGATGTTGCAGGAGCGGGAGGCCTTGTGAGGGATTACAGGGGAGTTTGGCAGTTTGGGTTCTGCATCAACCTTGGTGTTTGTTCTATTCTTGCTGCGAAAATATGGGGCTTGTACCACGGGCTTTGCATGGCTTGGCAAAGAGGGTTTAGAAGGATTTGGGTGGAAGTTGACAGCAAAGCTGTTACTCAAATCTTGGAGAATCCGACCACTCCTGTTAATGAGCATCATTCTCTTATCCTTGCCATTCGTGAGCTGATCAGCAGGGACTGGGTCGTGAAAGTGAACCACATCTATCGAGAAGCAAACATAGCAGCAGATTTTCTGGCCTCATTTAGTTTGTCTTGTCCTTTAGGATTGCAGTTACTTACTGTTGCTCCTCCTAATTTACAGAGTATTCTTCATAACGATGTGTCTGGGGTTGCCCACTCCCGTTTAGTGGTGTTTTAGCTCTTTTAGAGCCCATTATTGATCCAAAAAAAATAAGTTTTTATATTATAATATAGATAATTTTTTACGGATAATTGTTAATAATATGTACCATTAATAATTTATAATTTTTAATGAAGAAAATGTATTGTCAATAATAAAATCAAAAAAATTGTGTATTGAAAATTTATTTCAATTTTTGGGTAAATCTGTCTTTTTATCTTAATTTGAGTTTCAAGAGCAAAATAGTCAATTTACCACAATTCTGTTAACTTTCTAACGGCAGTTAATAATTTGGTGGACGGCAAACGTCTTTTGTCAACTTACAGTAGACGAGTGATATACTTTAAAAGTATTGTATCACGTTTGATACGAGTGCTATCTAAGGGTATATGATTGATAATTTCTCTTGAATTGAATGAATACCAACTTAATTAAAGCAATTAATAGAAGAATTAATTTCTCAGTAAAGAGATTTGAAAGCCATAACTCTCCTTGAAAATAAACATTAGGAGGGCAACAGGGCATCGAAGATTTGATGGGTTAAATTATTTGCATGTGTTTCCATTTTTCTTTGGATTTATTTGTACGTCTTAAAGTGAAAATTAAGGAGAAAGGGTAAGTGCTTTTAGCTTTGTCAACAGCTAGCCTGCAGCCAACAAGCGTAGATGATGGATCTGCAGATTATTACCAACTTTCTAACAAATAGTTAATGATCTGTTAACTTGTGCTCGGTATTTAAATCCATCAAAAACTTTGAAGGAATTTGACTTTTGATATTTTTTTGGTGTTAATTTCAAATTACTAGCTAATTTTCCACATTGGAAATTAAATGAGATTGATAAAAAATTATTTGATATTTGATTTGAGAGTAGTAACAAGCCCAGGCCAGTCCACCGCGCAGTCCACTCTCTTACATGAGCGTCAGTGAATCCCCACTAACTCGATGCTGCTTGCAATTAAAAAAAAAAAAGCACACACAATCTACTAGCTCATTTGTTTCTTCTTCGCCGCCAAATTCTTAGAAGTTTTGTTATTCTAGAATAAAGTGTCATTATGATAGTTGATATTTGGTTGGAAGAATTTAGAGGAGATGAGAGAAATAGAAAAGAAGAGAAAAGGAAGAGAAAAAAAAAAAAAAAAGGTCAATCTCGATTTTATTGTTTAGTTTAACCTAATACTCATATCTTTTTTTTCTTTATTTATTCGACCTAAGAATTGTTGGATTTGAATTGATATTTCCAAAGACTAATAAATAAAATCCGAAATTGGAAATGTGGCTTAAACAAAAATTGGCTTATATTGGGGAACTAATTTTATAGAAGCTAATGAGCACACGTGAAGCAAGTACACGGAGGCCAATTGAAATTCCACGTACAACCTTGATAGCTCTTGGAATTCTATTATTTCGATTCGAAATAATGACCCAAAATCTTCAGCAACGAGAGCCCACAACCACTTTTAAAACCAAAATCAAACCAGTACCCAACCAAAGACCAAGACCATAAAGACGACCAGCAACCAACATCTCTGTCATCTTCCTCTCTTCGATTCCCTTCATTGATCCCATACTCATCATCATCCTATCTTATTAACCCACACCCACTTGCCCTCCCAATCCTCTTTATCTGAAAACTTTCTCAGAAAAAAATTTAAAAAAAGGAAAAAAATTATAATAATCATAATGCAACAGCTGTTGTTCACGGTGATGTTTTCAGAAATGGCATTGATAATAGTGTTATTGTTCAAGACACCATTAAGGAAGCTTTTGATCATGAGCCTTGATCGCGTCAAGCGTGGGCGTGGGCCCGTGGTGGTCAAAACGGTGGCGGGAACGGTGCTTGTAATGCTGATTTCGAGTGTTTATAATATTATGATAATCCAGAAGCGTTGGATCGATGATGAGGGAGCCGTGGTCAATCCCACGGACCAGGTGCTTTTGGCCAACCACCTCCTTGAAGCCACTCTAATGGGTATTTATTAATTTCCTGAATCTCGTTTTCTGAATTTTTTTTTTTTTTTTTTGGTTCTGGTTGTTACTTGTTAAAGTTTTGATATCCTTTATGGCATCTTGATCGATACAGTTGATTGAAATGCGATTGATTTGGAGTTTAGAAAGTGGTTTCTGTTTTGCTATTGATGTGAATTGGTGAACGCAATATTGAAGCCTGCTCTTTTCGAGCATACATGTGGGTTTCAAGTATTAATGCACGTCCCTTTTTTGCGCACTATCACAAAGCAGGGGAGAATTGTTCTACAATATTTTATTAGATTAGAAGAGAACTAACTTTGGGTGCTCAAAGCGTTCTCTGTACCCAAGATTGGCCACATCATCTAGGTGATCTTGTTTAGATTATCTAAGAATTCACATTGGCGAAGAATAGTTGGGCACCTATAATGTTCGAGAATTCATGTTGCCTGTAATGTATCATTATGGATTGTCAATATCATATTTCCTCCTTGTGAGGCGACTGCAAGTTCCCGTTAACCTAAAGATTTGACTTGAATTAACAGATTTTTACGAACAACTCTAAACTTTTTCTTCTTACCCAACTGTACTGTGCAGTTGGAGAGAACCTGCTTTTGAATGCATACAGCATGCATAAAACCAAGTAATATTTGTGCTCTACAAGTAGATTGACAACACGAAGAGCATGCATCCTAACCTTTCCAATGACAATAATATTGCAGTAAGTAGTGAGATTTATGGTTGTGATCTCACTTTTTAAAGAGAACTAAGAGAAGAAATCTCTGTTTCTTGATGTCTCGCTTGTATGATGTTCAGCTTCTGAGTATTTCCTGTCAAAAATTCTTCCTCTTAAGAATACTCTGCTTTTCACTTTTCCATAGGCCTTCAAGTGAGAGATCTCATTTATTTGTTTGTCTATCCAATTCTTTTATGAACTAGAGTTTTGATGTTTGAGACTGGGCTTTTTGTTATATTTTCGCTTCTCAGCTGACTAGTAACACTTTTGTTGGCCCTTGGATCTTTATAAATCTTGGAAATTGCATGCAGGAGCCTCTCTTTTCCTTGCTTTCATGATAGACAGACTACATCATTATATTAGAGAACTCCGCATAAGAAGAAAGACCATGGAGGCCATTAAGAATCAAAGTCGAGGGTTTGAAGATGGGAAAGCTGCTGGCTCAGAGGAAATAAAAGCCTTGGAGGACCAGATGACTACACTGAAGTCAAAACTTAAGGAGCTGGAATCTGAGCTTGAAACAAAGTCCAAGGAGGCAAATGCTGCAGAAACCAATGCAGTCGCTTTAAGGAAGCAATCCGAAGGATTCCTTTTTGAGTATGATCGTTTGCTTGAGGAGAACCAAAATTTGCGAAATCAATTGCAATCTTTGGACTGGAGGTTGTCACATTCAGGTAGCAAGAAGGATAGCTAAGGAATTAATGTCTTTTGCCAAATAATCAATTGCCTTTTCATTTTCCATAGTCCCATACTGGGAATTTATAAAGCTTTCGCTGGATGCATTATTCATGCATTCAATGTTGTAGGTGGGAAGAAAATTTTCAGAGATGAGAAAAACAATAGTGGGGATGATGAAAAATAGGTTTTTTTTTTTTTTCTTTCATAAAAAGTGCTGAAGCCTGAAGTAGAACAGCTGAATCTTGTCCTGATAAAATGTAGTGCATTATAAGCGTCAAATAAGAGAGAAGTTTTACTACTGATTTTTTATGTCTTTTCTAATTATGTACAATTATTTGTAAGATTTCAGAACTGTGTACTGGAATGCCAAGAAAACTGCTTCTTCCACTTATTGCGCCGCAAAAGTTCTGGATTTTGAATTGTTAACAAAACTCAGTATGGGATCATCTTCATGCAAAAGCTTATTGGTGTTGGCTGCAGTGAGCAGTATCAAGCCAAGGAAAGTTAGAACTGACAGTGATGATAACACAAGCATTATTGCAGGTGCTACACGGCCTTTCACCTCCTCTGCATATTCAACAGAGGCCAGAGTAAGAAATGTTGATGTAAATGAGTAAGCCCACCATGCAACATTGAATTTCCTGATCGATTTCTTCAAAAGAGCCGGCCTACAAGCCTGTTAGAAAAAAGACATGAGAGATCAATCGTGTGTTTGTTTTATATATTGAACCTAATCTTGTTACCTAATGAAATCTGCAAATTACCAGAGATATGAAGAGGAACAGAGACAGGAAGAATAGCATCTTTGACGTGGTATCAAATGCTCCTGAAATTGAGTTCCAAGCTGAACTTCCCATGCTTGGTGCAGCAAAGAACAACAAGAAAGCTGGCCGGAGTATTGAAGGAAGGTATTGCTGCCTGATAAATGCTGACGAAAGCGTTATAAAGAGTACCATACAGTGCACCATGCCAAGGAAAACATGCAAACAGCGTTCTCTTGCCATCCAATCTGTGCCGCTGCTTGCACAACCGTGAAGTTAGCTATCACCGATATCTGGCTGGTTGGATTTGCAAAAACCGATAAAAACCTCTTTTCTGTTGTAAACCACTGCCCATATATCTTTACATCGAGTAAAACCACTGGAACCGAAAATACCCAACAAAGAACAGGATAGACAACTTTGTTAAGAACAGTTAATGGTGCTGATTGAAGCAAAAGAAGCAACGGAATCCAAGGAGCATACAAGTAGTTAACTCCAACATGGTGCAAGAACTCTGCCTTCACCTAGTGAAAGTGAAAGAAACATCTCAGAATATAGAGAAGAGACAATGATGCTTGCGCAAAAAACGCCAGCCACCACAGCCATAGAAAAGATGTGAAAGGGAGCATGCAAAGTACATGACAGATATTTTGTGAGTCACTTTTCGGCTCACTCAAAATCTTCCATAGCAACGCTAGGCTACAAAGAGAGAGGCTTATTCTGAAATAGCCTGCGTGGAACCTAGTTAATAATGATGAAGACTGTGACATTGCTGGCTTAGAAACGCCGAGTGATTGACCAAAATTTTCTTGTTTAGTAGTGATAATGGAACTATCGATTACTACTTCAACTGGGAGATTACATTCCACGTTTGCCATCTGTTTAAGTTTAGGAGTGAGTTAAGAGCACAAGGTCATAAGAAGGTTTGCATTGCTCGTTCATTGGTGGCTGCACTTATATAAGGAGAGAAATGAGATGCGAGACAAATTTTAAATTGTCTTGTTGACCTAGCGCAAGAACACATGACAGAGCCATGCACCTAGAGCTAATTAGTATAACATTTATATGACTTCTCTTTACAAAGGCCTAGTAAATTGTAATTAACTAAAGATTCAAAAGTCACTTAATACAAGACACTTAGTTCCGATAATTGATGTGAAGTAGTGCAATTCATCTTTTCAAAATCTTCTGTAAGTGAAAATATAATTAATACAACCTTTTTGGAGCTCAATATTCACTAATTCGGACTCATGGTATTCTCACAAGCCCTAAAATGCAATCTTGCCACCAAGTCTATAGGAATATGCATAGAATGAGAATGAACCGAAATACAAAGCCTTGTGCGCTTCAAACGAATCAGCTTCTGAATTGGATGCTTATTTGGCTTATTTGGTCGTGATTCGACAGCTTAACAACTTTCGAAGTTCCATTTATTTTTTCATTATTAAGCCCATGTTTAAGGTGGCCATCATATTTCATCGTTCAAATCCTACCATCCCTTTCTTCTCATTCAATTTGTCTAGTTCTGCTCACAGAGAGTTTTTCAATTTTCAAGCTTATTTTTTCAAATCTTACAGACGTTGAGCGAAAAGCCGCGGAATTAATTTTTTTTTTCTTCCCATAAAAGGGATCGAGAGCATTACCGTGCAAGTTCCCCTTAAAGTAAAAAGGAAAATTCTTAAGAATATCCCAAAGTAGTAAGCACACGTCTGACAGCGAGCACGAGTACCAAGAATGGCAAAGAATTAAAGAATAATTAAAAGAGCATGTTAGAAGATTAGTGGATAAGAGGAGGATAAGAAATGGATAAAATGAATGGTATTAGCTAATCGATGAGTGTTATAGCCTTAAATGGTTTTCCATCTTGATTATATCTATCTTAGCTAACAAGTGGTGAGATATCTTTAACAAATAAATATTTTGGAGTGCCCGGTGAAAAGGCCAATAAGATTGACTTGTGCTTTCAGGTTCATCATCTAATTTGATTAATTTTAGAGGCATGGAAGTAGAGATCACAAGGCATTAGGTCTGGTTTTGGAGTGGTTGGGCACTGAACACTAAAGATAAGGCTGCAGAAATTGTAGATGTAGTGGGCCACTTCGCTGATTTAGGAGGAAGGTGGGCCAAGACATCAAGCGACGATGGCATCCTTCAACTTGATTAATTTGACTTGAAAACTGAGAACACTGAAACTATAAACGGGCTGTAAGTTCTGCAATTACGCATTACAATTTACAAAGATGTGCTCTTTTTTTTTTGAAGCACACTGGGCACACAGCAGCTATGATTGTAGACCTAGTCTTATAAAAAAGAAAGTCATTTTAAGCACCTTTCTCTCTGTAAGAATACACTGTGCTTTAGGAGGTGTAAGATAAGAGAGAAGAGATTTCGTAATTGGGATTTTAAATAAGAGGACCTATTTATTTATTTATTTATTTATTTTTCATATTGCAAAAGTAATAAGAACGGGAGGTTGATGCCTTTGGGTTTTATTAAATATTTACATGCTAAATATTAATGGTCCTGAGGACTGATGTGGGCTGCCTTGTATTTTCGAGATTTGACTTGTTTTCTCTCCAGTTTAATGACTTGGGAAATCAAATTAGTAACAGTTTAGCGGAGGAATTAATCTGGATCCCATGGGCGCATTATGCATGGCTGGCTGATCTGAATTGGTCGTTGCGGTTCAAAACCTGCATGCCTATATTTTTATTTAACCGAGCCCCAGTTGTAAAGATGACTAGGAAATATTGCATCTGGACCCAGATCATGCACGTGTTTGGGCTAAAAACAGAGCTGGCTCTTGGAGATGGCCAAGGGGTGGACAAACCAAGAAGACTTAATTGTGATGAACGATGACGATTTGGCTCTAGGCATGCAGAGTTAATTAATATTATAAAGCAAAACTTTTGATTCCTTGAAAAAAGGTTTCTACATAATATATGATTTGTACATTTACATGCCATTAGTAAACTTTTATCACGTCTGCTGATGTTGCTAATACTGCTAGTGTTACACGTATTTGCCTCACTAGTGCTAAAGAACTGATCATCGGGATCAGGAATAATAATATGAATATCCATGTCACATTCCTCAGCAGCCGAAATTCTGCTTGCCCCACCACCAATGGGAACTACATTTGCAGCAGCTGATGACAGGTTACAGTCCAGCTGGGACCCGATTCCTCCTGGCTCTTTGCTTCTCACTGTGACCCAAGTTTCATCCCATGCCCAGTTGATCATTTCTGAGCTGCCTTCACCGATCAATTGCCGGATTCTTTCCTTAGCAGAAGCTGATGAACAACCTGTCAGTGTCGAGTCCCAAAGTTGTTGATTCAATACACTTGTTGGACTCTCCGAATTATAAGTTTCATGCTCTGTCAGTGTCGAGAGTTTAAAATTTTGTTCTTTGACAAAGCCGTGTTCAAGAAGTTCACTTGCTGACCATCTCTCCCCCGGGTTTCTTATCAAACACTTGCTCAGAAAATCCTGAGCTTGCTTAGACATGTACCCTGGAATTTCTGGGGTATCACTGGAGAATCCAATTCTGTGGAGTGCGGAGATCGGGTCGGCTACATCGGGCCAAGGGGGCCGCCCCGTTGCCATCTCGAGAACGGTGCATCCAAGAGCCCACACATCAGCAGGGAAGCCCTGTTCTTCGCCACGCGCCACCTCAGGTGCCATGCAGATAGGTGTTCCACAAATTGGTTTCACCTCATCCTCGTTGACGCGAGCACGCCTAGCACAACCAAAGTCAGCAATTTTTGCCCCTTGTTCATTATCCTTAGAGACCAGTATATTTTGACCCTTAATGTCACAATGCACTATTCCATTGGAGTGAAGATACTGCAGGCCGAGTAATACTGCCCGCGTGTGCGAACGGATTCTGCCCTCTTCCAGGCATGTACCGCTGCGAATTGCATCGGTAAGCGTGCCACCGGGTGCGTACTCCAAGAAGAGATTGTAGAGGATCTTACCATTTTCCGCTGAAATGTCACACCCCTTGTATGCTACAATTTGAGGGCACGCCAACGCAGACAAAATTCTTTGTTCCCGTTGGAGGAATTCCGAATTGGAGAGCTCAGCAGACTTCACTGCAAAGACGTCGCCGGATCTGTTAGACATGCCAATTGAGACGGTGGCGGTTGAGCCGCGGCCAATGGTTTGGCCCCTTGTCCAGTCCATGTTATTTAGATGAATATACTTCTGCTGATTAATTGTTGTTAGGTCTGTTTAGTTTGTTGGGTATATAATATTTTATATGGATGCTCAAAGCTGAATATATATTATATGCTCTCTCCCACTTTGTAGTTTGTGTGTGTGTGTGTGTTTGTTTGTTCTGGTTGGCTTTAATGCGAGAAGCATGCTTTTGTTTATATATTGACTTTCAAACTTTATGCCTTTCTTTCTTTATGAATTCGAATTGAATGGCGGCCAATGCCGGTTCACTCTAAAGCAGAAGCCTCCACGTGTCGGGAACAGAGTGATGGAAAATTTTAGCCGATTTGGGCGGCGGTTTTGCTTACCTTGGCTGAATAGCTGTGAATTATAACGCCCACCCACGTGGCAGCACTTGCTCGGGACAGCACGCCAATACAATGGATTGGGATCATTTGGTGGGATGGATCTTCTTCTATCTATTTGAACTTGTAATTCAAAGTGCATTTGGACTTTGTGAATGTTTAATTATATTATTATTGTAATATGTGATCCTAGATTTAACTAACAAGTAAACCTTCATTTCACGTTTAGTAATACCATGACCCACCTATCATCAAATAAATAATTTGCAAAAGCAGCACACTATAGGTGAACGTGATATTTGCTGATATCCAATTGCTATAAAACTTAGCAGTTACGTTTCTTGCATTTTGGGTGTGAATGTTACGAGCTCGAAGAATAAAACAGTACAAGCTGACTACTTTTTCCAAATCCCAACTCGTGTTTTCGCTTTAGCAATAACCTGTCTCCTGCTTTACAATGCATCTTACGTTTATTTCTGTAATCAGCCAATGCTGATTGATGTATGATTGTATATATGCTGCAGCACCTCCACTTTTCATTCAACATTATCTGATCTTTGTAGCCGGTACTAAATAATATTATTCTTATAAATCCGTTAAATAACAACAAAAACTTGATAAGTCCTCTATGTAATGTAATAATAAAAGACCGACGAAAATTTTTTAGCCAATAACAGACTTGTACTGGTCATTCTCGCATAAATATACAATTTTTTTTTAAAGCATAAGCTTTACTTTTTGCGTGCCAAGTCGTTTTCTTCATGTGCCAGCCACGAAAGCCTCCTTTTCTTTACCTTTTCAGTGTCATGATTCATCTAATTTCATGCTTCGACTTTCCGTTTAAAAAAAGCCTTGACTTTATTGAAAGTTAAAAGGTCGCCATTGCAATGGTATCGCCGTTAGAACAAAGCTCTTCGTCATGCTTTATCGTTTCTCAAGAGGAAACTCTTTCCGTCTTCCCCCAACATCACAATCACATCTAATCAGATTTGTTTGGAAAAAGTAATAAAGGGCCCTTTACAGCCACCGTATGACGTTTGTTTCAGCTCAGTTTTGATTGCCTTCAATAATACACCTTTATTCACTTTCAAGCTTCTGTTAATTGAATCTTGGTTGACGCAAGCTTCCACTTCCAAACCTTGAACTAGTTGCTTTCACAGCCTCAATGGAATTCCACCACATACCTGTCTTTTATAAAACCCAATCTGATGAGTAATAATAAGACGTGAGATTTGAAGGTCTTAATCCACTAAATTAATTCAAACCACGGGAACCACTTTTTCTTGCTTAACCACTAATCTATTGTTTCTTTGCTTGTAATCCTTCGACTGGGGAAGGGGAGATGGTTGGTTTCGAAAACATAAAGCATACATTAGTACCTTCTACTATATAAAACAATCACTGAAAAGAAAAAATATTTACAAGCAAACATGAAATCGTTTTATAGCCATCACGTCTGAGGCTAACGGCTTCACATGATTTTATCACCAACTCCATTATAAGGGTACATAATATATATCTTAGCGAATAAAAGACATGGAGTATTATATCGAAAGAGAAGCGGCCCAAAGATCCATTTATGCAGCCTCAGCAAATCCGACTCTGAGCTTACCGAAATCAAAGACTGTATGGTAGCGACCCATGAAGACGTCTCCCAAGATCCTGCATTTATCACCACAAAGGTCATTTTTTTGAGAATCAAATAATAATAAACAGAAAGCATAAGAAAACTATGCCATCAGATTCTTGAATACCAGAGAGGACCACGGGGAGGAGGAACATCCATAGCAGTAAATCCACTAATGCACTGAGCCTCAGGACCTTCGCCCACCTTCAGAATGTACTGGTGAAACCAACAAGAATGAATGCCATGAGTCATATGCTATGCTGCTGCGACATCCTTCACTTCTATTTCTTTACCATTTAGAATTATCTACAGTTGCAAAGAAATTACTAATGACTAAAATAAATAGCTATCGACACCGTACCTCCTCTGGAGAGAGGTCAAACACTTTGCCACCAATAGTGAACGAAACAATAGGCATGGAAGAGAGCTTTCCACAATCAACTGCTGATTCTCCCATTGGGCTTGGCATTCGGTCACAAAGCTGTAAAAGCAGCAGAGGCTGAAATCAGCATAAGAATAAATGCCTCAATGAATTATTGAGTGAAGTATTGTGTTCATTTCAATTCCCACCTCATTGACATATTGCAAAATGTTTTCTTGTGTTTGATTCTGCTGAAGCTGGTTTTGCATCCATACAACTGCCATCTCACAAGCAGAGCACATTGCATTATTAAGAACACCGGAAGACTTGCCATTGCTCTCATCCACCACACTCTCGATGCCCGTACTACAAAACACATTTCATTTTATGACAACTGTCATGGATATGGTAGCATAATTTTCATTGTTCCCCACAGAACATGGATACTCAAAAACAAGATGAAAAAGAATAGGATGTAAGGCAACTCTTGAGAGCCTAACCTAACACCACGTTTTCCATCAAAGGTGCACAATCCCATTTGGGAGCAAATTTTCTTAGGATGTGCCTGTAAAGCCAAAATCAGGGCAAAATATAAATGACATAAATATAATCAGTCAATCCTACCAGAATGGGACAGTTAGAATAAAATCAAAGTATCCACCTCAGACAGAAGAAGATCCAAAATTGTTTGTCCGTATTGCTCAACAACTGCCTTGCATTGTTGGCTAACAACTCCAGAGGCTCCAATAGCATGATTTATCATGGTAATCACAGTCTGGAGAGAGAGAGAGAGAGAGGGCGTTTCATTTATTGACTTTTGAAATAAGATTAAGCAGGAAATTATTGCCACAATCAAAATCCATGTCAAAATGAGCAGCACATCACGCAAAGCACATATCTAGTATGGGATTTATCAGAAAATCCTAAAAGCTGAAAATTTGAAGTGTATTCATACCGTTGGACCTGCCAACAAAGAAGTACCAGAATCTGCAATTGCTGAACAATCTCCAGCACAATATCCTGAAACACACAATTCTCTAGCAGTCAAAACGACATAACAACTGGGGAAAAATGACATGACACTTTCTTCTTCTTGTTTTTTTTTGTTTTTTTTTTTTGAGGTTGGGGGGGGGGGGGGGGAACATGAGAAAAGTCTCTCTTTCAATTCTTTCAATTATTGAACAGTACTTCTTTTTGCAGACTGTAATATCAAGAGGGACTCACCAGTGGGTTTACCGCCAATAAGAACATCACCCATGTTAAACTATCACAAGCAGAATAAACAAAATGAGAACAAACATAGTAAATCAATATAAAAATGTTAATCAAGCATGCCATCAAATTAGAAACTTTCAGTGATCAACCTGCCAGTAGCCTTTCTGCGTCACAGGAACATAAGTGTGCTTGCCTTTGTAATGACTTGGATCAACACCACCGAAGACAATTTCACCACCTTCATCTTCCTGTTGATTGCGGTTAAGCCAAAATGAAAAAACTGGATCCTGAATTAGGCCTTGTTTGACCATGTTGTACCTGTAAGAAAAAAAAACTCATCATCAGAAACATGGGACTACCAACTACTACTGAAGCAAGTAAAAGTTTAGCAAAATAGCTGATTTGGCTTGAGGATCCCTGCACTTACCAAACTGGGACAGCATTTCCAACTGAAATCTCTTGAAACCCAAGTCCTAATATGCCATCAAACTTGGCCACCATAAATGTGACACCAGGCTCCCTGGTTGCCTCAATAAATTCCTGAAAAGGAAAAAAATGAAAAGGGCCAATATTCAGTACATGATAGTCTAACAAACTTATTGGAGCTTATACAAGCAGAGGAGTAAAAAGCATAAGTTCACCTGATCTTTGACAACCAGGTCACCAACTTTGACACTGTCATAACTAAAGAAACCAGCAATAGCTCCAGTACCATACTGAATAGAAGCAGATTCACCTACATCATTGATGATCCAAAAAAATCTCAGAGTTCATTCACAGTAGTATGTCATTGCAAAACATCATCCTTCTCATGTTGATTGGTGTGAAACTCGAAACAAACTTTAGGAACTCTGAAGATTTTAGAGTCAGAAAACTAACCATTCTTCTTGTATGTACTGGATTGGCTTGACTTGTACTTGGAATGAAAGTAACAAGCAACCTAAGCAACAAGCAAAGTCATAAGTCCCCCTACCTCCAATTTACTTTATTTCATTTATAAGTACCAATTTGAGCCACATTTATATTGGACAAGAATTTAAAAGCTCACCGAGAAATAACACTTAGTTGAAGGCACCCACAAATTAGAGCTACCTGTGTCAAAGATTACAGTGAACTTCTGTGGAGGAGTACCAATACCAATCTCACCGTAGTACTGAGCATCCATATAGTTTTTCAATGCAACAATATCAGTATCCTCAGAGTCTCGGAGATTATTAGGAAATCCGTATTTCTTAACAGAAGCTCTCAACGCCTCGCCATGCTTGGACTCCAGCCGGGCAGCAAGCCGGTTGTTGGGATCCAATTTCATCTTTTTCAGCCCTATTCTAACCAATCCATCATTGGACACAGAAGCCACCAGAGAAAACAAAAGGCTTGAGAGGAACAAAGACAACGCTACTGCTCTGATTTTGGTTCCCATGATCGCCTAAAAAGTGCACATCATTGAAAATACAACTTCAGTGAAGACAATATAAACGACTAACATTTACAATCAAATTAGATGAAAATGCTTCTCACAATGCAGAATAATCCTAATTCACAACCATTCTTTATTCAGCATTCATTACTCAATACTCTCAGAACAAAAATGATAAAAATTTGATTTTTTTTTTTTTAAGATAAAGCAATAAAAGAAAATATACTGATTCCATCAGAAAAAAAATTGAACAGTACAAGTTTTAGCTAAGCAGTTCATAAATTACCTACACATACAAAACAATCAAAAATTGATTTTTTTTTTTTTTTTTTAAACCTGCTCGTTTCAAAGCAGAGAAAACCGGAAAAAAAAAATGAAACGTAAAATGCAATAAACAACTTGATTGGCCGTTTATGGAGAGAAGCTTGCCGGAATCCACCGTTAAATTCACGTTTACCCGCCAGAAGTCACCGAGAAATTTTCACAATGTAATATAATAAATTCGATCAAATAACATTAAAAAAATAGAGCAATAATTTATATAGAAACAAAACATCAGAATTTAAAAGTTGAATAAGACATTACTCACCGAAACTTGAAAGATCAAAGTCGACTCGTAACGCAAACGAAAGAATGAATATCGAGAGCGCGAGAGACTCGACTATAAAAGCTACCCGTCAGCCACCGGGGCCTAGCTCAGCTGTTTTGGTTCTATTTTTATTTAAATCTAAACCGTTAGATTTTTACCAAAGTGCTGACCTTTAACCGTCGATTTAGGACTCACGGATTGCTCGTTGTTGGGACTCTAAATATAGCGGACGCAAGGCGTGATAGCGATGGGATTCCGTGCTTTGCGAGTTGGTTTACTATGATTTTTAAATGTGGATCGTCACCGTCGAATGTGTCGTGGACGGTGAATAAGAGGTGCGGAAGTTTTGGATGCAAGTTAACGTGGTGGGCTGCGATTTACAAACGGTTTTTTATCCGTTTATGGTGTGACGGCAAACGACACGCCCGATCAAGATGTTGGCGTCATTACTGAGTTTCTTTACGTGCTATTGAAGCATGCATTTGGTTGCTGAGCACGCGACACATACCCCCCTCGTTTGCTTACGTGTCGGTGAAAAGCATGCATTTTATTTATTAATTTATTTATGGATTTTCCATAATATAAATATTTTTTTTTTTTATATAATTTCATAGTTTAGAACCTTTTGAACGTGCCTCTCGACTCACTTTTTATTTTATATGAATGACGCGTCAGTGGTCTGATTAAAGTATGAGATTAGGTTATACCTTGACAAAATGTCTATTGATATTAATGGGTTTTTGGCGTTTTAATAATGTGGAAGTAGAATGCTGAGTATGAAACTCAGAAAACTTGTTCAGAGAAAGTTGGTTTGGAAAACAAAAGAAGGGAAGATGTTGCGGAGAAGCAAGGGGCAATGCTGTGGGTTTGAAGTTTGGATGATCAAATTTTCAATAATGATACTAGCGAGATACCCCCAACTAATTAAAGCATATAATTGAGTGCAAGAAACAAAAATTGCTTCAGAGTTCAGAATATGGCCAAGGCAAACAAAGAATATTTAGTGTTTCATTAATTGGTGAAAGTCATACAATTGCTTGCTCGCTCGCTCACCCCATTGGTTACGTGCTTTTATGCGCATTGTATGTCTTTTAAATTCTAATTAAAATCCGAATTTCATTTCAGGTGTCAACCGCGCACCAATTATGAACCAAGAAAACCCTATCATGTGTGATCTCGGCATTGTTGCAAAAAGTTCCGGAGTGGCTTTTCATAGTTGTTTTATAGGTTTGAATTCATGTACGAAAGTGATTAAATTGAAAGATTTGATGGAAGCATACGCACTTTTTTATTACATAAGTAAATAAATAAATTTGAAATATTTATACTGATCAGATACACATAATTAAATATATACAAGGCAAGAAATTAATGTAGAAAATACCAATCGTAAGCATTATGCTTGTAAAGGCTTAAACCTTTCGCGTTTTACATTTCTCTGTCTTTGATAACTTTTGTAAAATGAGTGTGATCTGTTTTGTAATACAGTAGAAAGAAAATAATAATAATAATAGCAAATTGTGATTAATTACTAAACGCAATCTCTTATTTTTTTTTTACTTTAGTAAACGAAAAATGATCATTGAAAAACCAAGTTAACACTTAACAGGCGTTAGCTACTGAAAGACAAAACACGAAAGTATTCTATTCATAGAATTACGATTGAGAAAGACAGTTACTTAAAAGAAGTTAGTAGACATTCAAAGGAAACCTAAAAGAAGTAAATAAAATGCCCAGCCAGTGACATGAACTAGCTTCAAGCGAAGGCAATGTAGGCTGGGATTTGATCACTGTAACTAACTACGTATTATTCGGATCATTGTTCATCAAACATTAAATTTTCAAGCATGGAAAGACCGGCCCGATTCATTATTCATCAGTGCTTACGCGACAACACAGGACGTTGTTGTTGCACATTATTGTTATCACTGAAATAATCTTCTAACGTAGGATTCCAATCCCCCATATCTGATAATTAGCTCTATCGATCCGAGGCAAAGGCAACGCAGGCTCAGGCACTGATACTTCTTCGAGTATAGATTCTGAATCATGTACCCGCAAATCGTCACACTTTTCAGTTTGTGTATGTCAATATTGATCGATGAAACTTGAAATCTCCTTCGTCTACCATTATAATCACTCGCTCTAGAAATTGCACTTCTCTATGATCATCTTGATGGGGTCTTTATTTGTTAGATGAGACATGGATTATGGATAAAGCTTGGTAATCTCACCTTGTTACAAACAAATAGAATTAATTCTGATTCACTTCCGAAATTGTTTCACTGATCAGGTATTTCATTAACCCTCTTTAAGCATACATTTGGCCTCAAAAAACTAACAATGTTCACAAATATCTAATTTCACTGTCTTGCTGGAAATCGTGATATTAATTAGCCAGTCTTTTTGAGTTCATTACTTCAAATCTACTGAACTATTAAGTCTTTTTTTTTATATCACTCTAGAATTATAGTGCCGTGTGTACTTGTTTAATGGTAGTATATTTCTCTTGCAAAAAGAAATGATAATATATTTCTTTGAAAAAAACAGTTATACAGGGTTATTCTGGTAGTAAATGTGGTGTATTTACAAAACAACATTGTTTTAAACATTTTAGCGGAGTGCATTAATGAATGGGGTGTTTTTACAAAATCAGGCTGTGGGAATGGGGAAACCCAAATACTATTGATTGAAGTAAAGAATGGGTTCAGATAGTTTGGGTTCACCATGCCCAAACAGCCCACGATTGCCCAAAAAGTAGAAGAATGTAATTTTTTAATTTACCCTACAGATAAATAAAGAAGTTTTATGGGTGATGAATTTTTGAATGTCAATCATTAAGTTAAATTACACAAATTTTTAATTATAATTTGGAAGCAATCTTAGATATAGAAATTCTTAATCAGTAAGAAATAAGAAAAGAAAAGCAGGTTATTCTAAATTTTTTAAATTCATTTTTGTTCTATAGAAAGTGACATGTAGAAAACAAAAAGAAAAAAAATAAATTGATTATGAATGCAAGTAATTTGTTGGAAAAATTCTTAAATGCGTTTAATTTTTATTTATCTTTAAATGTAATTCACTTTATGGGGAGTTTACGAGGATAATGAAAGGGTGCGAATAACATTACTCCAAAAATAAAAAATAAAAAATAAAAACAATGGGCCCCAAATATTTGCGGATCCAATTACGGGCCTTAGGTTTAGTTCATACGGCCTTACATAAAGGAAAATGTCAGATTATTGATTATACCGTACAATATGCCACTCTGGTTACCAAATTCAGTTTGGCTTCTCATTAAATTTGATATAAATCAACTGTAACCCAAAATGCCAGTTGGAATGGCCGCTTCTTCCCCACCTATAGTCCATCACATTGTTTACCTCGAATTTCATGTGATCATAGAAGCCAAATTGGACCAAAAGTTAATTATTTCTCTCAAAAAAAAAGAGTCAGGCGGCCAGACGTCTCTTAATTTAATTTAATATTTTCCCCCCCCCCCCCCCCCCCCCCCGGACCACATACACCAAACGAAAGAAGTGCACTGAATTAGAAAACAAGTCAAGAATGAAAACCATGCAAAGCCCTAGGGCACACGCACATGTGCTTGCATGTGCCGTCGCAATCGCACGATACAAAGTCGTAAATAAACACAGAACAAAGCCGTTGGTGAAGAAGTGAAGTTAAAGAAGATCGATACTTCTCAAAGAAACAGAAGATCGATCATTGCAAACTGGTAGTGTACGGTGGATTAAAAAAATGTACGGTGCGACCCACAAAGTTCCACGTTCCGTTTTCCCAGAAACAAAAATATTATTCAATTTCAACGATTCCCATAATGAGATTGATTGGCCCTGGGGCTGGCTGAACGTGATCTCAATCAAAGTGCACGGAAAGTCAACAACGTATCTGACTTGTCCAATTAAACAACTTTATCTTGATTACAAAAGAAATTTATTCACGAAACAACTACTACCAAACGCTTCTTTATTGAATGAATTTGACCTCCCCAGAAGGCCAAATTGATTGGCCAACGTAGTTGCCTGGAAGTATCTTTCAATTCGACTGTTTCAGGTTCCTTTAATCAATAATCACTTGCGTGTCAAATAGTATAGCCGTATTTTCTTGACCTCTATCCAATCCGCAGATGCTTAATGACTTGTTTGCCTTATACGTCTGGCTTCCTTGTCTCTCAGTATTGGAAGAAGAAATTTGTAAAGATAATGTAAATTTGTAAAGATAATGCAACTCCTACGTAGATAGATTGAGTTTAATCATTGAAGAATTAAGTACGCTCATTTTGTCTGTTTATTGGGAAAAAAAAAAGATTGAAACAAAGTTATTCATAACGAAAAAATAAGAATGAATGGAACATTTTTTTTGTGTTCTAATTACCCTCCCCCCACAGCAAAGGATAAGGAAAAGAAAATATGAACATGTTTGCATCCCCTAAAAATAAACGAACTAATAACATGAAAACATTGATTAAAAGTGAAAAAAAAAAGAAAGAAAGAGCTGGCCCATCTCTAATTTGATGAGAAGCTGTAAAGTTTATTGGTGTTGCCTGTTGTTATTATTGGAGTTGTTGCTAAAAGGATTTTGTGCACCGCCAATAATGGAAGTGATGGCGGCGGCAAGAGCTGCAGTGAAGTTTGGATCAGCTGTGATGGCGGCCGTGGCGGCACTTACAGTGTCAGCCAACTGCTGCGGTTGTTGCAATGGTGGAGGTAGAGTTTGATGGCTACCCGATTGAGAATTAGACCCAATATTTTGAGATAATTGTAGACCTGAGAATTTTGATTGATTGTAAAGGGCCTGACCAAAAACTTGAGGCAATTGAGTGTTTGTGACAGAGGCAAGATTTTGCGGCTGGCCTGGAAATTGGACTTGGAATTGAGCTGCTTGCCTTTGGAGTTGTAAAGGGTTTGGTGAATGAGTAAGGTCTAATGTAACTGTAGGAAATGGGGCAGAAGCTGAAATCGTAGCCATGCTTGATGAGCAAGGAAGAATAGCTCTGGCTAGCAAATTGGGGTTCATTATCCCATCTGCACTCGACATTGATCCTGAAAGTAACATGCTAGCAGCAGCTGTTGTTGTTGATGCCATTGCCATTGCAGCAGGAGGTAAGGGATGATTGTGATTGCCTTCATAAGTTGTTATCAAAATCGTCCTATCTTCCGCACAACGTTGAACCTGCGAATTACATATACACACACATATATCTAATTGTTAGATTAATTAATTAGCTTCCGGTAGCTAACTTAATTTATTAATAACGATAATAATATGACACAATGAACTGCACAGATGAATATTAATGAAACATACTTGCTTACGAACTGGGCAACCAACTGCCATTGTGCAACGATAATAAGCTCGAGGACAAGGATTTCCTTTAGCCATTTTTTGTCCATATTTTCTCCATTGACATCCATCAGTGATCTGAAATTAATTAACTAAATCAGATAAAAATTACTCTATTTCAAGTCAATATTCATAAGATAAGTGAATTTTTTGTAGCGCTATTAATTAGAAACGTATGGTATATATACCATGGGAGCTTCTGATCGAGCACGAACTGAGACACGGGCTTTTCTCATGGTGGCCTCATTGGACTGATCAATTCCTTTAGCAGAACTCAACTTTTGAACTTTGTTATTAGGGCCCCATCCCTGTGTTTCAGATTCCGGGCTCTCTTCTCTTCCAATTCTTTTGCCATTAGAGTTCTCTGCAGCAGCAGCAGCTTGATCATCGAAAGAAACTATCTCATTTTTACCGTTGCTATTAACGTGCTCCTTTGATGCAGCTTCAACATTGTTCGGTGGGGTTCCTGATAAAGTTCTTTCCTCATCAGATGAACAATTAGAAACCTCGTGATCAGTCTCAGCGGAAGGCCCCAGACCGATGAATTGTCTAGGCACCATTACTTGGTCATCGTGCTTTTTGCCTTCATCTTTTCCTTCAACAACCTAATTATAACATTTTATTTATTAAATTAAATTAAAGAAAATTAACATGTTAATCAGCGATTTGAATAAATTAATATATATATATATATATATATATATATATATATATATGAATGGATAATCAATAATTACCTCATGCGCTTGGTTGCTTTCAGGGGCTCGGCGATTTTCTTGCTGCTGTTGCATTAATGCAACAATATGCATCTGTAGTGCATTGTAATTGTTAGTTACTTGGCTAAGCATGTCTCTTAACCTTTGATTTTCTGTATTCATTTGTTGCAGCTCCACTTGCAATTGAGTCAACTGATGAAATAAACACGAAAATTATTATTTTAGTAATTAATTAAAAATAATCATATACATGAAAAAATATTTGAAGAGAATTTTGCATATTTACTTAACTTTTTAATTACCTCAATTTTTGTTCGTTTTTTGTCAGCATGATCAGATGAAACCCCATCATCAACCGTTGATTGATCGCTTCCAGTGTTAGCAGCAGTAAGTAGATGCAAGCCAGTCTGTTATATCCCAATTTTTTTTTAATTTAAAAAAAAAAGGCTGGCTTTAATTATAGATTCTTTTTTATGAAAATAGTACGTAACAAGAATGGAAAAGGAAAAATTCCTCCAAAAAAAAAAAGGGGAGAGAATAAAAAAGGAAAAAGAAAAAGAGTGCAATATTAAGTTAAGGTTCTTACATTAACATCCAAGCCAGTTCTGTGACGAAGTTGGTCGTGAGAATTCTCTTTCTTGATGTGAACAGAATTTGTTGTCTTGTTACGATCATCTTCACGATGATCAGAGATAGAAACTCTGTTCTTGTCATCGGAAAAGAAGTCAACTTCATCAACAGCCACCCGATTATCATCAGACGAGGAGGGAGCATTACTATTGTCGGAGGCCGGAAGCTGAAACATTCTGACAGAAGCTGAGTCAGCAGCACCAGAAGCAGCCATGTCACGGTTTGTTCTAAACCTTGCTAATGATGGCTTTGGCTTGTTGCTTGTGAAGAAATTCAGATTACTAACAATAGGATGATCAGAATCAAGTGTGAGACCCCATCCTTTGTCCATAAATATAATTAAATTGAAGAAAATTAATTAAGCAAAAGCAAAAGCAAAAGAAGGGAAGATTTAGAAGAGAAAGTGGAACGAATCGAGAGAGAGAGAGAGAGTTGGGTTAATGACGTTGTGTGTGTCCAGTCTTTGAAGTCTTTAACCGGTGCAATGGGCTCGCCTATTAAAGGGGTTTGGACGTAGACTATTTTCGCTCATTCATTGAGTTTTTAGATTGGATTTTTCAGAAATTGTTGGGATTTTCTCATCTTACGTCAGTCCCTGCGTCAGTAAGCCAGCTGGCAACTGGTCCCGTAGAGAGAGAGAGAGAGAGGAGAGAGGAAAGTCCTCAACCGGGTCGGGTTGGGTATTGGAAGAGCATGACGCTCTAGAAAAAGATACATTACAGGGGGTGGGGGAGGGGGAGGTGGGGTTTCGTCTACATTTCGTCAAGAAAGTTATTGACTGGTTCTTAAATCTGAAGAAAAAAAAAAGTGAAGAGAAAAGAAAGATATGAATCCCACCTCCCCCCGAATGGTGCGGCGCGTTCCACGTGAGTAAAAAGAAAAATAATAATAATAAACTAAACTAAACTAAAACGAGATTTCAAAGTAATGAGCCAAGTCAACGAATTTGACGGCCCGGCTCTTTCTGGGTGACTGGTCACCGGGTGGGGCAGTATCCAAGTCTAACTCGGCCCCACGTCACCGCCTGCACTTTTAAAGCATCACAAGGCCCACGTTTTGGATCTTTCGATATGCAGCACCGGGAGCCGGGAACCTTGTTGACTGCTTATTTGTGGGACCGCGTCACTTGATTTGACGTTTTAGACTCTTCTTTTACACCAATGCATGAATCAATTTACATGTGTTGTGTTCTCATTTGCATTTTTACTTCCAGTTATCGCGTGACTAGGTGTAAGTATTACCTGGATAATAGGTATACAATCAATTTCTTTTTTTCTTTTTTTTATATTTTCTTACGAATTATTGATGGGATAATTTATATATATCATTTCCCAAAATGTATTTTTTTTTTCTTTTAAGCTTCAACAATATTGTTGGCACCTGATTTTTTTTCCGCTTGGAGTCGAACCAAGTTCAACAGATGGAGATAACCTGCACACGCAATAACAAACAAGAAAATGGTGGAATGGGGACAAAAGTAGTCTCCAACCTGCCCATTATGATGCTTAAGTAAGTAGAGTGCTTTCGGAATTGAAATCAAAGTGTTTTAGTTTGCTTGAGCGATCATACCTCTTCCATGGTGATTTTTTTATCTTAAAAATACTTTAATAAAGAAGAAAATGGAGAATGATTCTCATAGGGGGGTGTGATTCCCTAATTTTTGGGGGTGTTGTGGGCGTAGTGGCTTTATACCCAACTACTTTAGTCATTTTTGCAGTTTTTTCTTTGTGATATGGATCATCCCGACATTTTAGCCTTGTTGATTTGGCAGTTTTGACCTAGTCACGGTTTAAATCAGGGTTTCCATATTCTTCATCTTGAGGGTTCTGAAATTCTCACTTGATAAATTTTGCCCTTGTCTTCGAGGGATCCAATTTTTCTCTCTGCAAATTCTTACCTCTTTGAGGTGCTATTAATCACCAATTACCTCATCAACAAATATTGCCTGAGTGAATTTTTAAAATAAATTATATTTTCAACTTTAATATATAATTGTTGTATAAGTTACTTGTATCATTTAATATTTAATATTTATGGTTGTAACATGTTCAATATTTATCCATGTCACCATAACTAGGTATTGTTGACTCTTTATTTTATTTTTAATAACATCCATTGCTCTTGCAATGTTCGTCACTCAAAAATAAAAAAGAAAAAAATCAAGTTTTTTATTTGAACTATTGACAAGTGATTTTGTTAGTAATCATGGATCACTTATTGGTAATGTTTTGAGTTGGATTTATAATTTTTCAGACTTAGGTGGTGTGTGTTTTTTGTCTGAAATTTGAATAGACTTGAATTAAGCTAAATTTTAAATAGAGCTGAATGCCTGAATTTGAATAATAGTTTGCTTCTTTATTTGAATCGCTAAAAATAAATATTATTGTTATTTTTCAACTTAAAAAAATCTAAAAATGAATATGTTACATTTTTTAACTACAAATTATAATATGAAATAAATAATAAGCATATCAAAGAAATATAAATAAGATAATATATTATCATAATATAAATCATGTTTAATTGAATGCAATCCTTTAATATTCTTAATTAGTATATGTTAATCTCTCTCTCTCTCTCTCTCTCTCTCTCTCTCTCTCTCTCTATATATATATATATATATATATATATATATCACAAATTTATTGATGCTTACATAAATTCTATTTGAACTATTTTATATCAATTATGTGATGATAAATTTTGAATATGTGAACTCAAAAACTAAAATGGTTAAATGTAATTCTAAACATTGGGTTGAAATCAACTATCACTAATATATTAGAGATTTGAAGTATTTTCCCACTTAATTGGGTAAAGTAGTAATTTAAATGTATTAAACACTAAGATGTATTTCATTTTTAATTTCAACCTCAATTAAATTTTTTTTTTTTCAGAAAAACTAAAATCTCAAGTGTTAATACCTCATTTTTACCCCCTGTAATGTTTCTCTTGAAATTTTGTTTGTGTTGGAGACAAAAAGATAGCGAGTCAATGACTTGCATTGTATATCCCAACAGAGAAAAGCTTTATACGTCAAGCTTCATTTCCTTTAACTAACACCGAGCTTTTTCAAAGATTCAACATCAAACCCTAGAATGGGAAATACGTCGGCCTAAATTTGACAAATTTGATTTGATCAATCAATCAAAAGACTTAAAACCCACTTTCAAAATTGTATGATGATACCGTACGGCAATGCAATTGTTATTCAAATTTCCTCCCTTCTTAAACGTTAACCTAACTCGTGGGCACGACTTAGAGGATTCATCAATGCATGACTACGGCCTGTGCATGGCATTTTCTTATTCAAAAAAAATAAATAAATAAAAAGTATATTGTTCAAACTTACGGCGCCCAAAGAAAGGGAAAAAAAAGGATAAAATTAATGAGAATAAAAGATATTCTCCAATAAGATCCATTTTTTTCATTCAAAAGGTTACAAGAAAAGTTGTGTTTTGTTCACAAGTTTATATTAAACAACAGGTTTTACAACGTGGCATAAGCTAGAGTTTCAACACTGCAAGAGCAATAATTCTTTCCTTAATTTGTCAAAATAAACATGCTACTTGGTTGAAAGAAATTGAGGGTTCAATTTGATTTTCTCAATGAATGATGAAAGCTACATACTAGTTGGCAGATTGTTATTTTACATCAAACTCAACGTAATGGCAAAAATATGATGAATATAAATTAATATATAGATACATTAAACTACGAAGAAAGAAAAGTACTAAACCCAATCTCCCGAACATGCATGAAAAAAACTTCTAAAACCACCGACTTGTTATAATGTAAAATAGTCAATAACTTACACTTCTAATTTCGGCTACTTGCATCTGGAAAATGAAAAGAAATTAAGCCTTAATATATAACTTTCTATTTTTTTTTTTTTTTTATATACGATGATCGAGTACGAATGTTTATAGGCTTGAATTCACATATCAAAATTTGGTCAATCCCCACCGGCTTCCTAACTTAAATAGTTTATTGGAGTAGGGTTAGTTCTTATCGAAAGCAATTTTCCGAATAATATTATCACTATATTATGGATATAAATCTCTGATAAATCCATGACTGAATATGCCACAAAATAATTTTTTTTTTAAAAAAAAAAAAAAAAGAAGAAAGAAAGAAAGAAAGAAAGAAAAACAAACGATCAAGCAAGCAAACCGAGAGATGCCTTATGATGATATAAGATTAATAACTAATAGTCAAGATATAGCTTCTAATTAAGTCCAAAAAATATGAAAGCAAAAATTGTTCTATGTGCTGTCAACGGATGCAGGTATCAATATAAAAACATCATCATCGTCGTCAATAACGTTTAGGCTCGTCAAGTACGTTCAGTCCTCTTTCAAAGATAAACAACACCCAATGTTTTTTCACGTCCAAAACGACGACTTTTCTTGGTCTTTTATTGCTGCTATCAACTAACACTTAATTCATTAATTCATCCTTCATTTTGAATCCTCAATAGTATTAATTTCTCTTTTCAAGGCCAAAGCTAAAACTGAAAATCCGGGAAAGCCAAAACAAAATATATATATATATTTAAAAAATTAGAGATCGAAATAAAAAAAAAAAAGAATATATAAAATTTAGGGTTAAAGTTATAAGGATAAAATCTATTTTATCTAAAGATGAAACTTACAAATAAACATTACATCTTTTTCCGCTCCTGTAGAGTGCAGACTTTTATTTTTATTTTATTTTATTTTATTTTTTTTAACATTTGCACCCCACTTGCTTCTTGAGTAGATTAATTTCTATGATCCGAAAATTTTGCAAAGCTTAGATCCACGTGCTTTACAAAGCTAAGAGTTTTTTTTTTTTTTTTTTAAATAAATAAATATTTAAAAAAATTAATCCCATCAATGGTAAGTGCCAAAAAGTCTAACCACTTTTACAGTGCCACGTATCTAAAAGATATAGAAAAACCACATGAAGGAATGTTTTCTTGTTACGCCTAGTCCTAGTTTTAAAAAATGACTACATAAAAATACATTGCAACTTCCATTAAGGGGCTCTTTGTTGCTTGACTTAGTAACTTAATTGATTTAATTTTAATTAATTAAGTCATAAAGTCCATTTATTTTTTTAATTTAAGAAAATTTTTAATTATTAAATTATTAAGTTTACTAAATTAAATTTTTTAGCTTTTTACTTAATTTAAGATATTTAAATGCTGTCATTAAAAGATATTTTCTAAAAAAGCGTTATCTAATTAATTAATTTTCATCCTCACCTAAATAAAATTTAATAATTAACATTATTATCTATGTCTATAACTTGTAAAGATAAAATGATAGACTATCATTATTTTTATTTTTTTTGTTTTCTTCAAATTATCATTATTTATCTTAATAACTTTTTATGAATATTTTTCATATAAAAATATCATAAACTACAACAATAATTATTAACATATACTAATTAAGAATATTAAAGGATTGTATTCAATTGAAAATGATTTATGTTATGAGAAAATATAATATCTTATTTATGTTTCTTTGATATATATATATATATATAGTAGTTTTCTGGTCTTGATTTTAAAGTTTGGGAAAGTTCGGAAAGCTTTAAAATTGCACGGCTTTAAAGGCTTACAGTTTTAAGCCTTTAAAATCATGCGATTTTAAAATTTTTACCGCACTGGAACATATATATATATATATATATATATGAACCTTCAATAGGAGAAGAAAAAAATTCAATCCGTTCAAAGGTAATTTTTCCTGCAAGTATCGTAAATGATGGCAGATGTAAATCAATTTCATGATGTGTATTGTGTGGTATTGAGAAATTGTTATATATTAATGATATCACAACACAGTGAATATAAAATTAATAAACCATATGCCTAGGTTTAATTGGAAGAAATGAGAGGTGAATAGAGGAGAAGAGATGAATGGAAAGAAGACAGGGGAAAGAAAATGAGAGACAAGAGAATAAATCTTAATTTTATTGTTTCGTTTAACATAAAAATCTTTTTTTTTTTTTCTCCTTGTTTCTTTTTCCTTAACTTCCTTTCCTTTCCTATCATTTCTTTTTATTTGTTCAAATCAAACATGGCAGCCGGGCCATTTTTGGAAAAAAAAAAATCTTGGCTGCATAACTCGATTATTAGAATACGTTGAAGCAAAGCAGCCAAGAGAGCTGGCAATTCAAAGTTGTCAATACTCGATTCGATCATTTCCTATTCCTACTAAACAATCAGTATTTTTTTCAAACCAAACAGAAAATAAAATCAACGTAGAACAAAAGACAGAGTTGACTGAGATTCATTTGTTGACCAATTTTGATCAAACCCACGTGCCTCTCCTTGCATGACGTAGAAAAATTTCGGTCTTGTGTGTGTGTGAGTGGTTAGGTTTGGACAGCCAGGATTTACAATAATTACGATTGGTAAGCGCTAACAAGACGGCTTGCTTGTTGCCTCAAGCAATTTAAAGGATACCTTTCACACTAATTAATCTTTATTATTTTTTTCCACATCTTTTTTGGATTATCTGATCAAAGTTTTGTCTCTTTATTTACTCAGTTTCAAACAAATTTCTCTTAATTTCAATGTTCAAACACTCTTACAGACCGACAAATGGATGGTGGTCACGGCCATACATGTTGACAAAAATAGCTCCAAATTTTGGGCTATTTTATTTTATTGTTTATTTTATGCAAACTAGCGCCCATCGTTCGTGGTCATGAAATAGGAAACTAGATCCTAATTTTTAGTCCTTTATTTTATTGGTGTAATTTTGCAAGTATTTTAAAGAATACTGTTAGTTATATATGAACAGGATCCAATTGCGAAATCTTCAAACCCTACCTGCTTTTGATGCTGCATGCTTTGTTTTGTTGATTTGGTGACGACTGGCAACTTGGATGTTAGATTTTTTAGTCACTGTGGAAATGGGGGGTTTGATTTTTATAATTAAGTGAGGAGTTGCTGTTGATAATTGATTTATATTATTAATTAGTTAAAACTAGGTTGGTTTTGGGATGCATTATATGTAAAGTTTTTATTTTATTATTTTTTAAAACTTATGATGAGTCTAAGTTTTAACAACTGGAATATATGCTTAAAATTTTTGAGGGAATTGATTGATATATATATATATATATGTATATATATATATATATATATGGTATATGGTGGATTGAACATTATAGTTCGAGGACTGATTGCTATGAATTATACATATAATCTATGTGCTCAAGATAAGTCATTTTCGTTGCCTTAATCTCACTGAAAATAAGAAAAGAGTGGCAATTGAAAATGATGTTTCTCTTAAAATTATAATACTATTGTCATATTGGACAGTCATTATTAGGTACATACAAGCCGCGGATTGGGACATTTAGCTTAATCTTGGTTTTACCAAAGAGAGGAAAAAAATAAAAATCTTTCAACATTGCCCAATCCTATCTCGATCAAAATAATTAAAGCGAAACATATATGTGCTTAAAGAGAGGAAATAGTCCTTATTTCATGAGGACATCTAATTTTTTTTTTTTTTCCACAAAATAAGAATGTCAAATTCTAATAAGTAGTTACAAATGATAAAAGATCTGAATCTTCACACCTGACAATTGATTTCTGTATTGGGTTTAAGTCGACTTATATCAAGATTTTGGCGGAATTGATTAATATTCCTGTAATGTCTGGGGATCAACAAAAGAGGGGGGGAAAAAAAGTTACATTGAACCGTGAAGATGAGAAATGAGGACATGGTTTCATCATGAACAATGGGGCAAATTAAAAAAATAATAAACTTCAAAAAGGCGAAAAAAATTTAAAAAAAAAAAAAAGGGAAAGAAAGTTGATGCTAAACCCACATGAGGATATGAACATACTTTCCAATTTTCTGGAATTGGTCTTCCGTTTGAAATGGGTAACGGATCAATATCATAATTCCCTTTACAAGACTAATGAAACAGCGTAGAAAATTAAATCTCTCTTCTTCTTTTTTTTTTTGGCATTGATTTTGAATTTTGATCACGGCTTTGATTTCTTGTGAAAACTTTCAAAGCATTTCCACACGGATGAAAGTATCTTCGCTATATCTTTGCTGGCAAAGTTATCAATTAATTGCTGCTGCAAATTGGTGGCACTTGTTCACACTTCATATAACTTGTTCACTGTTTGATTTTCATCTATTTAATTATTTATCTTAAATTGCCCATAGGCCACAAGAAACTTTCTTTCTTTCTTCTTCCTTTACCCCCCCCCCCCCCCCCTTTTTTTTTGGTGGGAGGGGGGGGTAATTTTTAAATTAGATTAATATTTATACTTGCAAGTATTTTAAAATAATTTTTTTAATGATAAAAACCTTAAAATTTTAAACGGATGGCAAAGACAGAAAGTTATTAGAAAAAAGTCAGGAGGTGATTGGTTGAACTGTTAAATTAAACGGCATTTTCTGCAGTGCTGAGAATTTTCAAATCTTATTGACAAATGCAAACTCATCTTGATTGACTACATTTATGACAGACCTCCATTTTCTCCTAGTTTTGAGTTTGCAATTGGCCGAGCCAAAAACTACAACCTAGAATTCTCTTCTTAAAGTTGACTTTTGACTCGATCTTAAATTATCAACTCATGATGAACAGACCTTCCACCGAAAAATAGCCTTTTTGTTAGACCAAAAACCTTAAATGCAGTGCAGAGCCATCAAGAATCTAATGGGGATAAACGTAGGCCCATGTGAAAACAAAATTTGAAGTCCAGAGTCTAATAAGCATAGCTTGGACTGGGTCAGGACAGTCTCTGATAGGCCCATGATTAAGTAAATGGATTTTCAATTGGGCTCAAATCAACCCATTTATTGGCATCAACTTTTATGAGGCAATTTTCAATTAAACCCTCACTTAGGGGGTGGATGAAAAAATCAGCGCAAAATAAGAGCTGATCCGTTCCATTTGATTCAAAAATTAATATTTATAAAAGAAAATTGAGAAAAAAAAAAAAAGAAAGGTTAAAGAGTTGGGTTTTATACGTATAAGTTCACTACAGGATAGGGATGATAATGGGTCAGCCAAGCCCCAATCCAACTGTCACAGAAATAAAAGGTCTGACGAAAAAAAAAATCTAATTATTTGAATTTTGGGTCCGGCCAGTTCCATCCGATGGGTTGGACATTTGTTTAAACCCAAAGTCCATAATTTTTTTTTTATAGTTAAGTAATTTAAATTTAAAAAAATGGACATAATTTCTCATATATATTAAAATTTAATATAAACATAAAAATTATTCAAACTCCCCATCATATAATTATATAAATAATAAAATAAGTATAATTTAAAATCATGTCTTATAAAATTATGCAAATAAAATCATATTTTTTAAAATTTTTAAATTTCGAGTCTGTCAGATTGGGTCATATAGAGCGATCCAAATTTAATTAGACTCTGATATTTAAGCAAAGCCTGTCTGAAACTTTTAAATTCAAGTTAAAACTTCAAAATTTAGAGTCAAATTTTTTTACTATTTCTATTGAAGTATTTTTACTATTTACAGAGGTATTAAAAGAATTTTATATTTTTTAAAAATATTTTAAGAAGATTAATATAAAAAGCATTTGATATCAATTCCCAAACGGGCTCATCGTCCTCTAAAGCTAAAGCCAACTGCAAAAGCATCAAGCAAACACAAAAGCAAACTAAAGGAAAAGAGAGATTATAAACTTCAATTTAGTCATATCTCTCACTGTAACTCTCCACTTTACTCAACTGACTTGCTTTTCTTCTTATTCTTAGAGCATAGGCATGCTTACAGTACAATGAATTCTATTGTACAAATCCGACAAAAGAAATCCAATCATATCAGTAATTACTCCAATGGATTCTGTCTTCACCACCAACCCCTGCCCCATATCAAAAACCAGAATTTCTGCATGTTCTTTTTATTACCATTTACATTTCTTAATGCTTCCACTAGTCTTTGCATTTTGTAGCATCACAACATCATCTCAAGCAAGCCCCTGTAGAACCTCATGTGGTGACATTCCAATAAACTACCCTTTTGGCATTGATGATGGCTGTGGCAATCCTTACTACAGACACATGCTTGTATGCTCAGATTACGGCAAGCTGGAGCTCCGAACGCCGTCCGGTAGATACCCAGTTCGCAGCATAAGCTACTCAGATCCTCACATTCTCCTCGCTGATCCATTCATGTGGAATTGCCAAGATGGTGACAACTTTCGCCCCACAAGGCCTTTTAGCCTCGACACAAGCACCCATTTCTCACTCTCCACTCAGAATGACTATCTTTTTTTCAATTGCAGTGAAGAAAATGTGATAATCGAACCAAGGCCTATATTCTGTGAGCGTTTTCCTGAACGTTGTGATTCGTCTTGTGATAGTTCTAGCTATCTTTGTAGGCACTTGCCGGAATGTGCCTCCGCATTGCATGGCAGTTCTTGCTGCGCTTATTACCCAAAGGCTACTGAATCTTTGAGGCTGATGCTTAAGTATTGTGCTTCTTATACTAGTGTTTATTGGAGAAATGTTGGAAATGTTCCTCCGTATGATCAGATTCCTGAGTATGGAATCAGGGTTGATTTTGATATTCCGGTGACCACAGCTTGCCTGCAGTGCCAAGATATGACAAAGGGTGGCGGCACTTGCGGATTCCACACGGAAACACAGAATTTCTTGTGCCTTTGTCCCAAAGGAAATGCCACCTCTTATTGTAAAGGTTATTTAAATTGTTCTGTTAACTAATATATATATATATTAAGCTGTTACAACTTTTTTATTATTATTTGGATTTCTTTTGCGGATTTAATTGTTACATCTTTGTACTAATTTTATTTTGCAGATTATGAAATTTTGTTGCCATCTTATATAATAATTAATTAGTTGGTTTGATTTTGACGCAGATCATGAAATCTCTGGGCATAGCAGGGCTGGAGTGATTGCAGGCAAGCATATATTTTGTTGTATTGACAGTTCATGTGTTTTCAAGACTTGAACTTCTCTGGCAATGGATTGAAATGAAAGATTAAAGTATTTTTAAGCTTTCGGTTTTTCAAATATTGTTTTCAGGGACAGTGACAGGAGTTTCAGCTGCGGGGGCCATAGGAATTGGAGCCGGTGTTTGGTATTTCAGAAAAGTGAGAGCTACGGAACCAGTAACTTGTGGGGTTCAAAACAATGAGAACAGGCTTTTCTGAGAGCAATCAGCCAAATTCAAGTCAATTACCGAAAACCTACTTTATTCTCCTTTTCTTTTATTTTTCTTGAATTGCGCGCATGCATTTTGCACTTTAACAAGCCTCCTTGATGCATGTTTTGTGTTTCTTTGTACAATATTGCTAAGAGAATATATCCATGAAGCGATTTTATTTTACACTTCAGCTGTCTCCCAAGCATATATTTTGATCTATTTATTTTGCTTGTTCTTGTTGACATGTTGAATGATAAATAAATTATGTATAGTTAAAGAAAAAAATGGGGACGGGAAAATCAACAATTAATTATCCATTCAAAAAATCAGTAGTTATACTAACATCAATCTGTTTCACATACAAGATTTTGTCAAAATTTAATTATCTATATGTAAAATAAGGGAAAATTTTAGGATACATCAAATGTACCATATTAGTTATATAACAAACAAATGATATTATGATATATGTATATTTATTTTGATAAACCACCGTGTAAATAGTGGTTATATTAAATTTAATCACACATGTCATATATACATTAATTGGTTGTATTACCTCTAATATATTTTAGAATTCTCGTAAAACATAGGTAACATTATAACAACTCTCAACTGTTACTTTGTAAACGTGAGCTTCAATTCAATGAAGCTGCAATCTCACAGCACTTTCAGGAAAAACAAAAATGAGTAAATTACAAGAAAATAGAAGGGTTACAAGAAAATATCTAGAACAGGTTACTACAGAAAAATTAATTTAATGATCATCATATCAACATGCTTTCCCAACAACACAGCTCAAAGGACCCGCATTAGCTGTTAAAGCAGGAACCATTGCCCCTGGTGCAACAACAAATGACTGGGCACGTGAGTAATTTGGTGCACAGCTTCCATATCCAGATGGTACAAAATAAGCACCATTCAAAAATACATCCTTCGAAGTTCTCCACTTCCAGCTTTTCCAACCGCCATAAGACTCTCTCTTCGTAACCTGTTGTTAAAAAAAACACGAGATAATTAATTAATGCACTTTAGCGAGTGCTGGCTAGTTGGCTGGACTGTTAAAACCTCTTGAAACGGTTGGTAATAAAATGTGTGAGCAGGTTTTAGTTTCCTGTAATTTTAACTTTAGGTACCTCTTTGGTATTCTGATCGTTTGAAGCCATGAAGTAGTTCCCTTCACTAAAAATGGTTGGATTAGCACTGCCGCCAATTGCATACATCTTCCAGTCTTCATATCTATTGTTGGCAACATGAGCATAGCCTATCCGGACCCTGCATGCATGCATAATATATGCTCTATTCATCTAAGTTTTCTTTCAATTTTAATTATATGATTTTATGTAAAATTTAATCAATCATGAATTTTCTCCCTTAATTTAATTCTTTATGTGTCACCTTGGCATTCTTTCAATAAGTCCCGGGCCAAAATGGTTGAAGGCTATTGTAACTTTCATAATTTTATCAGCAGTAAATTGATCGTTGTGTCCCAGCAGCATCACCTATAATCGTAAATGTAGCTTATATTATGAACGTACATGTACAAAATACTTGTAAGCAATTAATTAAACTAACCAAAAAAACTCTCTACCTACCTTATCGTGTTGTTCGAAGTAGTTGTTAGATATGGTAACCGCCGTTGAAGCATGAATGACATCAATTAGGCCATCAGCAGCCCGAGCAAGATAGCAATGGTCAACCCAAACATACGAAGATGCAAAAATATCAATGGCATCTCCATCAGAACCACCGCGACGACCAACATGATCAGGGCTGCTTCTAACTTGCCCACTCTTTCCTGGCTTACAATCATGAATGCTAATCCCATGTATTATAACATGGCTAACACCTTGTATTGTTATGCATGGTCCATTTGCAATCTCAACTTTAGCCCCTCTCCCATCAATAGTCTTAAAACTATTCATTATAAGCTCATTTTTAAGCCTTATCACCATGTCCTTGGCAAAAATGATCCAAAGCGGATTTGTTTGAATAACACCATACCTTAGGGTTCCCAATTTAGGATTTATAGGGTCGTCAGAAGGGTCGGTGACTACGTAAATTGCACCGTATTTTCCTCCCAAGGTGCCTTTTCCAAACCCCACCACGCAATCCGCCAAGGCTTTGCGATTAACAGCCCAGTTGGATTTGGCTCTCCAGCATGAATCTATAACATTCATGACTTTCAAACTGCTTACTGCAGGTTTAGGCAAGTTATAGCTATCTAGTGAATATGCTACAAGGGTTGAAGCAGAGTTTGCTAGTAGACATGAAAGCCAAAGGAGAGTGGTTAAGGAAACCATGGCTTGAGGATTGAGAATTGAGAGTTTGAGACGAAGGCAAATTAGACAAATGATAATGTATATAGGGAAATAAGAAGGTGGTGCACACGATTTAGGGGCTAAAAAATTTTGTTTGTTAATTTGGTGAAATTTTGGTGCCAAACAAAACGTGATGGCACGAGTTCTCTTTGGCACATTGACTTTGCAAATTTTAAGTAGTGTTTATAGATACAAATCAAATGGTAAAATATAATTAGCAACTCAAAGAATCTAAGTATTTATTCAATGGATATTGGATGTGGCCGGTGTAGAATGTTGAAAGAAATCGTTTGTTTATACTTTGTTCGATATCAGAGGCGTTAGTTATAGTGGCGGCAACTTTTGCTTTGAGTGTCTTCAATTAAATTATACTATGAAACTTCTTTTAGACATGGAGACTAAAGAAAGAAGAAGCGAATAATGAAAGCAAATTTATGATTTTTTTTTATTAGGTGAGGGGACCAAATATGAAGTTATTCTACCACAGCTTATTGGTTCTTTCAAAAACAAAAGATTGTGCTAATCATGAAAATATAGATGTTCAACTTATTTCAGGAAGTTTATATTGACGGAGATTCGTATATGAGGGAGACGCCTGATTTATTGTTTACATCTTATAAATAAAAAAGATCCAATCAAAATATTTGATGCTTAGGTTGTTGTTGTTGGTTTTTTTTTTTTTTATTTGCATATGTTTGAATTTAGTTGAACTCTGAATAAGGTAGCCTTTTTTTTTTTTTGGTCTAAAATCTGAATGAGTCTAAATGAGTCTGAACACTAAAATTTGAATTATATATTTATTTTTTTAATATCTGAATATAAATGACATCTTGTTTGCTTTTATAATAAAAAATATCTTAAACTTACTTCTTTGACATTTACATCCTTATAAAAAAAAGGATTCTATTTTATAGTTTAAGAAATAAGTTATTTTATAAAGATATTTCTGAAATATAATATTTATTTATCATTAAGTCCTTTTTTTATTCAGATGTAAATGTCTAAAAAATCAAACATAAGTTACAAAAAACAAACAAGCAAATTTTTAAAAGTATCTGAAATTAATAAAATTTCAGACTTCAGACATTTAATAAATAATCTGAATGTAGATGTCTGAAAAGGCACATTTGTTTTTTCTTTTATATGAATATAAGTGTTAAGTTGTTTATTTTAATTAAAAAAAAATTGAAGTATGATATTTTGACATTTATATCCTTATAATGATTATATATATTCGAGAACAATTAAGTTAAATAGTTTGAAAATATAATAAAATACTTTATTATTACTAATATGTACAACGATTATAAAACACCGCAAGACTTAATTCTAGTTAAAAAATGTAACATACATGACGCGCGGGAATGGAAAATTGAAATAAAATAAAAATTTTGGAAAAAAAAACTGGGCATGTGGATACACAAAGAAACCAAATAAATATCCGCATAAAATTTACTTGAACTAATAAATTGAGAGCAAGCTAAAGCAACAAATACACACATTACAACAATTAATTTATGCAGCTGAACACATGACACGTACAGGAATGGAAAATTGAAAGAATAAGTAAATATTGGTAAATTCCATCAAAGAGAGTTGGCTCAAATTTTGCTGCCGTTTTGCCCAGGTAACGTGAGGTCTGCTAGAAGTTAATTTTAAGCATAGCTGCACATCCCAAAGGTGCATGAACTCCCTTTCTTGCACCTGTTGCTGCACCTCCCACAATGCTTCTTGTCTGACATTACATTCACACACTGGCCTTTGTAGCAAACCTGCCAATGCTTCATTTCTTACCACGCTTGCCGCAATTGAACCCGTCTTGAAAGTGCGTCTACACATTTCTTCTTGCAGCAATCGGGGCCTGGACTGTCCTTGGCAAGGCAAACCCTAGGGTATTTGTAGTGTTATTATCACCACAGGGCGAGGGACAAATCGGCTTGCTCCTCGGAGTGAAGTCATTAAGTCTCGCCCGTCAGCCAAAGGGATATCAGAAGTAGTGTTATTATCACCACCGGCGCCATTGAATGATCCTTCTTCAGGCCCCATTGTTGTAGCTGTAAGCGCATTGGCCATAGCCATGAGCATGGCCAAGGCAAGAAATATCTTTAGTTCATCTTCATGAGGGAGACACTTAAAATTAAAGAGGCTTTGAAATTAATGGAAATGTGTGTGTGTGTGTGTGTGTGTATTCATTGACTCACATATATATATGGAGAATGGGCGCTCTTGTAGTCGTATTTATACATCAAAATAGAGCAGCTAGCAAACGAGTTGCTCTAAAGTGTGTAGGCGCTGCATGGTTTCCAATTGTGCGGACTATTAGTGGAGTGGTCTACATACTAAATATTATAATCTACATACTAAATTAGGCTAAATTAGAGAAGAAAACAAAACCGTATGCAACTGTTAGGCATGCATATGTATATAATACGACTCGCCTTCAATTAATTACTACTAACTTTTCCCTGACTACAGATCCAATGCCTTTTCGTTAACAACGATCTTCACGAATTCGGTGCAACTAACAAGATAAGTTTGCTTTTCATTGCTACGTAGCATCATACTGAAGAATCAAGTCTCTAATGCGCAATTGTGCCCAGATGTTAATTTACTTCATTTTTTTCTTTTTGGGAAAGCAAATTGCTTATATATTAATTCTTCAAAAAGCATTAGAAATGCAGCTAAAAGCAATTAAACTAGTATGGAATGAAACTGACTTAGCACAAAAATGGGAAAAGCGGGTAGTGTTTTGAAACTATTTTCATTGCTGTCTTTAAAGGTCCTAATTGCAAAACACCAATGGGAGATAAGTAATAACTACTTCCGATACTACGAGTCTAAAATTGTTGAAGAGAGTATACTTAAACAACATACCGATGGGTGCCATAACGACCGACAGTCTCACTTAATTTACTTCATTTAATCTCGTTTAATTTCTTGTATGCTCTTTGGTCAAGAAGAAGATTCCAAGTTAAATTGACGTTAGTATATAAATGAACCCTCTTTCTTTCTTTTCTTTCTTTTTTTAAAGCAAAATAAAAGATTGTGATGAGAACATAAAATTGGTTAAATGCAAAACACATTCAAGATTTGTGATTGATAGCTGTTACACGAGAATGTAAATTTAGCTAAATGTTAACCATGTATGATTATAAAAGAATAATGATATTTTTGAAAGTCAATAGATCTCAGATAAGGAAAGTATATTAATTCTAAATTGATCGAGTTCATATTTAATCAATTGACTGAATATATTGTTGCAAAATTTCCAAAATAACAAAGATAAATTAATCATATTTTATAAGTTTCGACGCTTCACTTGATTGGTCAATATATACCAATGAAAAGAGAATACATTGAAAGATACTAATGATCAATAAGGTAACATGATGAAAATTTATTTATCAAATAAAGATTGAAGAAGTTTTGAGACTATGATCACGTGAATTATGAAATTTAATAGTTGACAATGCTGGCAGAAGCCTATAAGTAGAAGTTAAATCATCAGAATTCAGCAGTACTGTAATAAATTCAATTAAGCGTAGCTGCGCAGCCCATAAAAACAGGAGCTTCCGTTCTTGCACTTGTTGTAGCATCGGCCACAATGTTTGTGGTTGAAAGAAGGATTTACACACACTCCTTGGCAACAAATTTCATAGTACTTGCACTTGCTTCCACATTTGCCGCAGTTAAGTTGATTTTTCTTCACATCAACACATTTTTTGTAGCAGCAGTTCGCCACGAACTGCCCTTGCGGCGACAAACTCTAGGATACCTATCACAAGTGATGGCACCCCGCAGCGCCTTATCGGCTAGGAAACGACCCGTTCCTCCAAGAAACTTAAACTCTGCTTCCTCGTCAGTTTTTGGCAATCCAAGTTCATTGTCATTGGAATTATTTTCTTCCTCTGTAGTAGTTGCTTGTGGTTATCGCACTGTAATGGCCAAAGCTATTGTGTCCAACAATATAAGTATGACTAAATGTTGGACCAAGATCAGCAAATAACCAATCTTAATCCCCCAAGATCCACTCGACTTAACTTTAATCAACGAATCAAATAAGATCAACCGACACTATGTAAAACAGAGGAACAATCATACACTCAAATGCAAGAAAGAGTTAAGTGGTTCAGCCACCAAGTGGCCTACATCCACTGTGAAAAAGAGAAAGAGCTTTTACTGATTTAGTGTTTACAAGATACAAGATGTCTCGAAAACTCTCACACTCTTGAATAATCTCAATAATGAGACAAAGACAGCTTATATACACGGCTGAATTTCCCTAGAAACAACCCTCAGAAGCCAGCTCACCAGGCCTGGGTTTTTGGCTAACAAAACCCAGAAATTTCCCGCTGATATCAACAGCATTAACAGCCTTTCAAACTGACTTCAAAACACGCGTAAAAGCTTCATCCAAAACGCAGCCCTCTTCAGTCGTTTAGAGTAAGTAAAGCATGTGCAACATCACGTGCTTAACTTATTCATTTGACTGACACTCCAGGCTTGTCATACGTCTCATTTGTGATACGAAACTGACATATCATCCAGTCCTGAAACCAAAGACTGATAGGTCGTTCTCAACTACAAACTCCAGATTTGCAGTTCACTTCTCAACATTCTCCACCTTGAACCAAATCTGTTACTCCTCTTTCTTCTCCATCACCATATCCCCTGCAGTTTAGATCTTGCAGACACCAGCTGAGTTCACACAGAACTCAAACTTGGCACCAGGTAAAGCTTTGGTTAACATGTCTGCCACATTGTCATCAGTGTGTATTTTTACCAGTTTTACCACTCCTTTTGACACTTCCAGCCTGACAAAATGGAGCTTGATGTCAATGTGTTTAGTCTTCTCATGATGTATCTGATTTTTGCTTAAACAGATAGCACTCTGACTATCACAATGAACTGTTATTTGCCTCTATTCATACCCCAGGTCAGTCACCATTCCCTTAAGCCAAATAGCTTCCTTTATAGCATCTGCTGCAGCAGTGTACTCGGCTTCAGTTGTTGACAAAGCAACAACATTCTGCAAAGAAGCTTTCCAACTTATAGTGCACCCACTCAGTCTGAACAGATATCCAGTTAATGACCTTCTCTTATCAAGATCTCCAGCATAGTCAGAATCCACAAAACCTTCTACATTGACCTCCTTCCTTCCATCAATTCCATATATCAAACCATAGTTTATGGTGCCATTAAGATACCTCAAAATCCACATCACAGCCTTCCAATGTTCTTTCCCTGGATTTGCCATATATCTGCTTACTACACTCACTGCATAGGACAAATCAGGTCTGGTCAAGACCATTGCATACATTAGACATCCTACTGCACTTGAATATGGAAATAAGCTAGCTTCAGATCTCTCAGCATCAGTTTTTGGGCACTGTTGTGATGATAGTCTGAAGTGAGCTGGTAGTGGAGTCTGAACTGGCTTGGCTTTTCCCATTTCAAACCTCTCAAGCACTTTTCTGATGTAATTCTGCTGTGACAGAATCAGGGTGCCATTCCTTCTATTTCTAATCAACTCAACACCAAGGATCTTCTTTGCCTCACCAAGATCCTTCATATCAAATGAACCCCTCAGTTGCTGTTTTAGCTTATTTATCTGATCCATATGTTTACATGCTATCAGCATGTCATCAACATATAGCAATAGATAAATCTCATTGTCATCTCCCACATCCTTATGATACACACAGCAATCAAAAGGACACCTCTGAAAACTGTTCTCAAGCATAAACTTGTCAAACCTCAAGTACCATTGTCTTGGGGATTGCTTAAGCCCATATAAGGATTTTCTGAGATGACATACATGATCAGGTCTTCTTGGATCTACATATCCTTCTGGTTGTTTCATCACAATCATTTCATTTAACTCACCATGAAGAAAAGCAGTCTTAACATCCATCTGCTCAAGATGCATGTTATTTACTGCTACAAGTGCCAGCAAGATCCTTAAAGAGGTATGCCTCACCACAGGAGAGAAGATTTCTGTATAATCTACCCCTTCCTTTTGTGTGAAACCTTTGGCTACAAGCCTGGCTTTGTATCTCTTTGGCTCGACTTCTGGTATACCATCTTTAACCTTGTAAACCCACTTACAGCCAACTACCTTCTTGTTTGGTGGTTTTTCAATTAAGGTCCAAGTGTGATTCTTGAATAATGACTGCATCTCCTCATCCATAGCAGCCTTCCATTTTTCTGATTCATTTCCTTTTACAGCTTCTGAGTATGTTTTTGGTTCATCTGTGTCAAGCTCATGTGCTGCTGTTAATGCAAATGCAATCAGGTCTGCATGTGCATATCTCTTAGGTGGTCTTATAACCCTTCTTTCCCTGTCTCTTACAAGTTGATAACTCCTGTCATCCTGATCATCTTCAGGTTCAGCTTCTGATTCAGACATATTCTTCTCAGCCTCAGTTTCTGATTCAACAATGGTCCTTCTTTTTGCAGTTGTAGTTGATGACTCCACCTCAAACTGAGACTTGTGGTTCTCACTCATGGGGTGATTGGGTTCAGTCTTTGAAGCTTCTAAGTGTTTGCACACTTCAGCTTCATTGAAGACCACATCTCTGCTGATTATGGCTTTTGGTGGCTTAAAATCAGTGCACCAGAGTTTGTATCCCTTTACCCCTTCTGGATAGCCAATAAACACACCTTTAAGAGCTCTAGGTTCCAGCTTCCCTTGCTTTGTGTGAGCATATGCAGGGCATCCAAATACCCTTAAGTTTGAATAGTCAGCTGGCTTACCTGTCCAAAGCTCAATTGGAGTTCTGAAGTTGATTCCAGAAGATGGGCTCCTGTTAACAATGTAACAGGCAGTGGATAGGGTCTCTACCCATAAAGACATAGGTAATCTTGATTGAATAAGCATGCACCTTACCTTATCCATCAAGGTTCTATTCATCCTCTCAGCTAATCCATTTTGCTGAGGTGTATGTCTCACTGTTTTGTGCCTCACAACCCCATTTTCAGCACAAAGATCATCAAACCTTTTGTTGCAAAACTCTAACCCATTGTCAGTTCTCAACCTTCTAACTTTTCTGTTGGTTTGTGTTTCTACCAAGGTCTTCCAGATTTTGAATTTCTCAAAGGCATCATCCTTGGTTTTTAACACATAAACCCACACCATCCTTGAAAAATCATCTATTAGAGACATGAAGTATCTAGCTCCACCTAAGGATGCTGTCTGTGCAGGTCCCCACAGATCAGCATGGATATAGTCTAGGGTTCCCTTTGAGTTATGTACTCCAGTACTGAACTTTACTCTTGAAGATTTGCCTAACACAAATTCTTCACAAAACCTCAAAGTCTCTATTTTGTCCTTCCCTAAGACTCCCTGCTTTGACAGTTCCCTCAGCCCTCTTTCACTCATATGGCCTAACCTTAAATGCCACATCATTGTTTTATCTAGACTCTGGTTTGAGACCCCAACAGCCCCTGTAACTGCTGTACCTTGAAGCACATACAGGCCATTGTTTAAACATCCCTTCATTAATACCATTGACCCTCTCATCACCTTTAAGGTACCTGATTCCAGCTTAACAAGATAACCCATTTTATCTAGCATGCCTAAGGAAATTAGATTCCTCTTCAGGTCAGGCACATGTCTTACATTAGCTAACTCCCTAGTCATGCCATCTAACATTTTCAGTCTTATTATGCCCTTCCCAACTACCTTACAGATTGCATCATTCCCCATTACTACTACTCCTCCATCATAGGCTTCATAGTTAAGGAATAAATTTTTATTTGGGCACATATGAAAGGAGCAACCAGAATCTAGAACCCAATTACCTCTGGTTTGGTCATCAGTCACAAGTAGAACTCCAGCTGAGTCATATCCATCATATTCTTGACTTTCTGAAGCAACAGCAGCATCTCCAGTTTTCTCCCTTGTATCTTTTGGCTTATTTTTCTTTTTTGGGCAATCCTTCTTGAAGTGGCCTTCCTTGTGACAGTGGAAGCATTTCATGTTCTTGGACCTGGATTTGGATCTTTTCTTCTTGCCCTTGTTGCTCTCTTTCTTTTCAGATCTCCCTCTTGCCATTAAACCTTCAGCCTCTCTTAAATCCCTTTTTGTGGCAGCCTTGGAGCTTAAAGTTTCTTTTACATCTACCATTGTAAGGGTCTGCCTCCCATACATTAGTGTGTCAACCAGATGTTCAAAAGAGTTTGGTAATGAGCACAGCAAGATCATTGCTTTATCTTCATCATCAATCTTTACATTTATGTCCTCAAGATCAAGTATGATCTTATTGAAGGCATCAATGTGATCTGTTATAGATGACCCCTCTTCCATCTGTAACGTGTACAGTTTTTTCTTAGTGGCTAATCTCTTAGCCATTGATTTCTTGGTATACAAATCTTCAAGCTTCTTCCATAACCCTGCAGCTGTCTTCTCACCACCAACTTCTCTAAGTACTCCATCACCCAGGCTCAAGATTATAGCACTATGAGCTCTGTCCAGCACATCAGGTAGATCTTCAACAGAAACCTTTCTTGGCTTCTTTGAAGATGATTCCTCTGCAAGAGCTTCATCCAAACCTTGATGCACCAGCAGGGCTCTCATCTTGAGCCTCCACAGGTGAAAGTCATTTTCACCTGTGAACTTTTCCACCTCAAGCCTAGCTGATCCCATCTCCAAGATTAAAGAAAGCAGTGACTGCTCTGATACCAATTTGTTGGACCAAGATCAGCAAATAACCAATCTTAATCCCCCAAGATCCACTCGACTTAACTTTAATCAACGAATCAAATAAGATCAACCGACACTATGTAAAACAGAGGAACAATCATACACTCAAATGCAAGAAAGAGTTAAGTGGTTCAGCCACCAAGTGGCCTACATCCACTGTGAAAAAGAGAAAGAGCTTTTACTGATTTAGTGTTTACAAGATACAAGATGTCTCGAAAACTCTCACACTCTTGAATAATCTCAATAATGAGACAAAGACAGCTTATATACACGGCTGAATTTCCCTAGAAACAACCCTCAGAAGCCAGCTCACCAGGCCTGGGTTTTTGGCTAACAAAACCCAGAAATTTCCCGCTGATATCAACAGCATTAACAGCCTTTCAAACTGACTTCAAAACACGCGTAAAAGCTTCATCCAAAACGCAGCCCTCTTCAGTCGTTTAGAGTAAGTAAAGCATGTGCAACATCACGTGCTTAACTTATTCATTTGACTGACACTCCAGGCTTGTCATACGTCTCATTTGTGATACGAAACTGACATATCATCCAGTCCTGAAACCAAAGACTGATAGGTCGTTCTCAACTACAAACTCCAGATTTGCAGTTCACTTCTCAACACTAAAGATTTCATTATATTGTTAATTACTACGTGACCAGAAGAGCTGTAAAGGGGAAATTACATAAATAATAATAATAATAATAATAATAATAATAATAATAATAATAATAATAATAATAATAGTAATGCTTGTTGTTAAAAGGGTTTGCATGGTGATCAGGTACGGTATCTATACTAATCTAGCTAGTGTATATGGGGCAAATGATGAACGAATTTTCCTAAATGAATATGTGTCTTTATCAATGGTTTAATTAAATGGAATAAGTTAGGTTCAAAATTGAAATCATCATGCAAAATTCAGATGCAATATCAATAAATGGGGAAAGAAAAGGAGAAGAGCCCAAATCTACATTGACATTGTAATCCATCAAACCCAATGAAAGCGTAAATGAAATTCGTTAATGGTAAGAAATATTTAATAAGGCTCCTAAACAAGAAACCATAATTAAACTTATTATTCTTTAAACAGTAATTTTTTTTAATTTTTTGTAAATGTGATGATAAGATCACGATCATTAGTAACAAAACTCCATATATATAGAAAATAGGCTTCTAAGGAGGAGAAAATGCCTTTGATTCGTAAATACATAATTACCAACTTTCCATTATTTTGACTTGTTTTTAATAATAATAATTATTAAAAAAAGGGATTAAACGCAGCAAATTTTCAACAACGATACTTACATAATGTCATTATAATATTGTCACACGAGGTGGTTCCATTAACCAAAAGTGGCAATAAGTACTAATATTTTTTTTTTTGGTTTTGACCACGAGGTATCCTGGGGAGGGTCCCAACTGTGGAAGGCACCTTTAAGCCCGTACCACAACCCAGACTAGAAGTCCCCGCTCGAACCGAGAGGCACAAGTTCTCCCAACAAAGACGATTTTCTTGCGACTCGAACTGGGGAGCAAACCCAGTCAAGCCACTTAAGGGGACTCTATTGCCAATGGAGCCAACACTTTGTTGGTCACTAAGTACTAATATTTAATACCAAACAACCAAATGGTATACCACTGATAATTCATAATCAAATAAAATTTTATTTCAAGAGACGTCAAAGGTGAGTGACATGGCAAATAAAGAAATAGAGGGAAAAAAAAAAGGTTTGAATCAGGCTGTTACAAAAGCACTTAAATTAAGAACTCTGATAGAGTAGCTCAGCTTCAATGGCCTTCACGTCTTTGCTATGTTTTGACTTTTTTTTTTTAAAGTTAAGAATAATTAGAAGACATGTGTTAGTGTTATGCATACGTTGTATATTTTTCTTCCCCCATTAAGTCAGAATATTTGGCCCATCTAGTTATGTGGTTAAGGCTAAGGTTTGTTAATCCAGCACTTTTCCAGGACCAGGACGAATAGGATCGCATATTCGCATGTATAGTAACCCTTTATCAATTTACAAATTAATTCAGAAAACTACTTGGCGCAGAATATGATTTCACTTAGCGGGGGCAGGGGAAGTACTTGTTCCATTCCAGTATTATTAACTACTTCATTAAATAGCTAGGCCATTCTTTTCTTCTTGTTTCCTTTTCAACATGAAGCAAGTGCAATCTCTTTCTCTTGGGAGTTTACATAACTTCTCTCAAGCACTTTAGTTAATCATTCTTGAAACTCTTGATGCAACAAAACTTTATAACAATTTGGATTTAATCTAATTAAATGCTCCTTTTTTTGTTGGGCAAGATTTGATTTCCACAGAAATCAATAGATGTATTTGTGATGTAAATTTCAATAAGGCAACACCGCATGCAAATTGCAAGTTGCAAATTGATTTTGTAACAGGAGAGATAATTTTTGGTCAGAACTAATGTGTATGAAGAAAGTATTACAAATTAAAAGTTCTAATGGTAAATAGCGTGTAAATCTCATGCATAGCTGCACATCCCATAAACGCAAAACTCACCCTTTTTGCACTTGTTATTGCACCCGCCACAGTGTCTTTTGTCAAATGAAGCATTCACACATTTCCCCCTGCAGCAGATTTCAGTGTACTTGCACTTGTACCCACACATTCCACAATTTAACCGATCTTTTTTCACATTAACACATTTTTTCTTGCAGCAATCCGGCCCTGGACTGCTCCTGATCATACCACAAACACGCGGAAACTTGTCACAAGTCATGTTGGCTATCAGGTTTTGCCGTGCCAGCAACCGTCTCACTCCACGCAAAGATGTTGCTTCTTGATTTTCTGATAAGGACCACGATTCTTCAAGATCGTTTGTCGAGGCAACAATGGCAACTGTTGCTAAGAGGGCAAAGAAGAGTGTTAGCGACTTCATGGCTATATAGACGGAAGATTTTATTTGTCAAATTTGTTGATAGCAGTTAGCACTCTGTGTTAATTATATAGTGCTATTGGCGCGAGAGTTGACAAAACCAAAATGAATTATCAAGTTATGGTTTTTTTTTTAGTGTGTGTGTGTGTGTGGTCTATATTCATTTCAAGAGATTGCTTCCAAATTACTATATATCGCTAAGAAGAAATCATTTGATTATATGTAAAGAAAAGCTGGGCTGCTCCCATTTATTCTGTATCTCAATTCTTAAGTAAAGTTGATGGACGATGAATCTCACCTTGTATTTTGGAACCAGTCACTTGTTGCCACATCGATTATATGTGCCTTCAATTGCGTGGTCGTCAATCGGCATATAACACCGGGCACCGGCCGCTCATTTTTAAATGTCTGTTTAGTTCACGGTGACTTTTCGCTATCCTATAATTCTACAACTGATGATTTTATTTACCTCCCACTCATTTGTGTATCAGGAAGCGTAGCAGTTTGAAAAGAAAATATTACAAGTCAAAAGGGGGAAAATGCGAAAGATCAGAATAAAATCTAACATAACAATTGTGTAAGGCTATTAAAGCAAAGAAAAAGACAGACATGATTCCCTAGTTCGATAAGAAAAGCACATATTCTCAATAGCAAAATAGTACTTAACTAAAAACTTTAATTTGGGTTCACTGGGGCATCAATCTGCAGTAGTCTGATTAAAGTTGCATTATATTTACATAGCTTTTGCTGAAATATTTTATTTAAAAGTATTCCATTTCTAATTTCTGAGACTAGAGCTAGGCTATATATGAGCAAATAAACTGTTTCATTGAGGTCTTATTATTAATTTGATGTTGTATTAATTGAAGTTCTTGTTGCAATTTTTTTCTTTTAGTTATTGCGTAAGCTTGAAAAATAACATAATTATGACTTCTTGCTGCCTCATAATTCTCACTTTGATCTTTCCTCTATTTTATATTATTGCCCAAGCCTCTACATTTGGCCAGCAGCTCTCTCTCATGGAACTGGTAGCAAGTAAAAACAATGAAACAGAGCACCAAAAGCATGCTAATACTTGTCTTCACCGCACTGCAGAGAATGAAGTGACAACAAATCTAAGATCAGGCAAGGGCCAAAGCTTCTCGCACGGTCGGCATCACGCAAGGACTGTAAGCGTATTAATTACTATTATATCTTTTTCTTCTTGTTGTTGGTTGTTAATAACGACAACACAAATTTTAACTCAAATAGGCTCATGGGATCCTGAACATTATTGGCTGGGGAATTCTCTTGCCAATCGGAGTGATCATCGCAAGATACCTGAGAAGATTTCCAATTGAATATGATGAATGGCACCCACTTCACATGCTGTGCCAAATTTCAGGATACATTCTTGGAACCGTTGGTTGGGGCATTGGCTTATGGCTTGGCAACTCTTCCAAACATTACACTCTTAAAACGCATCGCATTCTTGGCATCCTTGTATTCGCCTTTGCAACCATACAAGTAAGCTTTTGCAATTCTCCAGCTTACATTGATTATTCAAAATCAAAATCTTGTTTGTTGTCTCATATTAGTTTTGTGTTTTGTGAATTAGGTTTTGACCAGCTTTCTGCAACCAAGAAGGGAAAATGAATGTAGCAAGTGGTGGGAAATTTTTCATCAATGTATGGGATATACAGTAGTTGCTTTAAGTATAGCAAATATTTTTCAAGGGGTTATTCATCAGAGTCATTCTGAAAAATGGAAATGGCTTTATGTGGCAATACTTGCTCTTCTAGCTTTTCTTGCAGCAGCATTGGAGATTTTTAGATGGATCATGAAGTCTAAACTTCAGCTGCCAATTGCATTTCACAACAACAATATTTACAACTTCACTTGATCAGATTTAGTGTTAAATTTTTTTTGTTTCAGGATTGCGTTATTGCCGAGGAAGAGGGTACTAAATTTCCATTTAATTGAGAGCTCATTTGAGCCTCCAAATTCAATTTCTTGTCATTTACGCAACCAATTGACTATCTTACTTATTACTGGAAATGGATTTTCCTCTGCTTTGCATGTACTGTATGCAAAATAGTCGAGCACTTTTATTGTGATTAATAGCGGAGCTATTTGTTCTCTAAAATATATATATATATATTAAATATTCATATTTTAATGAACTTTTTATTACAAAAATATCCACGGGCATATTACTATTAAGGACAATATTGGATAAAACCTTAAAAATTTCTCAAAACTATTTGCTCCTTCTCTCTCTCTTTTGTTTTCAAATTTTATGATTATGCCTATTTTTCACAATTGGTTTATGCAAGATGTTGATGAAGAAGTTGATGAGATTGAATGGGCTTTGCGGCAAGTTACAGTCTTTTACAGACTGTAGAGAAAATAGACATAAAAAGCCGTTTCATAAATGGGTGTAATCGTAAGTTGCGACAAATATTTTCAGTTCAAAGACTACATAAAATATCTATATTTTCAAAGTTAATAAAAAGTGAGGAATTTTATCATGTATTTTTTTAAGAACTCAAAAATAGTTAGGATGATTAGAACAGATACCTAAAACTAGCAGATATTTTGGGATGTAGTTCATCTCAAGCATTTCCCTTTCGGTGTGTAAAGAAATAAAAAAAAAAAAGATTAATTTGAAGAGTTTGAGTAAGGATATTTTTTTAGTATTTTAAAGAGTATATTATAATTTTATTTTTTAAATTCTATATATAAGTGACTACAATAATAGAGAGTTCGAATTATATTTTAAAGTACAAATAACCTCATCCTAAGATTAATTGATATAAGACATAATAAGAGTGTAAGATAAAGTTAGCACATATTTCAAATCCTATATATAACTAAAAACTAATTATCAAGAAATAAACTGTAATACTATGAAGGGTACTAATTTTTTAGTTCTTACAGTGTGAATCAATTACTCAATTTGTATTTTATTTCTAAGGATTACCTAAAGCACCTCTATGACTTTTCAAGGTTTAAATAGTATTTCTGTTTGAAATAATTTAAACCACATACGAATCTAGTATGCAACAGGTGAAAAATAAATGATAATTACTAAGATAGTTGAACTTTATTTTAAGACTATTACCTTAAGTTATAGATATTTATAATCGGATATTTGTAAAGACTATGGAAATCAAGTCCATTTACAGTGTATGAGAGATTTGATACTCTTTCCACATGTATGAGAAAGATAATTGAATTTATGGTATGTTTATTTCCTCGAAATTAGAATAGGTAGAAATTGAAAAATGAGTTAGCATCATAATGGATTGGAATTGAAATCAATAATGTGAGTTAGAATAAGTTGTTTACCTAAACAATGAGAATCAGAATCAGAATGAACTACATTCTTATTGATGCATCTACTTTATCTTGTAATCAAAATGAATTGTTACGAATTACTTAAACGCCCTAAGTTACAATTATATATTTATTCACTAATAAAATAAAGAGTAATTATTATTATTATTATTATTATTATTATTATTATTACAATTATTGTAAAAAAAAGTATTATTATTATTATTATTACAAGAATATAATGAATTAATGCAATTTATTTGCTATTAATTATCAATATTATTATTTAATATTTAAATGAGGTAAAATGAATTTTTGATTTTGTTTAAAAGTAAAATGTCAATTCATTATCATCCTCATTCTCTCATTTTCATTCCCACGGCTTTTGTTCCCACTCCTCCTTTCTAAGTTCATTCTCATTCATTTATATTTTTAACAAGTAAAATACTATCTACAAAGAATGGAAATCATTTTCATTCCCTAATTCATAAGTAAATCATCATTCTAATAATAGAGTTCAAATTTTTGTATAAATTTATTTTATACAAATCAATATAGTATGATATAATTAGTTTCATTAAATTAAGGTGATAGAATCAAATTGGATCCAAAAAATATCTTCGGTCCAATTCAGAATTTATATTTATAAAAAAATGATAAGGTTAATCCGATAAAAATCAGAATAAGTCGGTTCAATTCTCCGTTCAAAACTTCAAGAGTAGATCCAACCGAAAAATTCGAGGGAAAAATATGGGCACAGCATTACGTGAGGGGATATAAGAGGCTCGCTTAACACGCCCTATATGAAAACCTTACTAAAAATTTAACACTGCTTCTACTTCGTCGGCGCATCGCCACCGCCCAACTTTGCGCCTTAGCCGCGCTACCTCCTTCGCCCTGGCACTATCAAACAGCTCCAATCAATTAGTCCATTGAATCTTGAATTTTCAAGATTAACAAAAGTTAAAAGTAGAAGAATAAGGGCTGGCGGCGAGAGGCTAATACATTAACATTTGTAGCAGCCTAATACCTTATAATTATGAAATAATAACACATTCTAAAGTATAAAAATAACACCTAATAAATAATCTTTTTGCATTTCAAGGGGAAATGGTTATGAATATTTTGTTAACTCTTTGAATGGCGTAAATGAGAAAATGGATGATTATAAATTTGGGGGATTGACACTTTCCCCTACAGAAATCAACATATACTATTTACCTCTCTGCTGTTTTTATAATGGCCAAAAACCCCAATGACAGCATAAGTTTACAATATTACTCTTATTTTTAACTACTATTTTATTTACATTTATTATAAATTAAATAAATTATATGAATAGAAACTAAATAAAAAAAATTAAGCATTAAAAATAAGAAATATATGTTTTGATATGAGAAAAAAATTAATAATAAAATTTTTTCTTGTAATTATTTATTTTGTAAACATTTTCTTATAATAAACATTTTGTAATATTTTAAAATTAAATGTAAAAAGATAGGTAAAATATTTTATTATTTATCTTATAATAAATCTTTATTTGTCATTCAAGTTTTCTTATAATAATTTTTTTATCATTTTGTAATAATTTTCTTATATATTTATTATAAGAAAATTTTCACAAATTAAATAAGTACAAGAAAAAAATTTTATTATTAATTTTTTTGCTCATATCAAAACATATATTTCTTATTTTTAATGCTTAATTTTTTATTTAGTTTCTATTTATGTGATTTATTTAATTTATAATAAATATAAATAAAAGAGTAGTTGAAAATAAGGGTAATATTGTAAACTTATGCTATCATGAGGGTTTTTGGCCATTATAAAAATAATAAGAGAAAAAATAGTATATATTAATTACTGTAGAAGAGAAATTGGCAATCTCCCTTATAAATTTTGTAAACTTCAGGCGAAAAGTAAAAAAAAAAAAAAAAATTAGTGTATTTTTAATAAAATGTAAAAGATTAGGTGGGATGTGAATATTTATCTAAAACTGAAAAACATTTTATTCATTACTATTATACTAAATATTAGGGACCTTAAATGTTATTTTGCCCTGGAAAATAATGACATGGCTGTGCTCATTTCCACACGGTTTTCTGCCATGTGTCAGTGAAAATGAGCGGTACTAGAAAAGCAACAACACAAGTGAATGGGTGATGAAGAATCAGGAACATGAAGAAGAGCGCAAGAGGAGAGAGAATCATATCAACGAACAAGTAGAAGCAGAAACCATGGCTGCGTCTGCCGCCACAGATGGCGTTGCAGCGACGGCGCTTCGGTCCGTGATCCAACGGGTCCACCAAGCCGCCGAGAGATCCGGTCGCCCGCCGGACCGGATTCGAATCGTCGCTGTCAGCAAAACCAAACCGGTCTCAGTAATCCGTCAGGTTTATGAGGCCGGTCACCGATGTTTCGGTGAAAACTACGTTCAAGAAATAGTGGAAAAGGCGGCTCAGGTCCCTCTCTTTTCTGCTCTCTCTGCTTTTTTTTTTTTTCCAAAAGATATAACTACGTATTAAGCTAAACGGTTCGTTTTGATGTTGTGTCATCAGTGTCTTGTGTGATTGTTTATAATGAAAGTGTTTGACTTTGTTGTCTGGGTTTAAACGTGCAGCTTCCAGATGATATAGAATGGCATTTCATTGGGAACCTGCAGAGCAATAAAGTGAAACCTTTATTGGGTAATGATTATTTCGCTTTGTCTCTATTTTAATTGTTCACATTTGTATTATTGCCATGGGATATGCCTGAGTAGGAGAAACAGAAACGGAAATTAGAGACCAGCTTTAACATTTTGTTATGAATGTATCAAGTTGGGTCACTCTTGTTAAGTCAGATGTGTGCTAAGTGAGGTTGAAGCAAAACTGAAAAACACTGTGTTCTTGTTAGTTGTTACTGACAAAATAGAACTGCTTTGTACAGTGCATGCTTTAGGGTACTTTTGTGTTTCTGCTTTAATTTGAAAGCACAGCTGTTTAGCGTTTGTAGTCACCCACATCTACTTGCTAGTTGGTAGCTAATGTTTATGAACCACCCACCCATTTATATTTGACAAATAGTGATTTTATTTCACAATAGTTGTGGATTGAAAATCATAGCATCTAAATCCCAAACAGATAGATTGACTTGTTAGGAATTCTTCAGTTAATTTTGCTATCATTTGATCATTGATTAATGCAACTTTGTCTCCCCTTTTCTTGTTTGAGGTGATATTCATGGACAACCTTTTCTTGATTAAAAGTCAAATCTAATTGCATCTGCATTTTGTGTCGCACAACTTTATCTCAAATTCATGAGAGAATAAAATATGATGTCTGATTTAAAACTCATCTACTGTTTTGCAGCTGGTGTGCCTAACCTGGCAATGGTAGAAAGTTTGGACGACGAGAAGGTAAACACTTGCTCCAGTTTTAGTTATATTTATAACTTTGATGTAATTTGGACTCAACTTAAGCAAAGAATTTTTATGGTTGCCTTTCGTTGGCTCTTCCGCTCAACTTTTAGAGATTTGAGTACATAGCAAGAGATGCATCATAATTTGTTGTCACGATCAGTCAACTGAGCAATTTGGCTAGTGGTGCCCCTCTTTCTGTTTCACTAAGCCTTTTTGTGTTCTGCAGATTGCAGGTCGTCTTAATCGTATGGTTGAAACCATGGGAAAGAAGCGTTTAAAAGTCTTGGTTCAAGTGAATACCAGTGGAGAAGAATGTAAGTTTGTTTATTAACCCTTAAACTGTCATTATTTTTAACAGGTGCAGACATTTGACTTGTGAACCTCTATTGTAGATGGAGAGTGCTGCATCAAATGCTCATGGAGTCATAGTTGCTTATCGATGATATAACCTTTTGTCTTTCAAATTTGTAAAAATTAGAGGTTATAGTTTATTCAAGAAAATATTTTATCACTTTTTACATGAATAACCGTTCATGTCATGCATTTTACTGAATTAAGTGGTTCTGATCTGCTACTTGTGATATTTTTGAGGCAATGCTTGATTTCTGCTATGTTGCAGCAAAATCTGGAGTTGAGCCTTCAGGGTGTCTGGAACTTGTGAAACATGTTAGTCAAAACTGTCCGAATCTTGAGTTTTGTGGCCTAATGACAATTGGGATGCCAGATTACACGTCAACCCCGGAGAACTTCAAGGTAGTGGTCTGATTTTGATATCATTCCCCAACCAACCCCCTCCTCACTCTCCCATTCACTTTTTCTTTTCTTCTATGTGCTTTTTTCCACTTAAGATATCTGATAGAGAATTGTGTTTTGCAACCAGACATTAGCGAAATGCAGAAGTGAGGTATGCAAGGCTCTTGGAATACCAGAAGAGCAATGTGATCTGTCTATGGGAATGTCTGGTGATTTCGAGCTTGCTGTAAGAAATACTCTACTGTTGGCTTAAAACAGACAACTAGTTTTACGTATTATGTCTTGCAGTATAATGATGAAAACAATTTTACTTTGGAACTGAACTTGTTAAAAAATCTCACTGCAATTTTCTCCAATGACATTCACAAGAACTAAGTACTTGTGCTAACTGGGTGTGGAAAAGGGAGGGAAAAAAAAAAAAAGGTTACATGTGTTGGCAATTGGTTGCTGCCCTTGTCCACAATGCCGCGCACTAACTACTGTCACTGGCATTTTCTGAAGGAGCAAAGTTTCTATTGAAAGAGTTTTAAGGTTATTTTCTTTATTTGATGGAAGTTGTGTCAATTCATAAAGGTCAATATGAACTCATGTTTCAATGTTGCCTATTTTATGTTTTAATGTTTACAATACATGAATGCCTGATTTGTTTTGCTTAGTCCAGTTATGCAGCTCTTGACACACTCACTGCTTTGCAGATTGAAATGGGGAGCACCAATGTCAGGATTGGATCCACAATATTTGGTGCAAGGGAATATCCGCCGAAGAACTAAACTTTTTTTTCACCTGTTCTGAAAACGTTGGCTATTGTTATGTATTTATCTTAATGTACTGAAACTAGAGTATAGTAGATTAATCATATTTTTTATGCACTTGTTCTTTTGATGCTGTAGTATTTCTTTTCACTCTTGAATGATGATTTTTGGGGGTTATACTTGTTGATCCCTTCATAATGATGGGTTATTCATCAGAGCCTAGGATTCTTCTTATATTGCGCTGATGGGTCCAAACTACAAAAATTGTATGTTTATATCTGAAATTTTTACTCAAATTTAACAGAGCAATTTCAAAATTGATTTACTATGTAAAGATTGAAGCTCATTGAACGCGGTTATTGCAGTACCTATGCCTTTTACTAATTAATTTGTCTATGTAAGTCGTTAATTCTGTGTCAACTGTTAATCAATCCTAAAAGCAGACTCTTCATTGCTTGGTTCTTTCCTTTGAGGAGTAACTCTCCTTTCTTTGTGGTTGATAACGCTGAAAATTGTCAACGACCACATGCATCTAATTAAATGATGTGTAGTTAATTTGAAAATTGTCAACGACCACGTGCATCTAATTAAATGATGTGTGGTTAATTTAGCGACTGAGCAAATATGTGCACAGAAGAATCCTGCAGTGGAAGTGTGCAAGGACATGCAAGATACAACCTGAGAGGAAATTTTGGAAAAGGTGCTTAGGCTATAGCCTAATTAAACTGCTAGACCCATCTGGTACTGGTAGTGATGCTCAAATAATACAAGTTGGCTTGCTAAGGCATTCGTAATCTTCTTGCAGTTGGGTTTGGCCCAACTTGAGTAAAGAGGTTGTCTGCCTTACTCAGCAGTTGTCACATGTCGAAGTACTTGCCGAATTAAATTGTAGATAAGAGTATGAAGTGCCATGCAGGGGCAATGAAGCTGCCATATACATACGGACAGATACAGACAAACAATTGTGCATGTGAGGGGAAATCGGAAGAGAGAGAGAGAGAGAGAGAACGGGAAGTTGTTCTGCACTGCCTCTTTTAGCAGCACTAATGGTGGGTGTATGTGAAGCTCAACTTGTTCACGATTACTGCAAATTTCATGTCCAAACTTGGAGGCAATAGTGAAGAAATAGGTGTTAGGCATCTTGTCGACGGATGCAACAGCACCCGCTGCTTTACTTAGGCTCATGTTTTACGACTGCCAAGTCCAGGTAAATTACTGCTTCGAATTCGATTGCCTATGGCGTTTAAATTTAATTAGCATGCATGTTATGATGCGGCAGGGTTGTGATGCGTCAATCCTTTTTTATTCTGATCAAGGCTTGAACGATGAATCTGAAATGGTTTCCTTGAGGAACTTTGGTATAAGAAATCGAGAAAAGATCCAATATATAAAAAATATACTTGAGGCTGTGTCCGGCGCAGGTATCTTGTGCAGATATTATTGTTTTAGCTGCCGAGGAACCAGTAGCACTCTCAGGAGGACCTGATATCCAGATTCCACTTGGAAGAAAAGAATCCACCACTAGCAGTCACCAACTAGCTCACCTTCATTTTCCCTTTCCAGGAATAACAGTTGATGAATTACTTCATACCTTCATGTGTGAAAGGAGTGAAGCTCAAAGAGTCAGTCGCCATCTTAGGCGATGAACTAATTTAGGGGTCAATTTTGTTAAAAAGTGTTCTTTAACCTCTCACCCTCACTCTCACATGAATTCACACTTTTGGACTAATTCATTGCTTCAGGTGCACATACGCTAGGCGCTGGACATTGCGTAAACATAGCGAGCAGATTAAATGATGCAGAAGTACATTCAGGAGACCGGATGATGATCAATCTTGCCTTTGAACTTCTACATAAACTTCAGTAAGCTCCGCTGACAAATCTCACGGTCGTGCCCAATGACGCGACACCCTTGACTTTGGATAACCGGTACTGATTCTCTTTGCTACTGATCATAACTATTTTTTTTTCCAGGTTTTCTCATCCGCCTTCGTTCGGTTAATCTGCCAAAAGCGTTCTTACTAAATCCAATGGTGGATTTAGGAGGATATGCGACCGATTCAAAAGAGGAAATGTATAGCACCAGTCTCTTCCCCAACAACAATATTATTGAATTACCTAAATATTGTCCATCACATTTAAGTAACCCAATAATTCGATTTCAAACCACAAATTGTATTTGCCATTTTGGTACCAATAAAAAAACCCAAACGAAAAGGGGAGGAAAAAAAAAAGGCTCCTACAATAATAACTACTAGAATATTAAGAAATTATGGAGATTATTTTGGGTAAATTCTCTGCATCCCGTAAGTACATCAAAACAAATCATAAGAAATAACTTACTACGTAAAACATAATGAAATATAGCAGAAAATGTTGGAACAGAGGGCTGCAAGCTTACAATTAGATCAACTCTTGGTAAAATCTCTGGGCAGGAGGCTGGTAGTGAAGGGATTCAAATTGCTGCTGTCCTAACCGTTAACGTATATCTAAAAAACTGTCGGCTCTGTTTTGATTGTCTAAGTATCAAAATTTGTTCTGCATATAGGCTGGTGTGTATCATGTCAAGCTTCAATGAGCAACCTGCTCACTCTCCGGATTGTGTATTGAAGTAGGTCAGTTAACAGTTAAAAGAGTGCAGTCAGAGATGATTAACAATCACAGATCATGAGGAGTGGTCTAGTAATGTTGAGGTATCAAACGTCCCAACAATCCCTTCACTCAAAAGGCGCATGGCAGCCCCACGAGAAAACTTTCGTGCAAATAGAAAGCAAGGAACAAGGGTGGAATTACTCCTACACCATTCTGTCCGGAATTCTGTTTCGTAGTATACATGGTTGATGCTCTGTTCAATTGAACATAACAAATAATGAAAACAGTAACATCATGTTTTCCCCCTTCAAAACAGCACAGGATAAACTTAATGGAAAGATAAAACACACAAAACAACAGACTGAAAAAGAAAAAATAAATAAATAAACACACAATATTTCTAGGGTGCCAAAATAGGCACTATGTGATGGGATGCTCATCAATTATATATCACAATATTCATCTTGATATCCATCTTTCACAATGTAAAAGCAAGAGAAGTCAACAACCTTTATTTCCTTGATCTGTTGAGGGCCCGCATTTGCATAGCTGAATGTCAATGGATGCCAATTTTGATTCCCCGTTGTAGACAGGTTCCACTGTGTATAGGTCAATGTTCGACGTTCAAGCTCACCTTCAAGCTCACTCATCTAACAGAAAATATAACCAATCAGAAAAGATACCATCCATAAAAAGCTATATACTCGAAAAGAAAGGTTTCATAATACTTACACAGGAACAGAGAAGAAGAGAGATCACAAGAAAATCATGCCAGGAAGAATCACGCAACAAACTGAGAACAATAAGAAAAATGGAAGGAAAAAATGAAACATGAATGGTTACTTACTGCAAGCAGTGTCTGCACGTAGTGTTCATCAGGAATACAGTTGTGCTGCTTTTGAAGTTTCTGCATTTATCATGAACAGTGCACCCAAATCAGAAAAGCTTTTCAATCGCTTTAAAGGGGGAAAAAATATAGATCACTGTAAGCATTTAGCCTTTGCTTTGAGAACTTCAGCAGTAATGAAACTCTCTGATGAATATAATCTCACTACATATTATCATAAAAGCAAAATGACTGTCACAATTTATGGAACACTGCCCTTCACAATAAAAAAGAAATCAGGGATAGAATATCACTTACCATATTCATCTTTCCCTTGCGTGCATCTAAAGCCGGGCGTCGCTGCAAGGAGAAAACATGTGAATGATTTCTTGTTTGATCCAGAAAAAGGTCTATACTTTTTACACTGTAAACCACTACCCACTTAGAAAAAATAATGTTGACTAAAAAATGTTCACTTTCTTGGGACTAGTGAGGGGTCAGTGACACTGACAGATAGTTTGACAGGCATGCCAACCTAGAAAAACCAATCAACAGCAGTAATAATTGTAAGTGCCATTTTACATTAACAGAGTGATTATTAGCTGAAAGTAGTGATTAATACTAATCTATGAAAGATTAAGACAGAAAACTGCTTAACTGCATACCTTGCAAAACTTCTTAAAGACTGGAAAAATAATCTCATCATCAACAATGACTTCTGCATGTCTCCGAATTAAAGTGATCCACTGCAACAAAATCAATTTAGTTCAGATCATGAATGATGCCTAGGTAGAAATACAAATGCATATCCTACCCTTGAAGAAATTTTAATTAAAAAGATGACATTGATGATTCATTAGTGACATAAGGCTTGTTTATTATATGTTTGAAGTATGAAATTTTATTAATTTCAGGCTTTTTTCAAAATTTGCTCTTTTTTTAAACTTATATTTGATTTTCAAACATTTATACCCAAATAGAAAAAGTAAACTATTGTAACTTTTATCTGAATAAAAAAAGTCTAAATGAAAAATAAATATTATATTCCATAAATATCTCTATAAAATATATTTATTTCTTAAATTATAAAACTTAATTTCTTTTTTTTTTTGGTTTTGATTTACAAGGACATAAATTTTAAGTAACCATGTTTAAGTTTTTTTTTAAAAATTTATAAAAACAAACAAGGTGCCATTTATATTTAGATATTTAAAAAAAGAAAACAAATATGTCATTTAGATATTCGCATTCAAACTCATTTAGACTTCGGAAAAAATTCAGAACCATTCAAATTTCAGGAGGTTAGAAAAAAAAAGAAAAAAAAGGGACAAACGCCTCCTTACACTAACCCTCCTAACATTCTGATTCCAGTCAAGCAAGTTATCGTGCACACAAACAAGGAGTCAAAGTGTTAAGCTCAATACAAAGGTGAGAAAACTATTTGCATACACCAGGCTGACTTAAAATGATGTGTATGACAACTAACTATGGACAAGTTAAGAGAGGATGGGATGCAATAGATAACCTGAGAGCCCTTCCGCCATTTTCCCTTTGGTATGGTAGGTGACATCTTTGGGTTGTAGCGGCTTTCCTTTCTATCCAGAAAACTACAAATACCGAGTAACAATAAAAGTTTCACCTTAGTATTTATTAGATTAAAAACACTTACAAACCACTTAAAATGACTAAATACTGATCCTGATATAACATTTCCAATTGATATTTAAGCATTTTTGCAAAGCAATCGTGCATGGCGCCTCAAAATTCAAAGCTCTCCATCTACCTGTCCACAAAACTCCTCGGAGAAGCCATTAGATACTTGTACACATAGCTAAAGTTGTAGATGGGTACACAACTGCAACACAGAGAGAGAAAATCTAATAAATAACCATCAGCAAAACAACTGTTCTTCAAGAACACACATGGTGCCAATCACAATCAAATCATTTGCTCTAAATCTTATGGAAAAACCACCTGTCAGAGAGAAGCACAAATCTTTGATTTGCCGGATCTTCCAAAGCAGCTTCAAGTAACAATCTCTCCGCTGCAATCATACTGGATTCTCCCCATGCTACCTGTAAGACATCTTCATCACATCATTTCTTCAGCTCCAAGAAATCATCATCGACTCATTCAAGATTGAAGCATAAAATCCATCAATTGTCCTTTTTATGGATACTAAAATTTGTCCTTTATTAATGATTAATAATTACACCAAGCCTAGATGTTGAGGAAAGTTAATATATTTACCAAAAATAGCAAAAAGTAGTTAAAATTTCATAATAGAAAAACTAATCTTAAGGAAAAGAATGAAGTTTATTAATTAATTAACTTATTTTATTCTAGTTTATACCATAATCACCTGAATGCTATTACTCAACTGACGACCGTAAAAGAACTTTGACCTCGTCGTTAACTCATCGAACACAAAACCCGGCGCCGAGTGTATAAAAATCGAAAAATTCTCCACGTCAGCAATCTGCACCGACCAAACCAGTTCAGAAGTTCATTTTGTCGTTGAAAAAAAAAATAGTTCTCTTCGTTTCATTTTAATTAATTAATAAATAATTAGAGACCTCGAAGAAGCTTCCCCAGAGAAAGTCGAGCGGCAGCTCACGGCGAGCGAGGAAGAGAAAGGCGATCTTGGCGGGGCCATCGTAATGAATCCGCGATCTCGTGCGAGAAACAGCAGACGACGAGATATCGTACCGAAGGTGGAGCCGGAAAAGAGCTACGAGAGAAAAAGCGATGCAGAAGAAGGTCACCAGCTTCCAGCTGAACCAGAGCACGTGGCGCCCCACTTTTGGCGCGGCTTTCTTCGTCATACTTCCTCCTTCAAAATCACAACCAAAATGATTTTTTTTTATATTTAAAAAGAAATGAAAATTTTAATAATTAATTGAGTATGTGTACGAAGATAATTTACATTGAAGGGATTGTGTAGGACGAAAGAAAGAGAAGAGCATCTGCGGCTCTGCGCTGTCGTTTTATGAATTAAAAAATAGTGGGAACTGGAACAGCGTCGCCCGCGGGCCTCAAGTAAAGGAAAGAAACAAACAGAAGAAGAGCGAAAAGAAACGGTGACGTTTCTTGATGGTGGGCGGCGAAGGTGATTATGGAATGAATAGGTTGATGAATGGACGGCAGCGGTGACTTGTGAGGTTATAATTGAATGACAGCGTTGATGCGCCGTGACGTGAGTGAGACTGATTGATAGGCTTTTTGTGCAGATTGACCAAAGATTACATTTTTTTTTTTCCACATTGATTCAATTGCCGCCACGTTTACATGAAACTTGATCGTTACTTGACGGTACTGATAGGGACAGATTTCAGACAAGTGGTAAATTTATCACTTTTTTCTTTTTTTTTTTTCAACAAACCAGGAGGATAAATTTGATACTTACGCATTGATGAATGATGATGATGATGTACGTTTCAAAATCTTTAAACGCTCAATTTCCTCTATTTTACTTGAGAGGAAAGAAAGATTAGTTACTCATAATTATTTATTTATATTTACAGCTTCGGAAATTTAAATAATGGTGGCTTCGCAAATTGTATAATTTAAAATTAAATTGATGCGCTCTGTACTGTAACTACAAAAATCACTGGGGACGTAATACATTCAAAATTCAAATGAACAAAATGCGTCAATGATGATCATACACAATAAACATTGCATTTCTAGATTACTGAGATTTACAGTATTATTTGAATTGATTAAAATCAAGTAATTGATGAGGAACCGTGTTGACTTGGCAAGCCGGCATACTCTTTTTGATGAAAAAATGACTTGTTCATCTTGTTTTCTTTCTCCCATTGAGGTCACAGGCTGAAAATGCATATTGCATGCGTGCATGGGGATGCTGAATTGGGCAGGAACAATGTTACTATAAGCTGTTGTGCTATTATCTGAAGCAATTATCGGACGCTTGCCTTGATGTTTTGACGGTCCATAATTACATTCAAGATCCTTCCAGGAACATATATTCTTTTTTTGATTGATTTCCCATCCAGAAACTTGGAAAGTTTCTCATCCAGGGAAGCTAGTTTGAAAGCTTCCTCCTCGGAACATCCTTCTTCAACCTGAATGGTACCCCTGGTCTTGCCATTAATCTGAATCGGTAGCACAATGGTCGAGTCCTTCAAGTAATCAGGATTTGCCTGAAAATATTTTAACAGATGAAAGAAAAGTCTGTGTTATGTATGGTTTCATTTTCTGGATAACCAGAATTCAATGACATTCAATTTCCACCTATCATCTTGGTAACAGCTCCATCAATTTGAGAACACAAAAATGCAAGATATAATACCAGGAGACAAAATTTTACCTTGGGAAAGGACTCATATGCTAAAGAATTTGAGTGTCCCAAGCGAAACCAAAGTTCTTCAGACATGTGAGGCGCATAAGGCGCCAGCAACAAAATGAATGGTTCAATGATTTTTCTTGGGTGTTTCTCCCACTGAAAACATCAAAAAGCAAACTACAGATCACACACTTCATGAGCAAAAGTGGAAAGAAGTGTTCTTCAACCCATCAAGTAGTATAAAAGTTCATAATAACAAAAATTAAACCTTATATGCTGCATTAATGAACTCCATCATTGCTGAAATACCAGTGTTGAACCTTGTCCCTTCAATTTCTTCTGTCACCTGCAAAATAAAATGTACACGATCCAAAGGTTTTCTATTGCATATCACTGTGATACGAGGAATCTCTTAAATGAAACGAAGCACCCAATCGCCATTCCATGCTACTTATATGTTCATTATAATGCAATAAATACAGTAATAGAGATGCCCAGTTCAAGCCATAACTTCTATTATACCTTTGCTATGCATTTATGCAGAGTACACAGTTGTTCTAAGGTAGGTTCATCATCATTTACCACAGTGCCACCTTTGAAAGTGCCATCAGGCAAGGATGAACCTACAATCAACCTCCACGTCCTTCCCAAAAATCGGTGGACACCTTCAATACCACTAGTATTCCAGGTTTTGGAGTCTCTGGAAGCACAATGCAAAACAAGGCAAGAAAATATCTTTGTTAATGCCTTTTATTCTAAACACTGAACAGTTAAACCACTAATGATACTAAACAATAATACCTAAATGGCCCCATGAACATTTCATATAAACGAAGAGAATCAGCACCACATTCAGTAACAACATCATCTGGATTCACAACATTTCCCCTACTTTTACTCATTTTGTGCGCACGAGCTATTAAACGGATGTTAGGATTGTCTTTCATTACAAAGAAATCCCCGGACTTCATGACCTGCATCCATAAAATGAGCTTTTGTCAAAAACAACCAATATGTAATATGATCCATCATCAATGACAGCATACACATATATATGAAAAAGAAAAATATACTGTCACTTCTAAAAGCACATACTTTCTCCTCAGGAATGCTCTCCTGCTCATATTCACCCAATGTATCAGTTGAGTCTGCAGATATATAGCTTCCATCCACATCTTTACAAACCATGTATTGCACCTGCAAGTCAAAACATCAGAAATCCAATAATGATTTATGTCCTACGCAAGCACATATAGCTATTCTTACTTCCCCCAGAATAATCCCCTGGTTTATTACACACTTGAAGGGCTCTTTGGTTGACACCACACCAATGTCATAGAGAACCTGAAATAAGATCAGAATGCATAAGAGAATCTCGCAACATGAATAATAAAATTAGACAGCTTGTTCATTCGTTGTAGGAACCTCTTTGTCAGTTTTGGTTACTACACGCTTTACTAGAGCTCGCTATAGTTTATTCGTCAGCATTACAATTGACTAAGGTTGCCTTATGCAAGCACATCAATGATACAATTATCTAACATAACAAGGAAAAATAACTGCAGTGATCATAACCGGTAAGGGTAGATAGATGAATTGACAACAACGATCACTGGTGAAGAACCTTTAGCAACAAATGCCATAGATAAAACAGGAGACTAGTACAAACCTTGTGCCAGAATCTAGCATAAAGTAAATGAAGAACTGCATGTTCAGCACCTCCAACATACACATCCACGGGGCTCCAGTACCTGCAGTTCAAATATATTTGGGAAAGATAAGAAACTAAAATGAGACACAGTACAAACAAAGAAAAATGATTTTGATCATTTTAGAGGTCAAGGAAAGTCCAAGATAAATCACCAGTTAAGTAATATTAAGGGAAAATTTTTGAATTAGCAAAAGCTGCTGTTACCTTTCTTTTGTCCTATCCACTAATTCTTTGGAATTTTTTGGATCCATAAATCTCAAATAGTACCTGAACAGAGATAGATAGGAAGATTTATAGGACCCCAAATTTCAGAGAAATTGTTCAGACATTATCAGTGGTTGGAAAAGTATTAGTTCCAGTATCCAGACATCAGAAAAAGTAAAGAATTAATGACAACATCACCGCTTAACTAAAAAGCAGTTAATACAAAAATGTGGTAACTAAAAAACAGCTAATATAAAAATGTTGACTAATAAACTTTGACCACTGAAGGCGGTATCAACCCCAATTACCAGCAGGAACCAGCCCACTGTGGCATAGTGCTTGTTTCTCGTCTAGCAGGTTTTCCAGATGAATGCTCTGTGGTTTGAACCTGAAAATGAACCACAAAAGTATACGAAAAAATGTTAACAAGGCTCTTTTTCCCCATCCCTTCTCAATATATGAACAGATTAACCTCCAGTAGGAAACCATTTGTTTTGATTAATAGATTACATTGGAAGTTAAATAAACACAGTATATTTAAATAGCTAGAAATCACAATCCTTTGTCAGTAAATTGAGAACTTTAGAGAGCTGATGATTCATATTTTAAACTAATAGGTAAAATTGTTATGCATTTTGTGATAAACATTATTTTAAAGATGTTCAGGAGCACCAATCAACTGGAGCCACAAGTTATGAAAAATTGCGAACAGAGGAAGACGAAATACCCAAGACACCACTTTTGACAATGGGGGTTCCCCTGTACCAGTGGGAGTGAAATCATCCAACTCAGGAAGGGTAAGAGGCAGTTCAGCTTCATGAAGTGGAACAGTCTCACCAGTACCATCCAAGAATACGACAGGAATAGGTTCCCCCCAATAACGTTGCCGAGCAAAAAGCCAGTCCCTCAGCTTGTAGTTCACCTGAAAAAGATAATCCGTGCATATTAAAACAAAAGTATCAAAGATGATGACAATTAATCACCTCAATCACTGCCTTGAATCTGATGGTTCAGATAAATAGAGAAAAAGCACCTTTTTCTTTCCATTTCCAGTCTTCTCAGCCCACTCAATGACTTTTGAAGTAGCTTCTTGGCATGACAAGCCATTGATATCAAGCCCTGAGATCAAATTTGATGAATTCACAATGAGACCTTCACCACTATAAGCCTTCTCAGATTGACTGCTACTTTCGTCATCTGGCATCACAACGGAATGAATTGAAATATCAAACTTTAAAGCAAACTCATGGTCACGGGTGTCATGAGCAGGCACAGCCATAATTGCTCCTGTTCCATAACTGCACCAAACCAAAATTAACATACTTCACTCATATTGATACGAACCTATGAACATCTATGAGTGATCAACAAAAGAATTTCCATAACAATTAAAATGTATGGTAAATACACTTCACTTTTTAAACAAGAAATACAAGTGGTATGTCTCAATTTATGCATGTATGCAGATGTCAACTGAGAAACAGCGACAAAGAACCTAAGAAACAGAATATAAACTTAAACACACCTTCCTAAAACATAATCTGCAACCCATATTGGGATTGCTTCCCCACTGGCTGGATTTCTTGCATAACAACCACTAAAGACCCCGGTTTTTTCTTTCTGAAGCTCAGTCCTCTCGAGGTCACTCTTTCTTGAGGCAAGGTTTTTATATTCCTCTACCTGTGGTCAAGAATCATTGTCACCAATTTCCCAATGGACATAAAACCTTTCAGACAAAAGTGAGTAAGTAAAGAGTGGAATGTACATTTTGGCTCTGTGTTGTGGACACTAATGATGATAACAAGGGATGCTCTGGTGCCACAACTAAATATCTGCATAAGAAAATTTGATGAAAATAAATCATAATCCAAGGACAATTTTTATCTAGAGAACAATTAGGTACATATTATGCAATCAATTATTCAAACCTAGAAAATAAATGCAAGGTGTGAGACGCTCACGTTGCCCCAAAGATGGTATCAGGCCTGGTAGTATAAACAGTAATTTTTATGTCTCTTTCCTGACCATCACTGTCAAGAACACGAAAGTCCATCTCAGCCCCTTCTGACCTCCCTATCCAGTTCCTTTGCATTTCCTTTACACTTTCGGGCCAGTCAAGGTCATCTAAATCGTCAAGAAGACGATCAGCATATTCGGTAATCTTGAGCATCCATTGCCGCATTGGCTGCTTGGTAATAAAAAATTACACTGTAAAATTATGAGGTAATTCAAATAATAGGAATAAGAGAAGAATTACCATAACTAGGACACATGAATTAGAAAACATGAAAAATCACCTAACCAGTGTACCTTTCTTATTACTGGATGATCCCCTCGCTCACTCACACCATCGACCACTTCCTCATTTGCTAAGACCGTGCCAAGAGCAGGACACCAATTGACAGGCACTTCAGCCTGAATTGAAATTAAGTGAATCATCGTGCCAGGTTTCTTGTCAAATAAAACAGATTAATATGTGAACTACTTATGATACAACACCTGATAGGCCAATCCTCTCTTTAATAGCTGAAGAAAGATCCACTGAGTCCATTTATAATAAGCTGGTTCTATTGTGGAGATCTCACGGTTCCAGTCATACGAGAAACCCAATGATTTGAGCTACAAATAAGCATTTCTCCACATAAAGGCATCAGCCACGTGTATGTGTAACTTATAGAAAACAGCGAAATGAAATTACCTGGGTGCGAAAGCGATTAATGTTCCTCAAAGTTGTGATTTTTGGGTGGGTTCCCGTCTGCAAATAATGCAACCAATTACAGAATTACACTAACTACCACAAAAACACACTAATATGAAAACCACATAGTACAAAATAATTGCAAGGGAGACCTCAATTGCATATTGCTCAGCAGGCAAGCCAAATGCATCCCATCCCATTGGATGCAAGACATTGTAACCTTGCATACGTTTTAGCCTTGCAAGAATATCGGTAGCAGTATATCCCAGTGGATGGCCTACATGTAAACCGGCTCCGCTGCAACAACCCAAAAAATCCACTCAAACAAAGGAAGTTTAGTGGGTTGTGAAAATCAGACTACCGAAAATTCAAAAGACGTCACTGAAACTTATCATTCCAGAATAAATACAACAAAACAACTCAGCAACAATAACCATAACCTCAGTATTTTAGCATACCGATGATATAATAATATAGAAGAAGAAACTCATCAGTGACTGCATTTGCATGATATAAAAAACCAACCATAAATGGGAATTGCCATTTCAGAAGTCTTAATTGGCTATATTCATTCTTCAACAAATACAAAAGAAGAGAAGAGAAAGAGAGGGACCTGGGATAAGGGAACATGTCAAGAACATAGAACTTGGGCTTAGAGGTGTCAATTTCATCCGGGGTTCTAAACGTTCGATTGTTTTGCCAATAACTCTGCCATTTTGGTTCAATCTCGTGAAATGGATATGCCCTCTTCACCACTTGCTGCTTTTGCTTCTGCTCTTCAATTTCATTCACAGAGCACCTAACTATACCCCCACTAGAAGAACAAGAATTGAACCAACTGGGTCTCTTTACAACAGTAAAACTTGTACACTGTTTTTGAAAAGAAAAGGATTGAGGAAGAAATTGGATGTGAATTTGTGTGTTCATATTTTCTACCCGGGCATCGAGTTAAAGCGTGGACGGCGGTGGTGGATTCAAGTGGAGATAATGCCACTACTTATTATCATTGTTTATTTGTTTATGCACTCTTTTGTTTGTTGGCCGTTAACGCCTTGAAGGGTAAGTGTCCGTCCTCTGAAAAATATTATTTCAATACATCAAAAGTTATAAAATATTAAGTAATTATAAAAAAATATTATTTTTTGTTATTTTATTACTATAATTTTATAAAATCTTTAATTTTTTTTTTAAGACAGTTAGTTGAATAGTAAAATACTAATATTATCTTTATAATAATAGAAGATCAAATAATAAATATAAAATTATAATTATATCCTTAGTCGTTGATTAATAGTTTAACCATAAATTTATAAATAACTCTGAATTTATTATAAGTATAAAAATAATAAACTGATAAAAATACCCCTAAATATTTTTGGTAAAAAAGTGCAGAACCTATTCTAAGAAAAGACACTTAAATTAGAAGTATTAATTAACAAGCTTTAAGTGTTTTTTTTTTTTAAAATTGGAGTATTGATTGTGTGTTTTTATTAACAAAAATATCCAGGATTTTTTGTATTCGCTGCTTTTATAGTTATATTAAATTCAGGGTTATTTATAAATTTATGGTTAAAACTCTTATTTGTAGATCTAAGGGCATAAGATAATTTTTTATCTATGATTTGATACCGCTATTTGTGTATTTATCATAAAAAATAAAATTGATATTTTACTAATAAACTAATTGGTTAACTAACTGTTTGGACGAAAAGAATAATAAAATAAAAGATTTTGTGAAGTTATAATGATAAAATGATAAGAAATAAATTTTTTTAATCATTTGGTATTTTATAAATTTAAAAATAGTGAAACGATAATAACCCAAATTACTACTCCATTCATAGCATTTAATTTGACAATTGACTCGACGAACCCAATCTCAATTCTTACATTAACAATAATGCTAAATGCAAATGCATCACATTGGAGATTTGATGATATAGATGACGACGATGACATAAACTATTATTAATAGCAGTAAATTTATTTTTCTCATTACCACGATCACGACATTGTGATTGTTATAAAACTCCATTCTCCTCTCGCAAGATTTTTCATCATAGTAGGCGTAGGCTGAATTGCTTAGTAAGCATCCAGTAATATCTTGATTTTCTTGCCATACTTATGAACCAAGTTTTGATTTTCAGCAATTGAACAAAGAGATTGATTATTATAAGCTATAACATTTTTAATAAGATTAACAAAAAAAAAAAGTACGGAATTAAAACACTGATAATAAATTATTACCACCGCCATAGCATGCCATGCGCTTTAAACATAAGAGGGGAAAAAAATATTGGAATTTGAAAGACTAAATAAATGATTTTCCCTTTTTTTTTTAACGACAATCTTTTACGATCTGTTACGTAAAAATGTATTTATTTGTAAGAGCACGATATTCAAGTAATAAACAGCCAAATCAAGGAGTCTCAACAAAAATGTTACGTTATACTCTCTCTCTCTATGTATAACTCTAGTCTCCATGCATACACAACAAGCCAACCGGCTGAAATTTTATTAGGACCGACAAAAATTCCAATGATTCCACCTTGTTAAATGAAAAATCGAAAATGCAGCGGCCTCAGGTCGATGCTTCTGTTATCTGTGAAAACTAAAACAAAAATGTTACAAATTTTGTCAATGTTCTGACTTCTGAAGGTCCATGAATGCGAGAGTGACTTTGGCAGTGAATGGGAGAGTAGCTTCCATTTCCATGGGACAGGATTCAATTCAAAGCAGGTATCAAACTGTTTGCGTCTTTAATTGCTTGCGCAACTGCATAAAGTATCATTTTCTGGATCTGCTCAAGAAACACAGAGGTACAAGGAAGAAAGAATTAAAAAAAAATGTGGGTTAGTAAAATAAATACGAAAGAAGATATCTCATGCACATAGCATTTTCGTTTTATGAAAACAAGGTATACTTCAAGTTTATCTTCTCTGGCTCTGTGGTTCTTTGGAAGAAGTCTGAACTCCTTGGTTAGACGAAGGCATTCGTCGACATTTTCTGGGGAGACGAAGTCCACAGCAACTTTCGTACACGACTGCATGCAAATGAAATGAATACGATAAGCAAGACCAAGTTGTTCGTGTATTGAGAAAGGCAAAACCAAGGAGGAAAATTATGAGGAATTTCTTACCTTGAGATTCCTAACTTGGTGCGGGCATCCTGCCGGAATAAATACAGCCTCTCCAAGTTTTTGTTCAAATGTCCATGGCTCAACTCCTTGAAAATGAATAACAAATATGTCAAAAGCTCAAGTAATTTTGCAGTTGTTAGTTAAACAAATTGTCATTGGATTATTATGTACTAACCAAATTCTTCTTTCAACTTCTTTTTGTGCTCTGAACTTAAATAAAAACACTGGTCATGAATTGGATGAATGACCTAATAAAAAAAGAGCATAACTTGTTAGAAAAATTAGCCCATCTGACATGTTAAAGCAAAGTTCTGATTTTTCACTAATAACCTGTTCTACTGGTGAACAATAGACGTGTCTGAATTCTTTGAAGTGCTTTCTTAGATATGCCTCTAACTTGGGAACATCCTGCCTCCTAAAAATGTCCCACAGAGCGCCACCTGATTCCACCATTGTCCCTTCCGAATGAGGACAAGTAAATGCAGTCCCTTGCATCTCATCTCTGGACATTTTGAACTCTCCTCTAATTCCTGAGGGGAGCAGCTCTGAATCATTGATTTCTGAGACATCCGTATCTTCTTTGTTATTATCACTGTTGGGTTCCTCAATGCTTTCATCCATTCCATCCCGTACAAGATTTTCTTTCAGGTCCTGTGCTCTATGTTCCTTCTTCAATCTTTCAACTGCAGAGTGCTGCTCTTCAGTTAACAACACTTCTTCTGTATGCGTCAAAATGTTCACCTACAACCATCAACAAATAATTGAATAACACAAATCCGTAAAGAAGAAAGTAGTCGAAGAAAGGTTAAAAGAGGTTGTAAATTCTAGCATCACTAGGCATAAAGTAGATTCTATTTGGGAACTTCCAACCTTTGAATAGCACAAACCTGTATGTTCCTTAAACCAGGACAATAACATTGGGGTCCACATATTGCCCATCATGCAATTTGGACCCCCAAATTGAAAGTTAATGATAAAAGCCCACAACCTTGTTTGCTCCAGAAATGGACATCGACTGATCGATCATTAATCACTATTTTTGAAGTTATCGCAGTGCCATCAGATTATCTTCCTGTATAAGTTTCAACTTAAAACCACCACCTTCGATATATAGAATCTTCTGCCCACAAGTACCCACGCATAGCATGATTTCCTGCTTATTCTGATATCATTCTTTTTTTCACATTAAGTAAGTGCAATGCATTCTAGAAGTAGTCTAAAATGCAAAACATATAATTTTCTGTTTATTTTGCACATTATGTAAATGCATTGCATCTGAATATTTAAACAACTGCTTTACATCAAAACAAGCAGGAAATCAAATGCTAAGAGTTTCTGGAAAGAGAAAGAAATAGAATCAAACATGGCTCTTTATTTAAGAAAAGATCAGCAATGAACAAAGTTCTTACCATTTCAGAGAAAAGCTACAAAGAAGAAACATTTGAGACATACCGCATCTGACATGTCACAATGCAGCTTTGTTACAGAGTCCCCTCTTCCAAGCTCTTCAGCAACTCCATAAGCAATATATGTTTTAGGACCCAAGTCTGGTTTCAAGACACCAGATGGAAGCTTAACTGCAAGGTTCAGGATACCTGCCCTAGGATCACTGTACTCTTGAAATGGCAATGCACTTATAAACTCATCACAATGGCGTGGCATAAGATCTTCAAACTTGTCAGATGGAGGCCAGTCCTTTAGCTTGAGCATCTCCGGCCAAAAGTTATCATATGTTCTCCCTTGTGTATAACCTTTAAAAAACTGCCGAGTACTGATCTCCACCTGTGTTTATGACAAACTTGGCATTCAAAATAAACGCTTGATAAAGAAAAGAGAAACTGTTCATCATTCAAAACTCTAGACGAATTTGCACCTAGAAATCATAAGAAAATGATGTTGCATGATAAAGAATCTGAAGATTTCTGCAGATAGCTATTAAACTGAGAATTTTGTGCAGATATTAAATTTAAAAAAAGAAATGAACATGCTGCTCAGATGATGTGCAGACATGTTTTGAGTGACATGAAAAAAAGTGTGAACAGTGTTCTGGAAAAGGAACAAAAAAAAAACTGTTCTACAAATAGCATTGCAGATCCTTTCCGAAAAGGTAACACACACACGCACATACATATATTGGGGATGAAGATTCGTTTGCTCATCATGGAATGCAGATTCATTACACCAAAATTTCATAGCTGATAAATTTAAAATAAATATGGAGAGGAATAATAGAACTAAACCTCACAAGAAGCCAAGCAATCAATAGCCTTCACTTCTGACATCATAGAACTAACTTCTGAATCTACATTTTCACATAATGCACGCCACATAACCATTGGCTCCCAACTCAAACCAGTCACCTTGTCAAGAACATTGCGAACAATAACTGGTTCACCTTTAATCCAGTGCTTTTGAAAGCGGAAAAGCTCTTCGTCCTCCTGGATTTTTGTTGAATCTGGACAGTACAATAAGTTGTCATCAGATCCTTCTCTAGAAGCTGCTTTACATAACATATCTGTGCCTGTTTCAGCACGGTTCTGCCTCAAATTTGTTAATTTATTGTCTAAAATCAGCACTAAATCTCTAGCCTCCTTTTCCAAATCTGAAATCCATCTATCTGGAAGAATACGCGTGAGCTCCAACACACAATCACCACAACCACCCATTTCAGTTGGAGGGCATGAAATAGTTCCATTGTCATCAGCACTCCACATAACTGATGGCTCAACATGATCATCAGGAGTTTGATGGAGGCATGATTCTGGTAGAGGATCCCCACCATGCATGTAACCATAGCCTCTGTTGACGTATTGAAACTTCATTTCAGCACGGCCTGAAAGCCTTCCTTCACGAATTTCTTTACAACAAGTGAGACAGAGCTCATAGGAACACTTAGGGCAGCTCCGATGAAGATCGATAATTGAAGTTGCACAATGGTTGCTGCTTAAAGACCAACAATATTAACCAGTAAGATCTTAGAAAATGACAGAACCAACTGCATAAGACTATAGTTTCTGGTAGAGTAAGATGCTTACCAATACACACGCTCATCATTGCCACAAAGAGTCTCTGATACACCAACCTTTGAAGAATGCACCCCTACAAATTAGAAAAACCATTTTTAGCATTGAAATAAATTTTCACAAACAATCATACTCCAATTGGAAAATTACTTACTTTGAATGCTAGCCTCAAACTCTATTTCCTGAGTTTGTTCCTCACATATTTGTCTTAGAAAAGGGAGGAGTGACACCATCAAGTAACTTAGATGCTCAACCTTTTCGCAATCAGTCATGTTTATCTTTGATGTCTGAAGTTGGGAAATAGACATACATAATCGTTAGAAGATAAAATTTAATACCAATGGCTTTATAAGTAAGACAGTTCACTAACTCACAACCATCAATAAAGGTAACCTCAAGCAAACAGTGGAATTAACTAGTCGAAAACAAAACATCTAAACCCAGTTTGTAAAATAACCCAATAAAACTAGCAGAACCTTCTATGGTAAGCATAAAAACTGACTATAAAGGGCTTCTACTTGTGATCTAATAGAGAAACTATACAAATATTACGTCTGACAAGCAAATTCTCAAAGAAGGTGATGAAACATGAAGATGAAAATTGCCACTCTGAGTCAGGATTTCATTTCTTTTTAAGGACAAACTATGGCTGGTGAAAATTTAAAATACAAAAACTTGAGAAAAATCTATTGTCAAGAACTCGCTGTCTCAAGATGGGAAACAATCACTCAGACTTCATCATAACCAGATGGCTTACTTCAATGTGACTGAACTGGTGCAGTTTCTTTTTTGTTGTGGAATGACTAATGGAAAGTCTGTCATGGCTTCATAAACGACTACAGCACTAGAGAAGAAATGTAAGAAAAAGAAGAGATATAACTAATACAAACCTCAATGAACCCACTTGTGTGCAAGCATACACTGCAGTTGCAATTTCTACGGCAAAATGGGCATATTTCTGCTACGTCTAATTCTGACATCTTAGGATACCTATTGGAAACCAAAAAATTAAAAAAAAAAAAATGGAGTAAAAGAATTCCTTATGCTTTGAAACAAAAGGAAAGAAGATAAAATTTCTTTTAGCTAAAACTTTACCATTGCTTGATACACTGGATACAGTACACTTTGGTTCTACATTTGCCGCAAGGAACAACATATTTCCGTTCACTTTTCATACACTGGTGACATTTAATGCGTTCTAATTCTTTTTCCTGCTGCTTCAAGCAAAAATTCTACACAGTTGAGTCCCAAAAAAAATGGACAAAAGTTCTCTTCAAGAAAAAAATCATCCAACTATACAATTGTAGGAGGAAAAGAAATAATAGAAACATAACCTTTACATTTCTTGCAGTGCATCTGCCATTGCTATTACTATTACTCTTCAGAACTGAATCGGAAGAGCTAGAAGATGTCGATGATGAAGAACAAGAAGAACTATTCGCAGAATCAATTTTCTGCCTCCCCTTATGAGGATTTGTTTTGATCATTGCACCGTCTGGTTCCAGCCTTCTAGATCTCCGACGTTCTCTGATTCTAATCAGAGCAATTTCTTCAGCATCATAATCCAATTCCTCCGACATTTCAACTTCCAGACTTGTTCTCTTGCCTAACACTTCATCTTCATCTCCATTTTCGTAACTAACTTTCCTGTTGAGGGCACTACGAGGCTTCTTAGGAATTCTCGTACTATCCGAGAATCCAAAATCTTGATTCACTCTCGGCTTCTTAGCTCCCGAGGATGCCTGCAAAACGTGTCTTTCCTTTTCTTTCTCCTGGGCTATATCCTTCATATTTTCACGGTCTAACACCTTTGAAACCCCTCTCCTCTGCCACGATATATCTGAGGTTCCTCGGATTCTCCGCATTTTATCATCAGAGTAACGGTCTAGCCCTTGTCGCTTTGCGATCGTAGCAGCCATTCTCACTGCAGATGCAATTCAAAAGCAAATTTAATATCTCCTAATTTCATTGCCAAACTACCAGCAGCAGGCAGATCATTAGTCATGCCACAAAAAGGACGTTAATTTCATTCTCCAGAAACAATTTCCCAGGAAACAAACAGCCCCAAAGCCGAACACACTAAAACTTCAAAACTCCGCCCACATGATTAGAAGATATTAGATTTTCCTTTTTATTAAAATGAACAAACTCTACATAGCTGCATTTTGATATTGATAATCAATCAAGCGCACCAAACACAGGGGTTGACCCAAAGTCAATGCAAATCAATAACAAAAAATCACATCGAGAAAAATTGAAAACAAAAAAAATGAAAACGATTTTACATTAAATGCAGCGAAAATAATAATGATATAATTCCGTTGAGATAGTCAACCTTTCTCGAAGCCAATAATTGAGACATGAATGAAAGAATAAACGCGAACGTCGTCGTTTGCGGAAACCGAAGATAACAAAGACAAATTGGTTAACTGGTATAAGCTTTCTTTCTGTTGAGAAAGATAATCAGAAGGAAAGAAAGAGGAAAAGAGTTTTGTCAGAGGGAGAAAATAGAATGAAAGATCTTTGTGAGTTGTCAGTGCAGGCCCTTGTTTTTCTTTTTCGGTTTTATTTTGATTCCAATTCCAAATACAGAATAGTGAGTGAGAAGAGGTCGGAAACAAGTCGGTGTCAGTGAAGTTTATCAAACAATGCGGGGACTTGGCGCTTCCCTAATTTTGACTTTAGAGCCCTTAATGGGCATTTTGTTGGTTTTATTACGGGTAATTTTTAAAAACTCCC